>NW_005842229.1:231679-252159 GCF_000455745.1 Alligator sinensis
CAGCAGCAGGAGGTTGGGGGGACAGGCAGGGCACAACACGCTGCTGCCACCACCCCCACTGCTGCCAGGCAGGCAGGGGGTGCCTCGCCATGGCAGTGTGGCCAGTGTAGGGCTCCCTTGGGGAGGGCAGCAGGGTGAGGTGCCCTGAGCTGCAGAAGGCAGCCCACATCTGCCCCTGCCTCATGCACAAATCTGGGGGAGACATGCCCCTCCACAGGAGTGTGCGCAGCAGTAGGGAGCCAGCTGCACTCCCTCCCTCACTGGGGGGGGCCTCAGTTTCCACTGCCCTATAGACTTACCTGCATGGGGCTGCTCTCCACGCTGCCTGGCTGTATTCCTGGCCACATGCATCTCATTCCTGGCAGTCCCAAACAGCCTGCACGGGGAAAACCCATCACTTCCCAAACCCAGATCCCTGCACAATACTGTGAATCTGGGACAAATGCTGTCCTGGAGTCATGCAGCTAGGATTGGGACGAAGATGTTCCCATTCCATGATTGTCCCGCCCAGTTAGGAACGGGTGGTCACCCTACCTGTGATCCCTTAATCAGTCCTTAAGTGATCCCTTAAGTAGTCCACGGAGCCCACATGAGCTTTTGCAGTGGTACTCAAAAAACAATATGGAGGTGTGCATATGATCATGGTGTTCAAGAGAATTTAGAGTATCTAAAACAATTTTAAAGTAGGCCTCCCACAAAGTTACACCTGTTGGTGGCTGAGCAAGTTAAGCAAATCTTGTACTTAAGTAAGGTTTTTGTTATGTGACCTACTGACCAGAACCAGAGCTTTAACGTCTCTTGAAAACAAACTAGGATAATCAGTTTCCTTAACTTGATTTGTTTTTAGCAAACCCATTGTTTTGGTGAGTTATTTTGCCAACATATTAACAGCCTATATATGAAAATTCCTGACACAAAATTACATGACTATGAAGCTTCTAACCTTAAGCATTACAATTCAAAGAGCAAAGCAATCCATTTTCCTATTGGTAAAACACATGATTGTTTTTGTATTTTCCTCATCAATATAAGGCTCTAGCTACTTCTCCAAATTTAGCTAAGTGGCATTGGTAATTTAAAAATAAACAGGTTTTCAGTAAAATATTGCTTAAAATGCAACTTTGATTCTTTTGGATACTGTCAAAGTAATCCAGGCTAAAAGATGTTTTTAGTAACCAGACAATGCAGTGCATTTATTTGTTTATTTGTTAACCAAGGATCTTGTAGAGATCTACCAATAATATTGAATTTACTGTATTTTCTCTCACACAACATGCATCTTTTCCCCAAAAGTCAGCTGCTGGCATTTGGGGGTGGGAGGGGAGGGTGCATTTTAAGCATGGAAATCAGCAATAGCAGCCTTTGCCACACAAGCCTTTATGGGAGAAAACAGAAAATAATGCTGTACTTGCTGTACAAGAGACTCCCTGGCTGCTGGCTGTGGATACTTTCTCTGGCAGAGACTTATGTTGCAGAAGCTATTATGGACTCAGCAGAAGTTTCTGCCCTGGCACCTGTAGCTTGGCTCCATTGTATTTCTAAAGGGGAGTTGAGCCTCAGGCGATAGAGCAGAGGTTTCTGCTGAATTAGCTGACTCTGAGGGACTGGGCCTTCGGCTGACTTGGCAGATGCTGCTGGCTGCCCACCCAGATCAGCTCAAAAAGGAGAAGAGGGTTGTTGGGTGGTTTGACCCTGCTAACAGCGCCCAAGGCATCCTGCAGCTAGGAGGTTTTGTTCTCCCACAGTTGCAGCTGCCTGCATTTTCCCCTAGGAAAATATCTACTTACCAGTACTTGCCATACTTACCAGTATTTTCAAGGAAAGAACTTTTTTTCCATTCTGCGTTTCATAAACAAGTTATATATCTAACAAGTTATATATCTGATTTAGGGGCATGTTGTACGTGTGAAAATAGGGTAAGCTGTCCGGCATCCCTTTCAGGTGACCAAGGAATAAATACTCAATGTCTATTGTGGTAGACACAGGAACTAGCACACAGGTTGCCACAAAGAAAGCCTGTGGCAGACTTTGAGAATAAGTCCCAGATTTCCCAGCTCTGTTTCATGTCTGAAAAGAAGGTGGTTCCATGTCAGTATTTTTTGTCTTGAGAACTGCCTTGATGGGCTTTTTGTAAGGAACTTTTGATATTTTGCTCTTGATCCTGGTTTTTTTTGTTGTTATTTTTTAATTCCATTATTATTCACTGCAACAGTTTTAATCAAGTGAATTATACCTTTCTAGAACATAATGTATTTTTAGGTGAATGCAGCTATGCACTCCACTAGACTGCATAAGTCATTACACATTCTTGGAATGTAATTTACAGAAATGTAGGGCTGTGATGTTCTATCCCACTGTGTAAATTTCCTACTTTATTATTTTTGGGGTGGAAGAGGAGAGGATTGATTAAAAGTGAAAAGGAGAGAAAGATTTAGTGAACAGGTGTCTGCTGCTTAAATGCATGTGGTTCCCACATCAATATGAAGTAGAGCAAGTTCCATTAAAGGTGTCACAACCCAGTGATTTTTGGTGCCTCGGCACAATGGGATTTTCTTGCCACATGAGAGCCTCTTGCACAGAGAGGGTTTTGCTGCACAGAGAAACCTTGGTGCAAGAGAGTTCCCGCCAATTTGCAGCCTTCTTTGCAGGGTGCATTTCTTCTTTGCAGCACAGAAATGCACGGTGCAAAGAGTTCCCGCTGTTCGAATGCAAATTTGTGTCCCGCTATTGGCCAGTGCTAAATTATTCACACGTGGCAGCTAGTAATTGGCTCGCTGGCCGTTTAAAATTCCGCGTGACTTCCGTCCAAGTTGAAGAACTTTGAGGACGCTGCAGAGTGCCTCTAAAGAGATCTGATTTGCGGCTAGCTGATCGATAGACTGATCACCTATCGATCTTTCTTCCCATCGCCGAGCGCAATCCCAGACGTACCCCCTTTCCCACCGGCTTGAATTGCGGACGGATTGACTGGCTTGGGCCCCGCCAGCTAGAACAACTCGTGTGGTTGTTCAGACGACCGGACCACCTGCGTCATGATTGCAAGCGGCGTGAGTAAAGTTTTTTGCAACTGATCAGTTGTGTCTGCCTCTCCATTCACCAGCCCGCCCTAACGTACGAGCAATTTCTAACTTAACTCGAGTCGGCTCTGGCCGTCCGAGACAAAAGGGAAAACATTCATAAGATGAAACATTTCAGTTTGGAACACTGACAGAAAGATAAGGGAAACTTTTCTTCTCATTAATATTGGATTTTGGCAGTGGGACAAACTACCTTTGAGCAGGCATGACAACACAGAATTTGGCACTTCTCAAGACTGACATAATTAAGAAAACCATCAATCCACTTCAACTTAATATTTGAAACACAAATGTGCAAGATCTGAAGTTTTAGGGCAAGCTAAGCCTCCCAGAGATGTGCGTGTACTACATATAAATGGAAAAAAAATCGAAAAAAAATTACAATATGCACAATTTCTGCACAATGGTCACAGGTTACTATGATGTGTTCTAATAATACATGATCTGTTTCAATCAAAAGTAGCATTTGTTTTAGAATATGAAGATATTTCTAGCCTTGAATGACTGGAAAAAACACCTAATCTAAATTTTGGCCCAAATATAGCTTATATTCCTCTAAATAAATATTACAACTACCCAGTTATAAACAGGAGGTAAGCTCACACATGTAGTACTCTTCTGCTGGCTGGGTTAATCTTTGTTAATTTTACAGTATTGTATTTTAGCGGTACATTTCTTCATATATGTATGTTGCTAATATTTTTAATTCTGTTACAATGACTTATCCACTATTCCATGTATGTGTGTGTAAATGGTCATGAGTAACCCAGATTAGTGTGTCCCCGTAAGTGAATGCTGGAGATTTGTACCTGACAATATACTGAAATCAACTGGATTCACATTGGCACAGAGGTCTGCTGTGCAGAGGTCATTACAAGGTAAGGTTCAAGCTCTGGAATATAAGCTTTTGGAGACCGTGGATTATCTTTTTACAAGCCTGAAGTGATGCTTGCATATTTCTAGTACATTATAATTTTTTATAATCATGTTCTTTAGCAGGAGACTTGGTGCTCCTGCTATTTTAAGAGAAGGTAGGCAGTATGAGAAGCAGCCTGTAGGTGTGGCAGGGGCCAATTAGAAAATCACCTGACCAGAAGGGGCTGGGCTTGAAGCACAGAAACCCAAGGCCTGGGGGTAAAGAAGCTTAGGAACATGGAATAGAGTCAGTGGCCCAGAGGGGGAGAGCTTGAGCCCCGGAAAGGCTGAGTAGGCAGGGCCAGGGGCCTGTAGCCCTGCAGGGGTGGAATTGGAAGCGTGGGCACAATGAAAGGGCCTGAGCCTCAGGTAGGGCTGAGAATGTGGATCTGAGCGGGGAGGGGGGCAGTTGCTGGGATGGAGGCGGGAGCCCAGAAGGGCGAGTATAAGCAGGGCCAGGGAGCCGGGAAGTCTGGAGCCCAGGAGGAGCAAATATAAACACGGCCAGGGAGCCTGAAGGTCTCGCTGGCCCAGAGATGGGCCAAAGACCAAGGAGGGCCACAGCCGGAGACGGGCAGGGCTGGGGGAACCCATGAGTCTCAACTGGCCTAGGAGCAGGGCCAGGGCCCAGAGAGAGGGGCCGAAGACTGGGGGTCATAGCTGGAGACTGAGGGGGCCAAGTAGCCTGTAGCCCAGGAGGGGCAAGGACTGGGAGCCCATAGCCCAAGAAGGGCATGTGTCAAAAGGGGCCTGTAACCCAAGAGGGGTGTTAGGAACCACAGAGAGAGAGAGAGAAAAGAGTAACGTTTTTAAGGCATGGGTGTGGTATTGGGAAGGATGGAGCCCATGTAATTACCCCTTAAGGTGGAGAGCAGATGCACCTGAGCTCAGAAGTGTGAGATCAGGCTTGGGAAGCCCTGGGGCAGCCTCCCTTTTTCTAAAATCATAGTAACATCAAGGCATGGAAGGAGAGATTGCCAAAAAGAGAACAAAGTTGCCTGGGGCTGAGGGGGACTCCAGGGGCATCATGACTAACCTTGGAAGTACACCTTGTTACACTTCCAGCAACATATTTTTCACCATGCAGATTTCACGTAATTTATTATTTTCATTATTTTTTTCCCCTTTGTACCAAAATGGACCCTTGGCCGGATCATAACAGTCCATCAGATCAGTATAATATCTCAATTTTTGGAGGATTATAGTAAATTAGTAACAGATTAGGACTAAACTGCAGTTAACAATCAGTCAAGGGAGGATAGATACTCAGGCTGCCTGTGAGTTCTATAGAGGAAAATGGAAGGGCCTGTCTCGGGGGATCTTTCAGGGTGCTAATGGAAGAATGTTTTCTGTGTGTGGAAGGCAGACCATGTTGAGTCTGGCTACTGTACACAACAAGCTAAATTATATTTAAGGCTCCTGGATATTTTTACTTCTTTTTATGTAATCTCAAATTCATGAACATCTAAATGGGATTTGCAATAGCTCCCTTTCCATGGAGCTCTACCAGTGCTAGCAAATGTGGGAGAACTTGTTTAGATGGCAAATCACCTGCCCTTTTTTGTTTGTTTTGGGGTTTTTTTGGGGGGGTGTTATAATTTACCATCCAGTTAATGTTTGCCTACAATAGCAAACTAGCCTGGATGGCCCAGGAAATCCCTTCCAGTCCTGCATTCCTAGATGACAATGGTGAAAAATGCCTGTGATGCATACACACACTACTGTTTTCACTGTTGCTGCCACTAGAAGCAAAATGCTGATGTAGCGAATCTAAGAAAGATGACAAGCTGAATAATTAGGGAAAAAATAGCTGTTGTTTCCCTCCATCTTCCTTAATTCAAAAGCCATTTTTGCTCTTTCTTTAAATTAATAGGAAGACAGCTGGGACGTGTCTGCACCTGCTTAATACAGTACATAAAAGAGAAAATTTACTGGCACAAGCCCTGCAAAATACTAAAGTGACTAATTTTGTACTACCAGCATTTAGGCAGTCATGCCCAATTGGAAGAGCTAAGGTTTGTCCTGGAACAAACTCTGGAGGCAAGTCTATCGAACAGTCTGCAGTCCCCCACCCCAACTGTACTTAAAAAAGGGTCCAGTTGCCTCTCCCAGACAATCAGGAGGTAAGTATACTTCTTTAGCCCAACATACCAACCAAGCCTACCTAATATGGTTTCTGACAGCAATGTGAGCAGACACCGCATAATTCAGTGCCACCCTCCCTTTCGCTATCTGGAGGTGATGTAGACACGACCTTAAACTGAAATGATGAAAAAGCATTTCAGAAAGGCCGTGGTATTTGGCAAACTTCCACCAAAAAAAATGTTTGATAACATTTTTTCCTGATGATTATTGAAAGATTGTTGTTTTTATTATACAATTGGAAGATTGTATTATCCTTTAGACCTGAGGGATATTTTTTTTTTTTAAAAGACCTCAAGTCTTGACTTCAGATTAACACAGCTAACAGCCCCTTAAATCAGACAGAAAGTAGGGCCAGGTGGCACCTTTGAGACTAACAGATTTTGAGAGAAACTAGTTTGTCAGATACTGGGCACATCTACATGTGCATTAACGTGCCATACTGTTCATTACGTTTAGTACCTAAAATAACAGGTACTAATGCAATGCACAGTAACTGGCACTACTGCTCAGTAACACTGGTGCATGATTTTGTTTTTTTGTAATACTAATGCTCAGTAGACTAATTCTACTGCGTATTGGCATGTTTTTTGCCTGCTGTGTTAAAGCGCAGTAGAATTAGTCTACTGCACATTTAGCACCTTGTGTAGATGAATCTACTAAGTCTTGACCTGACACTCTAATAAGTTGACTTCATATCTACTTATGCAACCAACCAATTAAAATTAATGGGATTCTTTCAATTGACTTTAATGGAAGAGCCAGACCATGCTGACATGACTTTCTTTTTAATAAAAAGAATCCCACCCGCCTTTTCCCCTGCTACTCAAGCCTTGGATTTATCATTTGGATAGAAATGTTTTTAAGATTAATTACTTTAATTATCTCTTCCAAGCAGTAATTTCCTTTGTCCACTATGTTGTAGATGGATACTCAGTTTTGCTTGCAGTACAAAGGAGGAGGCACACATTAAATTAAGACACAATTTAATAAGGTCAAATTGCAGCCTGGCTAGTAGGGATGCTAGCTGAACAAAGCAAGCCAGCTCCACAGTGCAACTCCTCTTCATCATCACTGTCCTCCCTGTGTAGGCTGGCAGGCAGGGCACAGGCATGGCACTGTGTATACCCATGCATCAACCCAACGTAATTTAATCTCACTCTGGGAGCAAAAGGGAAACTGGGGAAAAGATTGGGACTGACTGGAGAGGGTTAACAAAATGTTACCTTTTTAAGATGTTAGTTTCATTTACTGCATCACAAAGAGCAGGAATTTATTGACTACCTGCTCACCCCTATAGAGCAGTACCCATGTTTCTATAACTGAATGTCAAGAGTTTCTCTGTATTAAACAGACTTGATGTTGTTTGTCATTGCTAACTGCTATAATCTATTAGACTGCAAGCTCTTCAGGGGAGGAACATTTTTTACCCATGTTGAATAGGGCAGACAATGCTTTTTGCACTTAGTGACCATGTAAGAAATGCAGTGATGATATTCATAAACTGGGCCCCTGCTTTCTGTTACCAAAAGTCTTTAGTCTCAACTGAGGATTCACATTCACAATAGAACTGCAAGGGATCTATTTCAGTCATACTTGCATACCAGACATTCTTTATAGTCATGATGAAGAGGGTGACTGCCTTCTGGGGAAGGCTGAATAATGGGAGAGTTGTCCTTTCCAGCACTTGTTGGGGCCTTCCTTACCAATTTACATTGTAGATCATGTCAGGAACTGACTGTGGCATTTAGTTGTTTTTTAGGGATAAGCATCTAATTCCTCAACTAAATGCCAAAAAGAAATGAACCTTTAAACTTAATATGAAAAATCTCAAATATTAATTTCCAGATATCTGTCCTATTTTAAAACTTAAATTCTTAATGCTATTTACACAATGTCAGTACCTTTCCTTCTGTGTACTCTGATCTTTACCTCTATTGTCACAATGTTTTTAGTTTTAATTTTTCCTTCCTTTCTACCTATCATAAACCACATCTGTTACACTGCCTCATTAGCACTAAACATACCAAATTAAACCCAAGACACCTCTGTATCACATAAGAAAATAGGATTAGAAGGGAACTTCTGGATTATCAACTCCAATCTTGGCGTGTCACAGGCATCATGTCATATAATCCTGTTCTTAAACGTACTGAACTCTACCTTAAGATAAATTAGGGTTTTTTGCCCTCTCTACTCTAATGAGCAAGCTGTTTTAGAACCTCGCTGCTCTACATGTTGGGAAAAAAATTTCTAGTTTCCAACCTAGATCTGTTAACAAGCAGTTTATATCTATTTGTTTTTGTGCCAGCATTGCCCGTCAGTTTCAATAGTTTTTCTCCTTCTCTGCTCTTCAGATCCCTGATGCATTTATAGGCAGATATTACATCCTGTACCTGTTCATTTTACTAGGCTGTACAAGCCCAAGCAGTTATAGTATAAGATCTGCATTCCCCAAACCAATCCTATTAGCTCTTCTCTGTACTTATTCCAGTTTGAGTTTTATTTCCTTCAACATGAGTTAGTAGAATTGTATGCTGTATTCTTAACACCACCAGGGCCTTGTACAATATTATTAATACTTCTCTTTCTCTCCCTCTTTCTCTCTGCTGACAGTACTTCAACTGACACATCCTAGGATCATATTTGCCCTTTTCATAGTAGCAACACATTGGCAGTTCATATTCATTCTGTGATCAACATATACGCTCTAGTCCTCTTCCTCAGTAATTTCCAAATGGAAAAGTTCTTATTAGTTCCCCATAAGCTTGACCTTGTGTTTTGCATTACTTGTATCTTTCATTTCTATTACTCTAGTCCTCAAGGTCCAGTTCTTCCTGTATATCCTGATCCTTTTAAACATATGAATATGTTCAGAATCCATTAACATTAATTTTCTTTCCCTACCGCTGAAGGCATTTGAACATTACAGTATAGCAACACTATCATGGTGGCAGCATATCCTAGTCGGGACACCCCTGAGTGTGCTCCCCCCATGCTTTCCCTCCTCTCATGTTGCAGTTTCTAATATAGTTAAATCCTAATGAGATTAAACAGTTATTCTCTTGCAGATATATTCCTACCGTGTCTGTGTTTGTGTATAAATCTTTTTAGAGCTACTATTGCAATACTGTATCAGGGTTAGAGGCAGGCAAAAATGGTTGTCACATGAGACAATTCTCTTCAACATTCCAAAGTATCTCAAGGCTCTCTGGCTGAGCCACACATCTCTGAAGTAGGCTGTTAATTTTTAAATGTCCATCACCAAATTGCCATTATGACAGATGAATGATAAAGCAAAGATGCTATTTATGTTATTGTCCCATTAGTTGAAGAGAAGTTCTAAAACACAGGCAAAAAAGCTGTACTGTTGAGGTACTCCTCGGTTTCAGAGAAGGTACAAAACGGAACCACTGCATAGATCTTAATGTGGGGACTGTGCTTCTGAAAGGCATTATCATCCGAAAGCATAAGGGGAATGAAAATGTACTCTAAAGATGTGAAGTTCCAGGCTGTACTATCTTGTGGGGTGACTTAAGACAGGAACTATACCTCTTAAAAACAGGTCTGAATCTGATCCAAAGTCTTTGTGTTATGGATGTAAACCATAGAAAAACACTCCCCTCTTCACCTGGCTGGCCTTGAACAGCCAGCTGATGCAGGAATGGGAGGATTTGGAGAGGGAAGGTAGAAAAGTTGCTGAGCTGTGGGCAGGGCCAGATTACCCATAAGGCAAAGTAGGCACATGCCTAGGGGCACCGGTGTTCTAATGTTGTGATTTTTTTCATTGACGTTTTTTATTGAACAGCACATCAATTCCCATATATCACAATACATGCTTGAAACCTTTCTGTTGGACTACCTGCAGAACAGGTAACCGCTAGATGTTGATATATCATTGGCTCAGAAAAAACTCAAGTCAGAATAGAAAGGCAGCGATGAAGATCATGTGTCTAGGGGCGTGTGAGGTATAAATCTGACCCTGGTTGTGGGGAGAAGCTGGAGACAGCCCTGCAGTATGTTAATTAATGTTAGTATTATTACTTTAGAATTTTCTAATTATTATTAATTTAATTGAACAAGGTGCTTTTCACCACCTCGCCCAAGGACTGAGCCCTGGGGAACCCCACTGCCCACATCCCTCCAGGTCGAAAATGACCTGTCCACCACCACTCTCTGGGTGCGGTCCTCCAGCCAATTTGTGACCCATCTGACTGTGTAGGCATACACCACAGTCACCTAATTTTTTAATGAGAGTGGGGTGAGAGACAATCTCGAAGGCCTTCCTAAAGTCCAGAAAGACTATGTCCACTGCAACACCTGTGTCCAAGGATTTTGTGACCTGGTCGTAGAAGGCCACCAGGTTGGTCTGACAGGACCTGCCTCTAATGAACCCATGTTGGTTACCCCTAAGCAAGATCTCCCCTGCTGGTCCCTTGCAGATGTGCTTGTACCCTAGGGGTCTTCAAAAGGAGGCTAGATAATCACCTAGCCGGGGTCATTTGACACCAGCATTCTTTTCTGCCCATGGCAGGGGGTCGGACTTGATGATCTGCTCAGGTCCCTTCCGACCCTACCAACTATGAAACTATGTTCTTGTACCCACTGAGGTAAATCCAGAGTAATCCCTCTTCAGTGGAATTTCTCTGGATTTCCACTGATGTAAGGGCAAACATATGGGAACAGGGTAAGAAGAGGAACAATGACACATGGGGGAGAGAAGAGAGAGGCAAAGGGCTTAGTCTGGAACTCAGGGTAGAAATAGGTAATGCCAAATGAAGCAGATCAGCTGTGCTGGAACACATTCGGCTGATCCGCTTCATTGAGCAAAACACATTTTGCCTGTTATCCCATCCATTGATGCTGCAGGACAATGGCTGATGTGTTCTCCCAGGGCTTGAGGGGCTCAGTCCTGTATACCCTGGGAATTTATGCACCTGCCCAGCTTTTTCTGCTTACTGAGATGTGCCCCTAAAATCTCCAGAGTGCATCTTGGGAAATGAGGAAAGTCAAGGTTTCCCTGCTGATTGAGATGCTTTCCCTGGATCTTGAGGGTGCATCTTGGTAAGCGGGGAAACCCTGACTTTCCCCATTTACCAAGACATACCCAGAGATCCAAGGGGTGCTTTTCTGCAAGTGGGGAAAGCCAGGCAAGTCCTCTGAGGGTTTGAGTGGCCCAATCCGGTGTGTTAATTCTTTTGGTGTACATGATCAGGCTTCTCAAGCCCCCAAAGCACCTGCCCAGGAGTGTGGGTAACTCCAGTCTGCCCTTGCTGTCACGCCATAAGGGAAACAGACATTGACTGCCGAGCAGCAGAAGAAATGTATGGCAGCTTCATCATGGCTGCAATTTGTGGTGTGACAAGGGGTATGGTCATCTGTTTGCTTGGCCTTTGTGCCGCCATAATTTTTACAACAATAAAAGGTGACAGCTGACTCCACCATAACAGAAGCTAGTTGTAATACTCTGATTAATTTCAGTGACACAATATCAGGCCCAGACCTGGAAGGGGAGAGAGAAAAAAAAGAAGATGGGGAAAAGTGACCTAAAAAGAATTCAGCCCTGGCTTGTAAAACAGAGCTTAACATAGCTCTGTTCTCTTTTCCCTCCATTTTTCCTTTACTTTTTCCTGCTCTTACATTTCCCATTGTGGGGGCAGGTTTTTTTCATTTGTTGTCTCCCACCTGTCAAGGTAGCTAATAGCTAATTCTGGTGGGTGTGAGACATTGGAATTCACTGCCAGTTGCAATGGGGCATGAGAGCTGATTGCTACCTAATACAGACAGATGAGAGACATTAATGCCAGGGGTGGGCAAAATGCGGCCTGGGGGCCGGATGCGGCCCGCCAGGCAATTCTATCTGGCCCGCGGGGCCCCTAAAAAATTTAGAAAATTAATATTAATCTGCCCTGGGCTGCCTGTCATGCGGCCCTTGATGGCTTGCTGAAACTCAGTAAGCGGCCTTCTGCCCAAAATAATTGCCCGCCCCTGCATTAATCTGAACCTGTTACCAGTAGCAAAAGAAGATTCCTTATGATAGCTATGTTTGATGGAGAAATATACAAAGTTGTTATGCCAAGACCTAAACAGTATGTTAGTCAGTATCCTACTCACTTGCTTCTGCTATTTCCCCGCCTCATCCTTAGACAGATTCCTGACATCTCTTTTCCTCTTCAGCGCATAGAGGCACACACCAGCAATGATGTCTTGTCTAAAAAAATAATGTAAAAAGCTGTTGGAAATTAAATAAAACTATAAACCAAGGCATAGAGCAGATACATATCTATGTACTGGAGTCTGAGGAGGCTGAAAAAATCCCTTTGAAATCTGGACTACATGTCTTTCTTCTCGTCCATGTTCCCTAGTTCTCTTTTCTTTTCCACCCATTACTTGATTCCACCCTCTGCTTGGTCAAAGCAGCTGTTTTGTAGTGTACTACCTACTCTCTCTTGTGATTATAAAATATTTGCAACAAAGGTGAAGCATCTGAAACTTTTCTTCAAATTCTATTTTATTATTTTTTGTAAATATGTAAAATCCATATTTTCTTCCCTTTCATGCATGGAAATAATTAGCTGTTTGGAAATGTATACGCATAATTCCTGTGCCAGCCTACCTCAAGAATTTCCATGACTAAACAACATGTTAAAACAACAACTTGTCATGTCTAGCATAAGATTGTAACATTTTAGCTTAAAAACTTAACTTAAAAAACGGAATCAGAACTTTGGGTAGAGGTGATATCTTTTATTAGACCAACTAGATATTTGCAATATATTTATTTATTTATTTATTTACAAGCTTTCGGGCGCACACACCATTCTTCAGGCATAGGAGAATGCAAAGATTGTAAAATTTCTCCTAGGTGGAAATGCAAATTCATATTTCACAGGAGAACTGAAGGTATTGTAAGATCTCCTGGTTGGAAAAGTTCATTTTGTGCAAATTAGACTCAGATAAAAGTTAGAGCAGTCTATTTAGTTTGAAGTTGTCTGATGGTAAGCAGGATGTTGAATTATGTTTCCTTCTGGTTGTGATGTTTCATATTTTGCAGAAGGATGGGTAGATGGAAGGCTCTTCTGGGCAAGGGATTTCTGTTGTGTTGATGTAGCTCTGAGCTCTGTGAACATGCACATTTGTCTCAAAACAAAAGGCAGGAGCACGGGTGTCAGCTTTCAGGTTTCAAGGTGTTGAATTTTTTTTCCTTCTTGTAAAATTATGAAGTTTTAATTTAAAAAATTCCTAATTTCAATATTGTCCATGTTTCAGGGATACAGGTTGTAGCCGTATTGGTCTACAGGCAAAAGGAATTTTTTTTGCAAATATCTAGTTGGTCTAATATAAGATATTGCCTCTACCCAGAATTCTGATTCCTTTTGCCTATAGACCAATACGGGTACAACCTGCACCCCTTAACTTAAAACATACTTTTTAAGGGAAGAAAACAAAGATTCTCCATAAATCTGACCCTGCTGTCATCTCTATGCTTGTCTGTTACCCATGCTTCATACTGAACATGGCACTGCCATCCCTGTTTACCTTCCATGATCTTTACGCTTTATTTTTTTCTGGTTGGAACTCCATTCCAAGGGCTGTGCCTGGAAGAGCTTCCCTCCAGCTGTGCATCCTAGTGATCTCCTCCTCAAGTTAAATGAAATATGTTCAGATGCTACATTCATGAACACTGATACAAATCCTTCTGAGGTAGAAAGTCTGCCTGTTTTGGCTGATGTTTTAAAACTATGGATGCTCTACTGCCCCCAGAACTACTTATTTTTTTAAATAACTTAAAGAGGTATTTTTCATAAAAAGCAGAGCCTCAAGGGGTTAATGTTTTGTGACACTCAAATGATTAGAAAGCTTAAATGCACAACTCCTCTGGCCCGCCAAACTTTAAAATTCTATTCTATTTTTCACTCTTTACGGTTTACCACTAGTACTTAGGATGTGAGGAATTTCATAGACTCATAGACACTAAGGCTTGAAGGGACCTCCGAAGATCATCAAGTCCAGCCCCCTGCCCCAGGGGCAGGAAGTCAGCAGGGATCATAGGATCCCAGCAAAATAAACATCCAAATATCTCTTGAAGGTGTTCAAAGTAGGTGCTTGAACCACCTCCGGTGGCAGTCTGTTCCAGACCTTGGGGGCTTGGACAGTAAAGAAGTTCTTCCTTACGTCCAGTCTGAAACAGTCATGGAGGAGTTTGTGACCATTCAACCTTGTCATCCTTTGGGGCGCTCTGGTGAACAAATGTTCCTCCAGATCCTGGTGAGCACCTTGATAAACTTCTAGGTGTACCACCAGATCGCCCCTGAGCCAAAACAGGCAGCAACACAGAGCCTTGAACCGGCAACCTTATGGTTTCAAACTTATAGCTCGAGACCTCCAGCCACAGTGGAATCCAAAACATTTTTTCTCATTCTGTTATCTGATTCTGTGTTTAAGGATTTAGTTCTGATATCTTTGCTTTGTGTGGCAAAAATGTTCAAGTAAGAGTGAATAACAATAGACATCTAAACCTGTACCATACAGTTAAATATCCTACTTTTCAAAGGCACTGAGAACTTACAACTCTGATTTGAATGGCAGCAATTGCACTGGGTCATTGAAAGTCAGTCTACCTAACTAGGAAGAGAAAAAAATGGAATATGATAACCTTTATTAGCTCTATGCCCAAAACTTAAATGTTTTTTTTAATCAAAATGACCAAAATGTTTACACTAGGCAACCAACATGCAAATGAGACCTAGCTCATTCTAGTTCTTCTGATGAAAAGGAATATCCAACTGTAAAGAGCTGTGTCCGGATCAGTGTTTTGAAACACATCTGGTCTGCTCTTTTTCTCATTCACCAACAGATGGCAGTGGCAAGCTCCCTTCCATCTGGGGCTTTAGGTAAAAGGGTTACAATCTGCCTCCCCCACCCCCCAGCTGAGAATGTGTTTTCCTGGAAAATCCCACCCTGCATATTACACCAGGCTCATTATTTCTTCCTTTATTTCTCATGGTTTAAAAAAAAAAATGCTACCGCAGTCTTGTGACTTATTTAATAAAAGATGGTATTGAATTAATGCAATGTCAGCCCAGTTCTGCTGTGCTTACTCATAATGAGTAACTAATAGCTCTATTGAAGTCTATGGGAATACTCTTAAGAGTAAGAATTATTCTGTATGGGTGAAGGTAGCAGAACTGGGACCCTGGCACTGCCTTAGGCTTTCCACATACAGTGGAAGGGAAAGCTGAACTAAAATTAACATGCAACTGAAAATTAAAAGATTTAAAAAAATAAATCAAGCAAGCAACCTAACGGGTGAAGTAAATTTTGAAATGCACTATCGCTTAAAATGGAAAATCTGGCTGCCACAGCTTGGTTGCTCACTAGCTGGAATCAGTTGCTCTCTAACTGGAATCCCTCGTGTCATATATTATTTTTTCTCTGTCCTGAAAAAAATCTGTTACACCAATTAAGAGAATGGAAGTGCAGGTGAAATTGCTCTTTGACAGTAAAAGCTTCTATAAGGGTTCCTCAGATACTAGCATTGTTCCCTGCCTATCTTGTCCTAATTCAGGATGGAAATATCTTCTGCATCCACATGGATACTGTCTAACAACATACAGGTATAATCATAAAACCTCCTTTCCTTAAATACATCTGCAAAGGCTGGTGAAACCAACTTCTTACTCTTGGCTGATTGTCAAGGGGTCACTGGAGCAGCATATTCCGTTTTAAATCAGAAGAAGCCAGGCACTCACACTATTTGGAAGGCCGCAGTTACCATTTAGGCTCTACATCAGGACACACTATGGTAGAATTTTCCTCTCCAGACTCACTTTCATAAATATCTAGGCAAACTTAAGGAAAAGTGGCTTCTTTCCAGGACCCTTCTGCCCAGGTCCAGTGTTTTATCTTGCAAGGAGTGTCTTAATTTCCCTAAAATTAGCTGGAGATACCTGGGTATCACTTTATTTGATATAAACTAGTTTCAGGCAGATAGAAATTATCCTATTTACAAACCAGAATTCTTGGCCTTACAATGGGCTGTCACTGAGAAATGTGGAGGCTGTTCATATGGTGCTCAGTTTCAGGTGTGGACAGACAATGATTCACTGACTTGCCAATTAACAAGAGACAAGCATGAAGCTACAAGTGGAGATGAGTGGCTGTTTTATCTAAAGTAAATTCAGCATTTGATACCAATCAGGGCATTCTTCCACTTGACAGTCCTCTGTTGTTCTTCTACCTCAGGGGTTGTCCATCTGATTTGGCCTCACATGCTTGACTGTCATCTAGTCATCTAAAGTTCCTTTTTAAAGCATGGACTTACCTGGCATGGCACTATGACTCACTGATCCCTTCACCTCTCTTCTCTGTAATAATTTCTGCAGCCTCTGTAGGCAGTCTGGGATTTCCTTGCCTCTTTGCTGCTTGGTGTTACGGAATTTACAAGAGATCCTTACTTCTCCCCATAGCCCCAATGGTAGAAAGCCACCTGGTAGTCATTTATCCCACTAGAAAGTAACATTTATTTAAGACGCAGCACAGGACTGTATGACAAAAACTTGCTTGAGGGCTATTGCCAACACAGTGTACAGTGCCGTAACTCCCAGGTATCCCTAATCAATTAGGGTTCAATGAATCTTGTACATCACCTTCAGTCTCTCTTTCTTTGGCCAAGAAAGTTAACAACTTCCTCAGAAATTGATCCCTTGAAGCAGGAGGCTCAGAAGGCTGGCTTCCAGGGACTGCCAGCTTCCGTCCATCCTCAGTGGCTATTTCCAGTGCAGCTCTACCCTGCCTTCTGACTGACTTCAGACTAACATAGCTAACTACCTCTATTTCCTTTGGAACAGGCAAGTATTCCCATGGCTCTGTCTCCCTCCATCATGTTGTGCAGATATTATCTTTCTTCCTGCACATAAAACCAATGCACCTTGCAGCAGCTTAGGTGTTTTGTGGCTGTCTACCTGGTGGTTTCAAGTGAACCTTCATTGTGTCTCTGATATTGCAGTTACCAAAAGAGATCTCTTGTGATCACCATGCATCCCCTTGCACCAGCTCTCCCATGTTTCCTGCCAGGATAGGCATCATCATTCTACCAAATATAAGCAAATGAGGTGTTTTGTGAATTACTGGCTGACTCAAGATAGTCCTACAAACCCAGAGTATCTCTGACAACCTCAAATGTAGTCCTAAGAACATAAGAATTGCCATTTATTGGGTCAGACCATAGGTCCATCTTGCCCAGTCTCATATGTCAGACAGTGGCAGAGTGGGTGCTGAAAGAGAGAGTAAATAGTGTATAATCAAGATTGTTTTTTTCCATTGTTCCTTTCTCACTTGCAGCCTCCAGCATTTAAGGTCTAGGAAGTTCTGATTCAGAGGCTATATCCCTAATTCCCATGCTGAATAGCTACTGATGCCTCTTTCCTCCCACAATTTGTCCAATCCCTTTTTCAATCCAGCTAAACTGTTGCCACAACACCTGGTGGCAATGAGTTCCACACTTTAATGATGCACGGCGTGAAAAAGAACTTGTTTTGGTTAGTTTTACACTTACTATGTACTAGGCTCATTTTGTGATCCTTAGTTTTTGTCTTGTGAGAGTAAATAATAAATCCCTATTTCTCATCACCAGTTAGTATTTTCTATTTATCATGTCCCCGCTCAAATGTCTCTTTTCTAAACTGAATAGGCCTAGCCTCTTTAGTTTCTTTTCATATGGAAGCCTTTACATACCACTAATCATCCTGGTTGTCCTCTCTACCTTCTCTAGTTCTTTCATGCCCTTTTTGAGGTGGGGGCCAGAACTGGGCACAGCATTCAAGGTGTGGATGCACCACAGGTTAATAAAGGAGCATAATGATCAGGGATCCAGGTTTTCTGTTCACCATGGAAAAATGCGGTAAAATGTGGATGTTCTTATTTTGAGAAAAACATGGATTTTCTCTCTTAAAGGGGAAAAACATGGGAAATGGTGGGCTTCCCCTTGCAGGCTGGCAGAGTTTGGCAGGGGGCACAATGCGTATATGCTCACGTACACAGACACATATGGCTGCCAGGCAGCCTGAAGAGCAGCTCCCGCAGGTAAGTTGGGGGGGGGAGGAACGAGGCCCCCATAGTGAGGGAGGGAGGGAGTTGGGCAGGAATGGGCTGGGGCTGCTGCCCAGCCTGAGTGATACTTGGGGCCAGGGCTGGAATGCATGGTGGAGGAGCAGACATGCCCTGCTGTGCCATGTCTCACCCACTGGGCTGTAGAGGCCATGAAGAGGGCAGCAGGGTGGGGAACTTGAGCCCACAACAGGCAGCCCTCCCCCAGGCTCCACTCATGGCCTTGGAGGAGCAGATGAGGGAACTCCAGGAGGCAGTGAGCAGGCTAAGGGGAATCAGGGATGATGAGGCTGTAATTGACGGGTATTTCCATTCCTTACAGCTCCAGATGCCCATGGGTGAAACTCCACGTGAGGAGCCTGCAGCAGGGGAGTGGGGGACAGTTACCTCTAGATCCAGGAGGCAGGGCCCAGTGTCTGCTTCCCCATTGCATGTGGGGAGATCGGGGGCCCCTGACAACCGTGGAGGAGACAGAGGAGGAGCATTCTCCTGCAGAGGAGGTGATCCCTGTAGCCCCTACTGGGCAGACTGGGGGATCGCTGCCCAGGCAGAAGAAGAAATGCCGAGTGATTGTGGTGAGTGACTCGATCCTGAGAGGCACGGAGAGGCTGATCTGACGACCAGATCCTTTGGTGAGAGAAGTCTCCTGCATGCCTGGAGCTAAGATCAGGAACATCACTGAGGTGATTCCTGCTCTCATCAAGCCCTCTGACTACTACCCCATGGTCCTCATCCATGTGGGAACCAACGATGCGGCTAGGACCAGCCCTGACCACATCATGAAGGACTTCAATGAACTGGGAGACAGTCTCAAGAAGACTGGAGCACAGGTTGTATTCTCTTCCATCCTTCCGGTTGGCAGCAGCCACAGACGCCAGGGTGCCCACATCAAGGAAGTCCAACCGGCGGCTCCAGAGTTGGTGTCTTCAGGAGAGCTTCGGATTCTACAGCCATGACCAGCACTTCCAGGGAGGAGGCTTCCTGGGGGATGACAATCTTCATCTCTCTCCCAGAGGCAAGTATCTGTTCGCCCACAGGTTGGCTCATCTCCTCCGAAGAGCTTTAAACTAGGCTCGACGGGGGTTGGGGAACCAGTGGTTGAAGAGAGCCCAGGGTTAGTAAACCACAAACAAGATGCCAGATCGCACCAAGTAAGTATTAAGGGGTCAGTAAGCTATAAACAAGGCACCAGACCACACCAGGTAAGTAATAAAGGGAACGCACGCCATCAAGGCACAAGAGCCCCTTTTGGGGGACTAAAATATCTTTATACAAATGCCAGGAGTATGGGGAACAAGCAAGAGGAGCTTACACTCTTGCTTGCTAGCAGCCAGTATGACCTAGTCAAACTAACCAAAACATGGTGGGATTCTACACACGACTGGGCGGTAGGCATTGAGGGGTATAGGTTGTATAGGCACGACAGAGTGGGGGAAAAAAGGTGGGGGGTAGCACTCTATGTTAAGGAGCAGTATATGTCTTCCACCATTAAGGCGGGGGTGGAGGAGGGGAACACCGAGGCACTGTGGGTTAGGATCCAGGGAGGGCCAGGGGAAAAGGACTTGGTTGTGGGGGTATACTACAGGCTTCCTCAACAGGATCAAGAGCTAGATGATGTATTCTCCGGGCAGCTAGCAGATGCCACATAGGCGAGGGAGGCGGTGGTCATGAGAGAGCTAAACTACCCAGATATCTGCTGGGAGGAGCAGACTGCCAAAACAAGCCGCTCATGGAGGTTCTTACACTGTGTGCAGGACCTCCACCTAACCCAGGTGGTGTCTAGTCCCACCAGGCCTTGCTTGACCTGGTCTTAGCAACAGGGGATGATCTCATGGGGAACATGTGAGTTCATGGTAGCCTGGGAGATAGTGACCATCACTTGGTCGAGTTCACTATCCAGTGAAGGGTGGGTAAAGTAACTAGTGGGGCTAAGGTGTTGGACTTCAGAAGGGCCAACTTTAGTAAGCTTAGAAGGCTAGTTAGTGAGGGGATGCAACTCAGGAACAGAGCAAATGGGGGTCAAGGAGGGCTGGAGGTATCTCAAGGGAGTGATCCTTGGGGCTCAAAAGGAGTTTATCCCATTACGTAGGAAGGGAGGTAAGGGGGCAAAAAAGCCCCCTTGGCTGAACAGGGAACTCCAGGAGAGTCTGGGGGCAAAGAAAGAGATGTATAGGCAATGGAAGCAGGGAGCAGCCACCGAGGAGGAATATATCTCCCTGGCGCGCTATTGCAGGGAAT
>NW_005842229.1:253240-255038 GCF_000455745.1 Alligator sinensis
CAAGGCCAATCGCACCTTGTTGTGCATTAGCAGGTGCATGACTAATAGATCAAAGGAGGTGATGCTCCCCCTCTGCGGCACAGGTCAGGCCGCAGTTGGAGTACTGTGTCCAGTTTTGGACACTGCACCTCAAGAGGGATGCGGGGAATGTGGTGAGGGTCCAGAGGAGAGCCACTTGCATGCTTAGTGGCCTTCATGATAGACCCCACGGGGGGAGGTTGAGAGCGCTGAATCTTTTCAGCCTTCACTGGAGACGGCTGAGGGGAGATCTTGTGGCCGCCTATAAACTTATTAGGGGAGGTCAACGGGGAATAGGGGAAGCGCTGTTTACTAAGGCGCCCCAGGGAGTGACTAGGAATAATGGGTGTAAACTAGTTGAGATTGGATTTAGGTTAGATATTAGGAAGAAAATTTTCACAGTAAGGGTGGCCAGGATCTGGAATGGTCTTCCAAGAGAGGTGGTGCTATCACTTAGCTTGGAGGTCTTCAAGAGGAGGCTAGATAGTCACCTGGCTGGGGTCATCTGGCCTCAGTCCTATTTCCTGCCAGAGGCAGGGGGTCAGACACGACGTTCCGTTGTGGTCCCTTCGGACTCTACAATCTATGAACCTATGACACCCAGATGGGAGGGAGAGCAGGGCTCCGCGCTCCACTCCACCGCAGCAGCCACCGCCTCCTATAGGCGACAACTGGGACTTTGACGCTGCTGTGGGAGGCAGGGGGCTGTGGACCCAGGTTCCTGGCCCTGTAGCCCTGGCAGCTAGGGGCCCCCTCCAGCAGGGCTGGAGCGGCAGGAGGCTCTTGGTTGTGAGTGAGGGGCACTGGCAGGCCTGCGGGGCTGCAGGGTGGGAGTGAGGAGCATAAACAACAGTGGGGGGAGGCTATGGGGGGAGCAAAGGGTACCAGCAGGGGTGGGCAGTGGCAGAGTTTGGTGTTTTTATCAAAGAATTTGTGATTTTAAAACAGAGGAGACCCAGATCCCCGAAGTAATCACTATTATTCTATTTTCAGTTCCCTTTGTACTAAATCGTAACATTTTGTTTGTCTTTTAATGGCTGCTGGGTAGTGAGCTGTTGTTTTTGGCCAGTAGCTCACTATGGCTCTCAGATCTTTCCCCTGTGGCAACCCATCATGTAGCCCCCATTATAGTGTAGGGATAGTTTGGGTTATTTTTTTCTCCCTGGTGCTTCACTTGATCCTTAGCTACATTGCATTTCACCCACCATTCAGTTGCCCAGTTGCTAAACTGTTCTAGATCCTTCTGCAGCCCTTCTGCCAAGAGGTGTGCTGGGAGGGACCACACCTCAGCCCACCCCTCCTTAATCCTCCTGCTTTAAACTAACCCTGCTCTGCCCCTTCCCTATTGCCCACCCTCCTCACTACCCTCCAGAGCCCAGCTCTGAGCACGTGACACGGGACGAAGTGCGAGGCAAACACCTGACGGGCCAACCGGGATAGCGCAAACATCCGCACGAGGGGAGGAGGGGCAGTGTGCGCATGCTCAGACATCCGCACCTGGGGAGGGGGCGAGGCTAGTTTGCGCATGCTCAGAGATATCCGCACCAGGTGTGGGAGGCCGGGGGGCGGCTTGCGCATGCTCGGGAGGCGGAGACGCCTGCTGTGGGCGGGGCGACGTGGTGCCCGCGGGGCGCGGCCCCGCGGCCCCGCCCCGGCCCTCGCTCGTTTCCCGAAGACACTCGGCTCTTTCCGGCTCTCTCCGGAGGCGTCCGTACCCCGCCCCCCCCCGGTCCAGTCTTCCAGGGCTGCGGTCCGGGCGCGGGGCCGGCGCGGCCGCAAG
>NW_005842229.1:255215-264076 GCF_000455745.1 Alligator sinensis
CCCCTCCCGGGCGCCGGGCGGGAGGCAGCGCGGAGTCCTGTCCTCCCTCGACGGCCACGGGTCCCCTGCGGGCGCTTTGCGGGGTGGGGTGCCGTCGGGGGGCGTGCGCGCGCCCTGCTGGGCATGGGGCAAGGGGTGGAGCAGGGGGGCAGGGAGTGTGGGGGTGCCCTCTGCTGTGCACGGGAGGAAGGGATGTGGAGAACCCGCGGGGCGGGGGGGAGTGAGTGACTGCGTGTGTCCTCTTCTGTGCAAAGGGAGGACGTGGACAACCTGTGCATCTGTGTGTGTCCTGGGGTTGTCCACTGCTTTGCGTAGGGGTAAGGGGAGGATGTGGAGAAAGGTGGGTGCGTTAATGGGCTTGTTCTTTTCTGTGTATGAGCAGAGGGAGGATGTGGAGAAGCTGGGGGTGTGTGTATGTGCAGAGCCATTCCTTAGGGGTGTGTGGAGTCCAGGGCATATAAGTGGGGTGGGGGGACGGGTGGCGAGCGGCCAGAGCATGGAGCTGGCGGTTTGCCGCAACAGAGCTGGTGGCACACGGTGGCTGTGGCTGGGCCTGTACCAGCACTGTCCATGGGGCCCCCCAAAGCACAGGGCCTGGGACAGATGCCCCAATTGCTGCCCCCCACCCCGGACGGCTCTGTGTACATGTGTGCATGCTGATGTAGGTATGTATGTCTCCTTTTGCATGGAAATAAGGAGATGTGGAGAAGCTCTAGGCGTGTGCATGTGTGTATATATTTGTGTGTGCAGGGGTGTTCCCATCTCTATATGGGGGTGAGGGGAGGATGTGGTGAAGCCCTGGGGGATGTGCATGCATGCACATGTGCACGGGGAGTGTCCCTTTCTATGCTTTGGGGTAAAGGGAGGATGTGGAGAAGCCCTGTGAATGTGCACATGTATGCATTTGTGGGTGTATCCTTCTGTGCATGAAAGCAGGGGGAGGATGTGGAGAAGCTCTGTGTGTTGTTGGGGAGGGATGTCCCCTTCTGTGTTTGGAGGTAAGGGTAAGATATGGAGAAGCCCTTGTGGTGTGTGTGGGGATTTGCAGGGGTGTATGTGTGTGGTGTGTGTGTGGGGATTTGCAGGGGTGTATGTGTGTGGTGTGTGTTCCCTCCTGTGCCTGGGGGCAGAGGGAGGATGCAGAGAAGCCCTGTGGAGTGTGGGTATGTGTGTGGGGGTCCCCTTCTGTGCATGGGGAAGCGGGGAGGATGTGGAGAACCCCTGGGGGTAGGGGGGAGGCAGGCTGTCTTTTGCAGGGTGACCATGTAGAGAAGGCAGGTTGGGGGGAAGGGTGTGAAGAAGCCTGGGGGAAGAGGGTTGTGGAGAAACTTTGTGTGGGGCTGTCCCCCTCTGTGTAGGGGCAGGATATGCAGAAATCCTTGTGGAGAGAGTGTGTCCCCCCTTTTGTGCATGGGGCCAGGTGGAGGTTTCTCAGACAGTGGGTAAAACCCTTTCTGTCCTGCTCTCTTTCAGAGCTGGACTTGAATACCAAGTGTATTGTGGAGATGGAAGGGAATCAGACTGTGCTGCACCCTCCGCCTTCCAACACCAAACAGGGAGAAAACAGGTAAAAACACAAAAGAGATTGCTTCCCCGGGCCTA
The DNA here is from genome assembly GCF_000455745.1 of Alligator sinensis. Classification (NCBI taxonomy): domain Eukaryota; kingdom Metazoa; phylum Chordata; order Crocodylia; family Alligatoridae; genus Alligator; species Alligator sinensis. Next base: position 256,818 of record NW_005842229.1, read on the forward strand.
CGTCTGACCCTGCCTAGTTTGGATGAAGCAGTGGGTTAGGACCTTGAATTGTTTGAGCACTTTTGTTAAAGGAGCAGCAGTTTCTCAAATCACTCTGGGTCTCTTTTGGAGGCCATTGCGACTGGCTAGAAAGGGGTCTGATGCTCTTTTGCTCACAGCATCGTAAACTAGGGTTATTCTCAATGGAATTGCATCAGTGAGACATTGGATTTAGGCCCCAAGTTTCTGGTTCCAGGAACCCTCGGAGGAATTAGAAGCATTGGTATTATGTGTGTGGACGCAAGGCGATCACTTGTAGACTTCACTGTTCAAAGTTGATTGTTTCGTTGACTATTAGATAAGGTAGATTATTGGTCAGCTATGATTGTTGGTAATAGTTTTGGCCCTTTCTGTCATGGGGACACTGTTAATGAGCTGCCGTAACCTTCAGGTTTGATTTACGAAAGCAGAAGAGTGCTCTGAATTTTGCAGATGCTAGGGGTTGTTTTTTGGGTTTTGTTTTTTTTAAAGACTGTATTTCCTAGGTTGCAGCATAGTTGCATTTGAAATGTTGGAACTGCTAGATCCCTTGTTAATGCTGTGCTTCTCTATGAAGTACTAGAGGAGTGTGCTAAAATAAATGGGAAAGTTGGCATCAGTTGTGAAGCCCCTATAAAGACTACTTTTGGAAATGGTCCAAAATACCAGTGCACCAAATTAAAAATAGATCGGAACAGGAAAGACTTCCCCACGCCCCCAAAATGGGGGAAAAAAAAAAGTGGGGAAGTGAGAGGAAGAGTTCCATTGTGTGCTGATCTTTTCAATTACTTGTTGACTGTACTTGTTGCTCCAAAAAATATTTTTAGTTAAGAGCAGAAATTTGGGTAGATATAGCTTATGGGTATTGTCTTGTAACTTTATCCCCCCCCTATCCAATAACTGTAGATGCTTTTTGTTTTTTGGCTTGGCTTTGAAATCTGTGTAAAGCAGTGGTCACGAAACTAGTTGATTGCGATCGACTGGTGGATCCCAGAGCCTCTTCAAGTTGATCCTGGGCTGGGGGGCTGAGTGTGTGCACCTGCCTGCCCCCCAGCCTAGCAGGTCAGTCAGTGGGGGAGGGAAGGAGCAGAGGCCTGGGGGCCAAATGCAGTGGGACTTGGGGTGCAAAGCCCAGCTGGCAGCTACAGCTGCCCCCACCATGCACAAATATGGGGGGGGACATGCCCTGCCCTGCCCCGCCCCCAAATGCATGGCAGCACTGGCAGCTGTAGGTAGGGAGTGTGGAAGCCCTGCACAGCCAGGGCAGGGGATGGAGCCGCGATCAACTTGGGGGGGGCACGCAGCCCAGGAGAGCATGTGGGGGGGTGGCATGTGTCCCCATATCTGCATGTGGGGCAGGGCAGGCTGGGGCCAGCGCAGTGCTCAGGCCAGGTAGTTGGAGTGGCGGTGCTGGGAGAGGGACCACCAGGGGACTGGGGGAATAGCCCCCCCCACCCCTTACTCCTAGCACTACTGCTGAGTGCCGTGCAGGCCAGGCATGGTGGGAACAGCCTGGTGCAGCCTCTCTGCCCCCCACCCAAGGACATGGGGCCCGGAGGCTGGCGGGCCTGGCAGAGGGCAGACTGCAGCTGCAGCCTGGAAGTGGGGGCAATCAAGGCCCCAGCGGTGAGGGAGGGAGTGGGGTAGGGCTGGGGCCTCTGTCTGCCCTGCCCCCCAAAGCCCTTTCCTCTCCTGCCTTCTCTCCCCACAGACTTACCTGCTGGGTGGGTGAGGGGGGGTAGATTTTCAGTTTCTCTTAAATTCCAAAAATGATCTCCGACCTAAAAAGCAGAGCAGAGAGGAAGTTAACCATGTTAGTCTGAAATCAGATAGAAGGCAGAGTAGAGATGCACCTTTATAGACTAAATCCAAGGTCAGTTACACATACATAGGAATTATTTGTGTTCCCTACTTTGTAGCCAAAATTTAGTATACTTGTAGACTATATGTAGCATAACTGACTTTAATATTAAAAAAGTATTGAGTTTTTCTGTGTGTATACTCGCACTGATCCAAATGCAGGGTCAAGGCCATAATCAAAATGATTTAACTGCATGTCATAAAGATCTAGGCTCTCTTCCTGGCTCTTCAGTAGACTGACACACACCTTGGTCAAGTCATAACCATGGTTCTCCATCTTCGTTCTCAGTCTTCAAAATGGGAAAAACATTGTGGTTCTTTGTTCAGGTATATCCTGTTTAGAATGTCAGTTTTTTAGGGCAGGATCATTTCTTACTTGCTCTATGCAGTGTTTCTTATAATAGAGACCTGATTTTATTTGGGCTCTGCTATGATATTGATAAGATTTATTAGCTGTATTTAAAGTGTGTGGCCTTAATAGAAATTTGAGATTTCTGTGGAGAGGAACAGTTTTATAAGAACAATTAAAAAAAAAAAAAAATTGTGTGGGTTTTTTTTTCCTATTTGTTCAGTATGAAATCATGAGATACGCAGAGAACTTTACAATATCCAACTAAAATAAAAAATGTGGAGTACCTGTCCTGATAAAGAGAGAGAGCTTTCTTCAATGATAGGCATTCTGTATGCTAATGTTTGGGAAAATATTACTCTGCATATATTTGCAAGGGAGTCACAATAATATTGTTCCTGTAAGACTCCACATAATTTAGCTGTCTTTCTAATACCTGTTCCTTGTATATCCTCTTTTTGATTTTCCTGGACTCTTATGCATATACCCTTGCATCTCTTTGGAACCCTGCTGAAGTGAACAGGACTGTTCAGAGTTTTGCCCATGTGGAGCTCAGTGCTTTGAGGTATCTGCTGGATATTAATATTTCCTTTTTACAAAATTCACGTCTGAATTTAACTAATTGGAAGCAACCTTGAACTATGTAACATGCAATTGACCAGTTAGTTAGGGAGAATTTTTTGTGTCATCTTAAAGAAAACAAAGAACCCCCCAAAATAATTCAATGTCTTCTAAATCCAGAAGTTGCAAACAGCCTAATTTGAAGTTTGATGAGTCTTCTTGGTACTTAGTAGGATCTCTTAAATTGCCTGCCAATATTGACGTATCAGTTTTAATTAGTCTCATTTAAAGAGTCTAAATGGTTATGGTATTGGAGGAATTCTTCAATTTTGTGTATATATCCAAATGTAATGTCTATCCTGCTTGTACTTGGATTAATGTCTCAGTAGGGATAAAGACATCAAATCGGTTTTGATTTTCCTTGTGTAGCTTGGTTTCATATTTCTCAGCTAGATTTTTTTCCTTCTAAAGCAACAGTGCATTTGAAAACTTACTTTGCTTGTTTGACTGCATTCTTGATCTTATTTCTTTTTTAACCTTTCGGTGGGGTTTGTTTGTTTTTTTTTTTTTTTCAGTTGCATACAAATTTTAGTTCAACATAGCTTTTCCATTGACTGTATGCGGAAAGCCTGAGTTGCTAATGGAGGCCCAGTTCTGCTACCTTTATCTATACTGAATAGTTCTTGCTCTTAGGAGTATTCCCTTAGACTTGAATAGAGCTATTAGCTACTCAGTGTGAGTAAGCACAGCAGACCTGGGCTGGAACTAAATTAGCTCATTTTTATTTAATAAGAGTGCTTGTTAGAGAAGAGAAAACAAACAATTAATGTAACTTGCATTTTTTCATTTAAAAAAATGTAATTGTGCTATCATTCAGACTGGCAAATGTTATGTTGAAAAATTGCCTTTGTGGGTAAGTGAAGGCAAGAGTTAGCACTGTGCTTCATAATGAGAACAAGTGGCTTCCAGCAGAAGTTGCAAGTCAGTTTTTGGCTTATTTCTTATTTCTTCTTAATAGAGTTTAAATTGAGAAATTATAGCCGAGGTAAAATGGATTTCTGAACCTTTGTGTCTTTATATAGTTTGCTCTTAGAGTTCCAGTTTGTGACCTGAACAGACTGTCTAATTTAATTTTAGACAGAACTGTCATACATGATGGAACTTGTATCTAGAACCATGGTTTTCAACCTCTTTTTGCTTGTAGACCCCTTTGGAAATTTCAAATGGAGGTGTAGACCCCTTTGAATTGTAGCGTGAGTATTCACATGCTTTTGATCAGAGTCATCTTTTGCTGACCCCTTACAGGTTGAAAACCAGTGGTCTAGAAGGCTGGCTTTTATAAAACAGTTTCAGATGATAAAAGCTTATCTGTTTCATTATAATATATTTAATCTGCGACCCTTTTAAACTTCAGAAGTGGGTACTGTACATCAGTAAATATCATCCCCATTTTACAAGTGGGAAGAACAAGGAGTAGTTTTCACTTGCCTCAACTTATACAGTGAGAAACTAGCAGAGCAGTAATGAACATTCCCTAGCTCCAGGTCCCTTGTTCTAACTACCAGCCACGTTGCCTTCTCTAACTTAATAAGCAAAGCATGTGACAGTTTAAGTTACTTTGATTAGTGCTAGAACTCTGCTGTTCTTTGAAGAACAGGCTAGAAGCAGGCCTTTTTACCCCACAAAGGTACGATTTTTCCACTTTTAATTATGCACCTTATTAACTGAGAAACATCAAAACCTAGAAGAAATTACCAAGCTGCTCTTTACTTTCATTGAGCTAGTAAGTACTTACTTGGTTTGGCGTTTGAGTTACATCAAACAGTTTCAAAAGAACATTTTTTATTAGTTAACATCAACCTCTTATATGTTGGCCAGAGCTGTTGCATGTTAGTTGAATTTGTCTTTAATGGTAAACTGAACTAAATCTAAATTTGAGTAACAGTAGGGCTTTTTCTGTAACCTTTTACTGGGAGCTATATTTTTCTGGGTGAGAGGAACCAGGCATACTTCCTCTATGTGCATAGGTGTTTGGTTGTCTTTTTTCAGCTGGAAATCTGTTTCCTTCCTCTTACTAGACTCCTCTGAACTAATAGGACATACTGAATTACAATATATGTTTTATTTTTAAATACGTATTGCTTTTCAGAGGCTAGGGAGATAAAAGCCTCATCTGTCACATTTTCATAAACATTTCCATGTTGTTGCCTGCAATAAATGATGCCATATGAGATGTAACTACTGAGTAATTGAAACTGGTTTAGGAATTGAGTGGATGCTTCTAAGTATTTTTATTGAAATGTTTGTCTCGGTTTTTTTAAACCAGTTTTGGGAAGAAGTATAAAATACAAGTTTGCATTTAGGTCTCTGAGTCTGCTGTAAATTAAATTAGAAAGGACTTTTCTTGTGCCTCCTTTGTACTTGTAGGTGACTTTTAATTGTTCGTTAGAACAGACTTTGCCACCTTTTTAAGAACATGAATTCGAGGGATTTTGAATAACTGAGTGCTGCTAGTTTATGCTTACAGGTTTCCCTTACTTTATGCTGCACATGCGTTCTTGGAAAAGGGCGCATAACTCATATTCGCATAAAGGGAACCCGCTTTTATAATGTAACAAATAGGGATACATTCCAAGACCTCGACTTACTGACCCCCAAGACAATTTTGGTACTTGCCAACAGCAGACAGTACACACAAGTACAGGGCATTATCATAATGGGGATGGCAACTACAGAAACACGTGTTGCAGACAATGAGCAAGGAGCACAGATCCACACAGGAGACTATATTTTGGTGCGCATCACTCCCACAATGCATCGCATAAAGCAGCTGACTGTGCTTCCACCACACCAATTGCATATGAGTGAATTTACCTCACATATAACAAAATTTTGGTATAAAAAGGGTCATCGCATAAGAGTGAACTCACGCATACAGAGCCCACATAAAGCAAGGGAAACCTGTATAATCTGCTTTGATTTTTACTAAAGCATTTGTATCTTGACAAAAAATAAAGAAGAATCTAGAGTGGAGAGCTGAAATATTACTTAAAATCTATTCCATTAAAGGATACAATTCTTGTACTTAAATTAAAGCTCAGTTAGCATTTGTCAGCAAGAAAATGAATGATAGTGGTGAATAGCTACATTTAAATGTTATTGTGTGGGTTAGAAAATGTAGTGAAATTCTTCAAAGGATACCTTAAAAATGCATGTAGCGAAGATTACAGTTTCTATGAATAAGCCTCCTGCCCTGCCTTTTCCAAGTTTGAGCTACTTGTTATCTATTCAAGAACAAATCCTGCAAATGTTACTTTTAAAGTGGCTGTTCTTAACTTCTGAGGCACAAGTTGTTGTTTTCCTAGACAGGAAGCATTTGGTAGTATTTTAATTTATAGATTCATTCAGATACGTGGAGAGTTAGCAGTCATCTCATTTCACTTGACACTCCCTTCAGACAAGGTTCAATTGAAAGGTGAGACTGTTGCCACACTCACTAGCTCCCAAGAGCAGTGACCTCTTTCTCCTCCTCCTCTTTATCTCCTTCAATGGTGCAAACAGTGGTAAATCAAAACAAAAACTACAAGCTCCACTACAAATGCTATCTACCAATGTCGTCGGTTCAGAATCATGATTTCCCCCTACCTCCTTTTGGCAGAAGGACAGAGTTGTTATTGTTTATAGAATAAACTATTTTTTTCTTAAAATGCTACTATCTAGGAAAAATTTACACACACACGTTGAATCTGCACTTTGCTGCAGAAGATTAAGTTCGTTTTTTAATTTTTTATAACCTCTTGTTATCATCTTCACTTCATGTTTTATGCATCATTGCCTGTTCCAACTTTAAAAGCTTTCAGACCATCATTTCCATCTGCTTGCTTCTCTTGTAGACTATAACGATCTGGCCTCCAGAATAAGAGATTTAATTTATATAGAATAGATTTCTTCCATTAAAAAATAACTAGGGATGCACCAATAGAGATTTTTGGGGCCGATACCAATAGCCGATTTTTAAGGAGGCGTGTAGGCCCGTACCAATCCAATTTCCAATACCAGCCTAGCAGCATGGAGACCTGCACACAGCTGGTAAGTTTGGTGTGGTAGAAGGGTGGGGGAGGGGGAGGGAGAAGAAGGGGCATTGGTGGAGGGGGTGCAGATCAAGGCCCCTGCAGTGAGGGAGGAGTGGGGCAGGGGCTGGGGTAAACGCTTCCCAGCCAGGGCGGGTGCGGAACAGAGCCGCACCTTGTCCAAGGAGTGCAGGGATGCGCGGGGGGTAGCTCCTACTGCTGCATGCCACTCGTCTGGGAGGGCATGAGTGTGGGGGGCATATGCCCCCAGATCTGTGCAGAGTGTGGTAGGCTGGGGCCGGGGCTGCACCAGGCTCTTCCCAGCTGGGCTTGGGCTAGATGGCGGCAGTGCTTAGAGTGGTGGGGTGGGATATGGTGAATTTTGGGGTGACTGCAGTCTG
>NW_005842229.1:264258-271731 GCF_000455745.1 Alligator sinensis
CCCCCCTTCTCCTTCCACTACACCAGCCTTACCACCTGGAGGCAGCTCTCCAAGCTGCCAGGCTGTGCTTCTCGCTGCTTGTGCTGTGCTGTGCTGTAGCTGCGCGCATGCACAGGCCGTTTATTGGCCTGATACGGCCTATTTCCAAAACAGACATTTTTCTTTATATTGGTGCCGATCTGATATCGGGACAATGTATTGGTGCACATCTAACAATAACAACTCTGTCCTTCTGCTGGGGCGGGAATCATGATTCTGAATGGACTTTGGAAGATAGCATTTGTAGTGGAGCTTGTAGTTTTTGGTGCAAACAGTGGTAAACTGAAATGTTGAAGGAGAGAAGGAGGATGAGCAGGTCACTGTTCTTGGGAGTTGGTGAGTGTAGCAACATCTCACTTTTCAATTGAACCTTGTCTGAAGGGAGTGTCAAGTGAAATGAGACCACTGCTAATTCTCCACATATCTGAATGAATTATCAACCAGAAACTTGGATACCTGGGCTCTAAATATCACCGACGTGAGGTAGTGGATAGAATAACAGCAGGCAGCAGCCATTGCCCATCTACCTAGGAAATTGTAAAAGACCTCTCTCAAATTGGTTTCCTGTTACACATTGGTGTTCAGGTTGTGAGTTACTGGCTTTGAGTCCCTTTCAAGAAGAGGTGCAGTTGCAGAATGTGGGGTTGGAAGTGGTAGTCCAGAGCCATTTCAGTAACATTTGACTTAGTTACATTTCAGATAGGAAACTAGGTCCTGTTCCAGAAAAGTACTGTTCTCGAATTCCACATAATTAAAAATCCTTGAGTTTCAAATTACTGGCACTTGGCACCATGCTTCCTGAGGTGGCCAGAAGCAGGGTAAATGGAATAAATATTCTGTGAGCAATTTTATAAAATCCAGATAGCTGTATATACCTTGTGCTTGGATCTTTAAATGGCACTACCGGAGCAAGCTGGCGCTAGAAGCTTTTGAAATTGTGGGCAGGCTTCACTGTGTAATTCTAGACTGTCAGCATTTCAGAACAAGTGCAGACGAGGCATTTGAGGAAACAAAACTGTTCTTGGTATTGCCTTGAATGGGCAGTCCTTGGTTTTTATAACCTTCCTTTACATGACCACAATCATTTTGAATGTTCTTGGGTGAAAATTAATGTGAGAAGTTGAACTGACAAACATTTAGCTTGCACACTTATTTTGAAATATTAGATGCCTCCACACCCTACATAGTTAAGTAGTTTTGTTAAAAGAGATTAGCAAGCCGTTAGGTACGGTTCATTTCTATGGTTGGTATGACTGTGTGCTTGCATCTACCCATTATCCCAAGCTACCTTTTTTATTTGTTTTTGAGATCTGTATTATTGCTAAACTTATTTTGGTTAGTACATGTTGAAATTAAAAAAGGCTTTAATTAAAAAAAAAAAAAAAACTGTCTTAAAATAGAATTTTCTTTTTATTGAGGAAACTGAGACTGAAGAATAACTCAAGGATATCAGTGGTATAGATTATTAGTGGCAAAGTGTTTTTTTGTCTAGTCCCAGTTCTTCAGTGTGGCGTGCACAGGCAGAAAATCCAGTTTATCAATGAGATACCATGCGCCTTTTTAAAAATCTAGAATCAGCACCAGAATTTAACATTAACATGAATACTTGCTGTTGTTCAATACAGCAAGATAAAAATACAGTTTTTCTTTTCCAGGCTTGCTGATCTATTTTCACCATCATCATTATCATCATTAAGATTACTGTCTTCTTTTTCAAATATTCTACTTCAGTGGTAGTGGAAATGTTTGATTTGTATAGTTTCAGCCTTATGCAAGTTAGGTGAGGAATATTTGTTACATGTAGGAATGTTTTTTCATGTTCAGTAAAACTAATCCAGTGCAATAGTTGTACTCCTTTGTATTGGTATCTCTGTCATCAACTCCTTTGCTTTTAAAATAAGTCTTTTGGCTAAACTCATATTAGTACTTATTTTTTAAACTCAAGGATGCATTTTTGTTAAAGATCACCATTTCTTCCCTTAATTTGTGGGAGGTGCTGTATTGAGGAGAGGTTAAGGGACCTGAACCTGTTCAGCCTCCACAAGAGAAGGCTGAGGGGGGGGATCTGGTGGCTGTCTATAAACTGGCCAAGGGGAATCAGCAGGCAGTGGGAGAGTCCCTGTTCCCCTGAGCACTGCCGGGAGTAACAAGGAACAATGGCCATAAATTGACTGACAGTAGATTCAGGCTAGACATCAGGAGGCACTACTTCACAGTCAGGGCGGCTAGGAGCTGGAACCAACTTCCGAGGGAAGTGGTGTTCATCCCTACCCTGGGGGTCTTCAAAAGGAGGCAAAACAACCACCTACCCAAGGTCATTTGACCCCAGCTTCCTTTCCTGTCCATGGCAGGGGGTCGGACTTGATGATCTACTTAGGTCTCTTCTGACCCTACCAACTATGATACCAGAAACCGGGGTCCGTTATTTAGCCACATGTTGGTGCAAGTTGTCAGTAAAGTTAACTTCATTGACTGCCCTACCTATGCCCCTTGTGTGGAAAGACTCACTTTTTTTAAAGAAGAGAACTACGGAGAGAGCAGTTCCATATTTCTACTTACGTGGCTCTTGGCCTTTGGGTCTGTTAATGGAAGCAGTTCATGCCAAAGCACTGAAAAGCTATTTTCAGGATGAATGCTTTCAGTTGCACAAGTTAATATTTTCCCCAATCATATCATTCCATTTGCTTTGTATATTGATATATGTTACAGGCTTCAGAATGATGCAAAAGCTCTGCAGCAAATATGAAATTGCAAAATAGTTGCATTCATTCAGTAACTTGTGACAGACTGAATTAAGGCTTTGCAACAATCTGTTCACCTGGAAGTCATCATGGACTGAACCTACACCATAGCACCAAAGTGCATGTCTCAACTGTTAACTGATAGATAATACTGTTATTTGGCAGCTGTACTAATCTTATGATCCCTGCATATAAGGGGACTAAACATGAACACAGCTTATTTATTCGTTGCCCTCGACTACTTACCGTCATGTGAAGTTTGTCTTGAGTGAGGCCTACAGGTCTTCAGCATTTCCTATATAAAACTAGTAACTATTCTTCCATGAATTGTTAGTGGATACTGAATTTGAGTGCTGGCATCAAAATCATAGGCCTCTGCTATTTTAATGAGTTGGCAATGAATTATTGAGCTAAGGAGTAAGTGGTTGCTGGCAAACAGCTTAATAACTGAGTGTATAGGAATGGATTAGAGCATGGGTATCACTCATCCTGCCCCACAGGCTGGATGGTGGGGTGGGGGCTGGTCAGTAAGCCACTTTCCTGAATGATATGAAGCCTGGTTTACATGGAAGAGTTTGATGTAAGTTTGTATGTACCCATAAATAAGTTTTAGTGTAAAACCGACAACATTGAGGTTTTGTGTTGACTAAGCTACCCTGCTCTTGGAGCAATGCAAGTCCTTAACTGATATATGTACATAATAGAGACACTGGTTGGATTGGCTCAAGAAGTCCTTAACTGTATATTCCACATGGCTCAGTAATAACCGTTTTGGCCAGAGTTCTGGAGCTCCATTGCTCCAGGGTCTAGTTGAATTGAAACCTGTTTTTTGGTTGGTTGGTTGGTTTGTTTGTTTGTTTGCCTCTCCCAAATTCCCAGGGTGTTTTTAGAAGTGCCTTTTTTCCCCCCCTCCCCTGCCAGCTCGCATGCATGAACATATGCAAATTGCTTCATCCAACGGCTTTTATTTCCTTTGCTCCCCTAGCTGTACACGCCACAGGCAGCTCCCCACCAGCATAGGCAACCTAGCTCCCCCTGTGTGCACATCGTGAAGGTAAAGCACTGGGCAGCCTGGCTCCCCTCTCCCAGATGCACCGGAAGCTCTGCAGCACCAGCAGCCCAGTTGGATATGCAGTGCTGGGCAGCCCATCTCCCTACTCCGAGCCCTGTGTCCATGCATGCAGCAGCCTCCTCCCTCCTGGCTATGTGGGGGGAGCCAGGCAACCGGTGCTATAGCGCTGCATAAACAGGTCATAGCTGGCCAGACTGGTTCCCCCTCTCCCATCCATATGCACTGTGAGAGTCGTGTCCTCCCCCCCGCCGCACACGCAGCCTGGCTTTCTTCCCTCCCCCCCACCATTCCCCCTTCCCCTGTGGTGTAAGAAGGCTCCCTTCTTTGCTGCAGGCACAGCTTGGACACTCCAGCCCTCCTTGCAACTGTACAGCAAGAGCAAATGGGGAAGGGAAATGGCAGCCAGGCAGGGCTGCACACAACCCATAGGTGACTAGTTGGCCAGCCCTGCTGCACTCCTTTGGGAGGGCTGTGAAAAGGGCCAGTTCAAACTGAAGTATGGGGCAGTCATAGAAATAAAGACGTGTATGAGGAAAAGGTGGAGCAAGCCCCTGGGTGAGCCGGGCAATGGTGAAGAATGCAGCAAGCTTGCCACAAGATGTGGTCTTGGAACAAAACATCTGGATCTGCACCACTGACTTGTCCTCAATACAATGAGCTTTAATGCTATACTAATCAGGGACCCCCTGTTATCACTGCACTCACTTTGTGCAAACCTAACGATGGAGAATGAAAAGAATGAGGAAAAGGATGCCAAAGGATTATCCTTCTCTTGATAGTCCTAGATATGGCCACATTTTTGTCTCTTCTACCGTGATAGGAAGCTGTCCCTTCCTATTCTGTGACTTGTTGCCATTGGTGGCACCATCCCTGTTAGAAGCAGGCAGCTAACAGGCCAAGCAGTCTTAGGCTTGCTTTGTCTGATTTCACTTGGAAGTTGACTCAGTCAAACCACAAGCAACTGAAATGATTTTTGGTCAACTTTTTATGTCCTTGGTTCACACCCCAGAACACTCACCTGAAGATAGTCTGGCTTTTATTTCTAGCGTCCATTAAACTTCAGTTGTTTGAAAGAAGTCCTTTCTTTTGTCTATGGCTGTAAATATAATGAACATCCTCAGCTGGAATTTCTTTTGAGAAGCAGTGTCAACATCTGCAGAGAAATAATGTGGGTGAAAAAAGCAAGAGGCACTCTAGAGATGACCTGTTTGCAGCCTGTGCAGTGCACCAACGCAGCTGAGGAAGAGTGTGAATCACAACTCTGTGAACAGTGCAGAAAATGCACCACTTTAATTAATTGAAAAGACAGTATAGCTATGTGTCGTCATATTGTTGAATTGCTCTCCCCAGACAGCCATCTGCCAAACAAGCATCTTGCTGACTTATCATAATGCTTCTGATGAGTGAGTGGCTGTTCACGTTTAGCAACTGGTCTGTGTTCACTTGTCACCTTAATAACAATGTTTCTTCTTCAGCTTGGGGCACGTGCAGCACAATATTCAACCTCTGCAGACATGCCATTATTCACATTGCATGGTTTCATGAGTAGGGAAGTAGAGGGTAAGTTGGGTCCCCCAAAATGACTATTGGCACATCAACAGCACTGCTGTAAAAAAGGCAGTTGGGAGAAGAATGTCCCTGTTTGCAAACCCTGGAAGAGTCCTGTGTTGCTAAAGATGTGAGTGTCTGTACCTTTCCTCATTACCCATCCTTTAATGCCTGTGACATGCCCCTGTGATCCATTAGTGCTTTTATGGTACTGGAAAAGTAACTTCTGATTAATGTGCTTCCAGACAAGGGAGGGGGACAGAGTGGCACGTGTCTCTGTTGCTTCTCCAAAGTTAAAGAAGTCTACTGCTTAGTCACTTGCACATTGCCCTTGTTATAGCCAATTGTAGGATGACATGCTTAATACGTTTGCACTTCTCTATCGCCATTGCCACTCTGGATTTTTCTGATCCCATACCAATTCCCCACCAGCTGGTAAACCTGTTGCAAATTGCCATGTTGTGTTGCCCATTCATTGACTGTCAAAGCAGGTTACGTGCTTAAATTTGAGTAGTGGAAGGCAGGAGCAAGTTTATTGCACAGTCAAATGAAGTCACACTTCCAAAAAACTCATACAGCTTCTGGCAGTCATTCTTGACCTCCATCACAGTGTGACCTCATCACTTGCTAGTTTACTGCAAGTGATGTCCTTGGAAACAAAATTGAAGTTGTTGGATCGTCTAGCACATGGAGAGAGTTTGGTGAATATACAAATTATTTTTTTTATACACTGTATGTTCTTTATTATTTATATTCAAGTCCCTAACCCCACTTTTCCCATAAGCCTTTTGTTTTAACAGCCATGGTTTTGCCAACCATGGGAACTTTCATAAATTTAATTTTTATAAATGGGTTTGTATCCTGAGAGTTTAGAAACTTGTGCTCTAACCAATAATGACACACTTTTGTGCACAGTTGAAATGTGAGAATAGCATTTTGGTTATAATCTCAACTACTTTGGCAAGCATTGCTGTGTACTTGCTATTGTATGTGTGGGTGTAAGTGAAATAACTATTTTTTCCAACTGTACAAGGAGATGTGCCCATATGCTAGTATCAACATGTACATGTATTAATCCTTTAAAATGGTACTGAGTTAACTGATTTGTGTTTAAATGCATTAAACAACATAAAACATTTTACTTTTCCAAAAGCAGCAAAATTCAGTGACTGAATTAAGTGAATGGAAAACATTTATAGCTGAAAGACCTGTAAATTTACAACTGAGTCTGACCTTTTGTAAAACAGTAGGCTGAGGGGTTTCACCTGCTGAATTTAAAAGTGCTGTGTGTTATGCTTTCAAAATTGTTCTTCTGTTTGGGGAGAATGCGACTGAATACTGTTTTTTGGACTGCAATTTTTGGAAAGTCTTTTTGTTTAAATAAAATAGTAAAAGGGAGAGGGCTGTAGCAACTATAGGTTATAATATTTTTTACATTGCATAGGTTGCATACCTGCATAATGCAGTGCGAGTTCTCATTTGTTACCTTGTTAGTTATATTCTAACAAACTCTGCTAGTCAATAGATTGGTTTAAATGCATAAACAACTTCAAATGCACTAAACCTTTCAGCTCTCTTGTCTACTGTGTAATTTAATTGTACTCCAGTTAACTGAATACTAACCGTAACTGAATCTGCCTGTTTTGTAGCCAGTTTTACTCCATTTAAGGGCTTCAGATAGGGTGAAGAAGAAGCAGCTGTTAAAAGGCATCTGTAAGAAGCCTTGAAAATTACAGGAGCTAGTCAGTTTTATGGCTGTTCTCTTCCCTTGGGACTGAAAGTCTATGTATTCACTCCAAACTGAATGTGAATAGCTCTGTCTGTACTGTGGTGTCAGTGACCCTGGAAATAACTAGCTTCCTTCATTTTCAGGGCTTTCTAACAGCCCCCAAACTGATTGTTAAAAGCCTTGAACATGAGGGGAGCTAGTTAGTTTCAGAGTTGCCAATACCACATCACCAGGGATCCTGTTTTTCTCTGATAAAAATCACAAATGATCTCATACCCCCTCCCCCAATTCATGATTAAAATTAACCTTCCCTGCCCCCCAGCCCTGTGGGGGGGCAGGGGGGG
>NW_005842229.1:271741-286608 GCF_000455745.1 Alligator sinensis
CAGGGACCCAGATCCACAAACCCCTGCCCCCGACAGAAGGCAGCAGCTGCTGCAGTGGCACAGAGCTGACTCCCCCCACCCTGCAATTGCCTGCTGGGGGCTGGCTCCCCGCGCTCTCCTTGGGGAAATGGGGGGAGGGACCCGTACCCTGCAGATGTGTGCACTGCAGTCTCTGGTTCCCTCCCTGCTGCCCTCCCCTGGGGCCTTCACAGCCCAGGGGTGAAACCTGGTGCTTCAGGGCAGAGTGCGGCTATGCAGGAAAGCTGCTTGCAGTGTGAGCTCCTGGTGACGCATCTCGTGCATGTGGTAGTGGTGAGGGCCGCTACCCCGTGCTTCCCCTGCATGCTCAGGGGACATGTTGCCAGGGCAGTGTGGAGCTTGCAGCAGCAAATGGCTTTCCTGCGCAGCTGCTCTCTTCCCTGCAATGCTGGCTCCTACCCCACTGGGCTGCAGAGGCCCTGGGGGGAGGGTAGCGGGGCGGGAGCCCAAGCCTGCAGTAGGAAGCCCATCCCACCCCTGCCCCGCATACAGATCTAGGGGCTGTGGGTCCCCCTTGCTCCCCCTGGGTGTACACTGGGGTGGGGAGCTGTTCCCCGCCCCACCCCCTGGACAAGTTGCCTGTGGCCCCATCCCACTCCTCACTAGGGCTCTGTAGCCATGTATTGCAGCCCTGGGCCTCAACCCTGAAATGCTGTGTGGCAGCCCTAGCCCCAGCCCTGCCCAATGCCCTCCCTCCCTATGGGGGTCTGAATCCCTCCCTGTCACCTCAGTTACCTGTGGGAGCTGCTCTCCAGGCTCCCTGCGGCTATGTACACGTATGTGCATGTGGTGCCCCCTGCCTAACTACCCTCGTCCCGCTTCCTCCCAGCCCTCTTCAGGCTGGAGCTCTGGCAGCCTGCTGAGGCCTCGCTGCAAAATCCACGGGTTTCTCTTCTACACTGATAAACCCATGTTTAATTCCAGTAAGGGGGGGGAAGTCCATATTTTACTCTGTTTTTCTGTGGGAAATGGAAAACCTGGATCCCCCTGCACATCACTGAGGCTCTTGTAAACAATGCTGACGCAGCACTGTTAGCAGCCCCAAAATGGACTAGTTCATCTCATTTTCAAAGCAGGTAAAATATACTTTTGGGGATGCTTATTACGTGCCCTAAAATGAAGGAAACCATTCAGTTTCAGAGTTGCTTACACCATAGTATTGACAGACCTATATACTTATGGAGCGTTCTTTAAATGCAGTTTGGATGCGTGTGGGGGGCAAGTCCATAGCCTTTTTCAATCCTAAGGCTCTGTGCTTACATGGAGCACACTGTATAAAGGGTTATTTCATGAGCATTTCTCTTGCCTTGCTTTCAAAAGGCTATTTAACATAGCTTAATTAGACTTTAAACATGTGGTTGCAAGTGTATTATTTTCACTTCCTATTGACTATTTAATAATCAGAGAATTACCTTAATTCATATGTTGTAAAACAAGTTACTGTATAATTACAAAGATAGAGAAGTCCTTTTAGACTCCCAATTTATCTGTAAGTACTGGTTCCAGATGGGTGTTTTAAGACCATATTGAAGTAAGACTGCTTTTGATCTTGGCCACACAGAATTTTCTAACCAAGCTAGTACCCAAGTTTCAGACCCTGTATGTCAGTTTGGCAAGTACAAGTTAGCTTTATTAAGAGAACTCCAACCTGGCTTGTCTTAATGTGTCATCCCTCAGGGAGAAGGATGCTTTAAGCCTTCTTACAATTTTTTGCAATTTTGGGAACAGAGTTTCAACACTCCTTAATAAACTTGTGTCTTACTCTGTCCTGTCTCCTCTAAGTCAGTGGAGGCCCATCACACAATTTGCCTCTTTCCTCACCTGCCTTTGGGCTGAATAAACCAGAGATGAATGCAAGACCTGTCTAGAACTTGAAATGTAATGTCATGAAATGTTGTTTATGTTGCCATTAGCTTCAAATTCCCTGGTTTACCTTGCACAAACTTTAACTTTATTCCCACTTAACTTTATTCCTACCATCTGGTTGAATCATTCTGTTAAGAAAACTGCATTTACATACAGATTAAGGATTCTTGATGCATGCTATTTGTTTTCAGTGTTGTTCTATGTTAGACAGAAAAGCAGGGTGGCATCTTGGAGACCTAACTCTTCAGAAATTCAAAAGTTTTCACAGGCAACAGCCTACTTCTTTAGATGCTTTGAAACTTCATTGGCTGCTATGATAAAGTAGACTGTTATCTTCAAAAGCTTATACGTTTCTGAATGAGTCATTCACTAGGTACCCCCCAACCCTGGCTTCTGCCAGACCTCAGATTAACACGGGTAAGGTTTATGCCAGTGTTTTGAGAGCATTAAAAGATCCCAAAGCACCTATTGTATTTAATTTTAATGAAAAAATATAATAAAATATAACTTTACTGTTTGATTCACCCTAAGCATTTCAGCATTAGGTTAATAACCAGGAGAAACAAAGCAAAACTGACTAGTAATAAATTAATTTGCTGTGTCTTTTTTCTGTTGTTTAAAAGAAGCAAAAAGAGAGAGGAAAAGAAAAAAGAAAAATGGCATAAGCCATGAGAAGTTAGCTGGATTTTTAATTCATTTTAATTAATCCCCATTTTTGGCTGCTTAAAGTGTGTGGTTTTTTTTGTTTTTGTTTTGTTTTTTGTTTTTTGTTTTGTTTTGTTTTTTAGTAATGGGGCATTAAAAAAATATTCCATAGACTTAGCCAGAGAGTGTTCTTAAGCCTTAAAATATATAGGTTACATAATAGTATGATCTGCTTCTCAAGAGTTTTGGTAAATAAAACTTTAATCTTATACCCCTTTAAAAAAACTTGTTCATCTTTATATAGTCATCAAAACATACCACTTAGGTGGTCTTCATCTTTCTGTGGGAAGCCATGAGTGTAGTCCAGTTAAATTCTGTAAATTCTGCAGGTGCTGAGAAATTGCAGGATTAAGATCTTGGGGAAGAAACTTCTGCATAGATCTGTTACATGTGCAGTTGTTAAAATCATTTTTATGGTAGTGTATAAGTATGGTTACTCAGGAAGAGAGGAAAAATCACAAACTAAAATGAATACGTCTCACTGGAATTCCTCTTACTCTTCTCAAAGCATAACTAACCAAAATATTTTATGACATAATACACTTTGCTTCTTTATCAGTTAGTCCTTTTCTTGGTCATTGGTAAATAATCATAGTACAGAAACTTGGATTACCCTGGCTTTTTCTCAAAGAAGGAAAGTGGTCACATGTAGTTAATATTCTTTTTTTCTCTGTCTTAATACACAACCAGTTTATAAGGTAGTTTCTTATGGCAGTTTGCCGGAAGCTTTTTGAATGACCAAATTCCTTTTATTTACTATTTTTAATATTTTTATTTGACATTGATTACTTAATAGACATAGTGTTA
This sequence comes from Alligator sinensis, assembly GCF_000455745.1. Taxonomy (NCBI): domain Eukaryota; kingdom Metazoa; phylum Chordata; order Crocodylia; family Alligatoridae; genus Alligator; species Alligator sinensis. The sequence continues at coordinate 275,159 of NW_005842229.1, forward strand.
AGTGGATGGACCTGAGAATTAATATAAAATTAAACTGCTTACACTAACTACTAAGAAATAAAATAATTGAGGAGCTTTTAATTAAAGCAAGAGAAAGCACAAAGTCTACAGGTGGCTTGTAATTTATATACATTTTCTTTAGACCAGAGGTGCAACTGTAGCTCATCTAGACTTCCTTGCACAAATGTTAAGACTAGTTGGCTTGTGTACACGTAGCAGAGCAGTTGTAGCAGCATTGGGTTCAGTGCAGCCTGCAAAACTTGCCTGGAAAAATAGGTAAGCATTTGGTTGGGTAGCCCACGCCACCCTCCAAGCCACTGCTGTCAGTCCCTGAGTTAGGTAGTTCAAAGCTTGCGAGTGTGTGTTCTGTAGCTTTGCATAGATGTTAATACAGTTACAAGTATGATCAGAGGCATTTTATGCCTGATCCCCAAAATCATGTCCTGCCATGCCCGATATGATTCCCAATTCCTCTGGTCCTAATCGCATGATTTACAGTGCAGGGAGCACAGAATCAGGACGTGGTCCCTGATGCCAGGTTCCCCCACCATACAACAAATTGAAAGGCAAGCTGTGTAGCTTGGCATGGAGGAACCAGCTCCATGCTCTTTTGTCTTAAGCTTCCCAAGCACTGTGAGCCTGACATTGGGGAGAGACAGTCCCCAGTTTCAGGGTCTTGAGACACAAGACTTTTAAAAGGCTCAGTGCAGATCAACAACATCTTTGCCCTTTGAACATTGCCAGCTTCCTGCAGAATGGCATGCTCAGCAGGTGTACATGCTGCATGTGCTTTTCCTCGATGTCTGCATGCCATATGTTCAAAATTGAGTGCAATACAAACCAGCTGCAAAGACGTTGTATATTAAATGTCATGATATTTTATTATGTCTCAAATACCTTGCACGTTTGACAGGCTGCCATTTGTAATGTGGTTAACCCATTAATTGTATGATTAATATAACATCTGCCAGGGGCTGCTTTGAAATTTACTTCAGGCCCTTCCCTGTGATTGTACTGTTTGTCTTTCCTCACTTGTCTTTCTATCTCGGCCTTCCACCACATTCTTTCTTGTTTTTTACGATGCTATTTAAAACCTGTTATATCTCTAAAATTGATACCATGGGAAAATAAAAAGAAGATATCAAATATTGCTGACAGCAATGAGTGCTACTCTGCTGGGGACTCTGAAGTGATAACTTGGGCACTTTGATTTGAAAGTAGTGAAGTTGTTGTGTGCATTCAGTACAGCAGCATTTATATACTGCATGTGGTTTGACTGCTGTTTTCTGAAGAACTAGCTTTACCTGACTGTCTCGCAAGCAGTGCATCCAATTCATTTTCTGACACGTTCTTTTCCCCAAGATCTCATGTGTGCACCTTTAAAATTTTACTACTGCTGGGAAGCACTTTAGGGCCGTCAGCCCGTTTCACTGTAAGAAGATTGTGCATTCTCTGCTGGGTGCCCTGTTGTGCTCCTTTCAGATGTGTCTTCTAATGCAGCAGATAAAAACTTAATTATTTAGTTAACAAATGTACACCTGTGTCCGATTTATATTGGGCAAGAATATCAATTTTTCTTAGAGGAAGCAAAACGCTAACTTTTATTAAATTAAAAAACAGTCGGTTGGGATTGCAAAACCATCTATTATTTCCATATAAGCAGAGTGTGATTTCTTGTTTTGCTGTGGAAAGACCAAAACCGGCAGCTTCAGTGCTTACACTCAGTGAATACAGTAAGTCCTGCATGAATAGAATTGAAATACTTTTTTTTTTTTTTTTTTTTTTTTAAGTAGGCAGGAACAGAATCATACTGCTTTTTAATTTTTTTTCAGTTAAAGATAATAGATTAAATAAAACCCCTTCACTTATTAAACTGCATGGGGTAATTTTAATTAAAAAAATAATATAACTTATGCTATAGACCTTAAATAATTAGTGTTCATTTCTGGTACCATTTGAAAACTAATTGGCTGTTTCTTCCCAGTTTTCCACATTTTACTATTCAGGTTGTGCTTGGGTTTGCAGTAAGCAGGAAGTGAATGACTGCTTTTGGAAACAGATATTTTGAACACATTTTGGTATGCTGTTCTATACATACAAGGACTTAAATGTGGTACAGCAGTTGCTTGTCTGGCTTGCGCTACTGTGTGTTAAAGTGCAACTTGTTAGTGAGACTGTGCAGGACAAAGGTGGATGAGAGGCACAAGGCTGAATTTTGGGACCCTTTTTTTTGTACTGACCCAAATTTGGAGTGTTGTCAGCTAGGTAGGTTATTTTAACATATTTGGGGTTTATTCAATGTGGATTGAAGTCAGAGAGTCTTTTAGTGACTTCTGTGGACTTTAAATAGAAGCTACAGGTGGGGAGGAAAGGGTGGGGGGAAGGGGCAGGCAGTTATTTTGGATCTGTTTCTGGACCCAACCTGGGCTGAGGGCTACAGTCAGCCACAGCAGCCACCTTCCCCCCTCCTGTCCTGTCCCCCACCCCCCTTTGTATATGAATCTAAAATGAGTGGCATTTCCCCCCATGCTGACTGGGCAGGAAAATAACTCATCTTGGATGTGACTAAATATGGTATTTAAAAAGCTTATAACCAAAGGAAATTGGCTAGGAAATTGATTTGGGTTGAGCTGCTTGGAAGACGGCTGTGATCACCAGACTATCACCATCTATTCCTGTGGTCATATGGTTGAAGGGTGATCTGGTGGTAAAGCTGGTCAAGTTCTTAACCTTTCCGTACAAAATTTTGTACGGAGTCTTTTATATCTCTTAACTGCTAGTACCACATTACAAATCTAAAGGAAGTTCTCTGAAAAAATGGTGTACTGGGACACTGTTCCCCAGAAATTCACCTGAAAATTGTTCAGTTTACATGTAAAAAAAAAAAAAAAAGTTTTAAATACTGCCCTGCAGGCTGCTCTAGGCTCTGAAAAGACAAAAACATTTGTTTCTTTAAAAAAAACAACCCAAACACTAATTGGCAGTAATGTGAGATTTGACTATGCACATGAGGATCTAAAGTTACTTTTTGTTGACTTTGTTAATGGCAGTGCATATATGCATAGCTTTACTATGTTCACAGTATATTGTGTGCTTGTCTGCCTTTCAGAGCTCTTTTTTACACTTGTGGTTGGTGTCATTTGATTTCAGAATTCCTTTGGGCAAATATAACAAGTACCACAGTTAATATTGGTCTTGCAGGCCAAATTCTCCTGTTTTCATTGCAATTTTCATTGTCTAAATCAGTGGGGGACAACCTTTTCCGGCAGGAATGTCACAAGTTAAGCTCTGCATGCCCCTTGAGTGCCACTCCAATACCCTTCCCCTGCCTGATCATCTGCTTTGCTTTCTCCAACCTGCCTTGTGCTCTTTGCCCCAATTTGCTGCTCTCCTTTCTGTTCCTTGCACCGTTTGCCACTGTGCTGTCCCATTCCCAGTCTGTTGCAGGCCACACATGGTGGCTGTGTCGATGCCACTGTTGGCATTCATGCCACAGATTGGCCACCCCTGGTCTAAATTTTGTGCACGTGTATAACCTCCTGGTCCTTGCTTCCTGTGACTTAAACTTCAGTGTTGTTGACAATGTGCAAGTGGAATAGGTTCTTAACCCTTTAATTGCTTTAACTGCAGGAGTTGTATCCTGTTTTTGTTGCTATCGTGAGCAAACATGCCTGAATTCATATGGGAAACAGTTTGGGGATCGTTTAAACCCCCCCCCCCAAAACAAAACTCAACTGTAAGCTAAAAAAATGCTGGATAATGTAGCAATGTATTTGGAATTTCTTTATAGAGTAGTATATACAATGAGCTGTATGTGGAGAATGGCACAACCATTAAAGAAATTGTATAAGTATTTGGAGTGGGGAAAGTTATGTGAGATGTTGATAACTTGGAGGACTGGCATAGGCTTTAAGGAGTTCCTGACCTGAAAAGTTCAAGGGCTTTTTAATACTTCTAGTTAAGTTTTTAAGTTGGCCTTGATGACAAATTTTCCAGTGAAATAAGTAAATTCTGCTTTCCAGAACTATTGTTAATTAGGTTTATAGATGAGAAGAAGAAATGTAGGGACTTAAAAATGAACAAACGCAGTAGAGTTGTTAACAGAGACCTCTACAGACTATTTGTGCTATGGATGGGATACACTTAATTTGGCTTATCAAATGAGAAGCTACTTTTGGCATTGTGCCTGACTATCTGAAACCATATCATTGTGGTCAGTAGGTATCATAAGTCTACATGTGCCTTCCTTTTCCATTTATGACTTGATTTTTCAGAGGAGCTGAGTACTGAGATTTCAGCTGCGATCAGAGATGAATGTGTGTGCTGAGATGAAGGTCCTGCTGTCTCTGGACAGCATGGCAGGTATAGCTGTTTTTTTTTGCCTGAACAAATTACTTTCCTTTTTCTTCATAGAACAGTTAAGATATTTTTAATGGTTATGAGGAGTTTGTGGTGCAGTTTTGTCAACTGGCTGTTTTTCATTGAAATAAAAGTATATCTTCAACTCTTATTTTGCTCAATAATTATTCATATAACAAAGTCTATATTACAGTAACATGAGATAGGAAAGGAAATGTATCATGTAACTGTAATGAGGGGAAGTCACCACTCATAAGCTTGAGGCATAAATGAGTATTGGAGTTTGTGATACAAATTCAGTAGTAGTCTCGTGATTTTACATTTAATTTATCAGAATAGTTTATCTTTGGCATATCCTTAGAATGGTGATTGTGATGTTGCTAGGAGTTTGAAGTAAAAAGCAGCAGCAAAGGAGCTGTCTTTTGATACTGCTCCTTCTTGTGCTTTGCCTGAGAGTTCCAGTGGCAATTCCATTTGCTGAATCCTTGTTCTCCCTTAAACTGATGCTTGAAAAAGGATGTACATCTAAGAATGTACTGTATTCAGCCTGCTAAATGCTATCAGACACCAGGTCTCCTGAAGCAACAAATCTAGTATCTGATAAGTTATTTTCTGACATACTTTTCATTAACTTCTCAGCATTGGTTACACTTTACCCAAGTCAGATGTATCAAATAGCACGTAAGACATCTGTCAGAATAGCTGCTAGCCAATATTAATGATTTTGGGGTAGCTGTTAGTTTTACCCAGAAGGCAGCCTACTTTTTACTTCATTACTTTTCTCTATTACTGCCAATTTAAATTTTAAAATAGCAAAAGGCAGCAACTAGTAGTGTAGAAAGTATGTGAAATTGTAACTTTATGCTGGTTTTTGGTACATTGTGTCAATGTTACTTCCTGCTCTAGTAAGATGTTCATATGTTTTACCATGCTGAAACATGAAGAGAAAGGGCTATCCTTTTTTAATAACGTTGTTAACAAATATTTTTGATGTCCCTTAAATTCTTATGAGAATTAAAAAAAAATCTTAGTCAGTGCTTAACTCACTGATTTAGATTCAAGATGTTTTGTCAGGACTGATGAGATTCTTATGTATTACGTTTATGTGCTGGGCTGCGTAGAGATGAGGGGTCAGAAAATAGAATAGATTTGCAGCAAATGTGTTAAGCTGATTTGTATTGCATAAGAACTAGAAACTGAGTAAAAGTCACTTGTCTCTAGTTATGGTTGAAGAATTCTTCCAGATTTCATGGAAATACCAAAATGTTCCCTCTTTGTTAATGAAATGGTGTGAGTGATGCTGCCTATTTCACCAGCAACAGGTCATCTGGGAAAATTGTCTCGTGGTCCAAGAATTACAGTAGCTAAAGGCAGTTTTTGAAATCCATAGTCTCTGCAAACTTTGGGCTTTATTGTCAAATCACAGTTTTTATAAGTCTTTGAAAATTGACAGCCTTTACTGACATATGAAGATAAAACAATTTGTCTAAAATAATTTCCATCCTTGTCTCTTCTGTTCCTCAGAGGGCTGGGGAGATGAAAAGATACCCGTGAGAGCATGAATGGAAGCTATCATATGCGGTGTGCTTGTTTAAAGGGACAGATCTAATCATACAAGATGATCTTGTGTCAATTTTTATTTACAAAATGTAGCATAAATATATGTAGAGAGAAAAGGGTGTGCTAACAATTACTAATTTTACAAAAATTGAACATTGCTTGTGCACATGCAAGAAAGTTATTTTCTGCATTGTGGTGATCCGTTTTTAATCACTGGCTATTTAAAGTGAGTTTATTATAACCTGAAGTCCAAGGACTAATGCCAAGGTAGGCATCGTAAAGGAATTTATAGTTTTAAGAAAAATTTTAAGAATTTAATTCAATATTTAAATTTGACTCATAGACATGGTTTGGTCTTTTTTTTTATTTTTTTAAAGAGAATTCTCAGTGTTTAGAAAGATGATTTTGTAATCGCTGAGTATGCAATAAAATGCAATGTGTTCAGATTTTAGAAAGAGAGAGGAATCCATATCACATTTTTATCTTCTTTTTATAAATTTTAAGTTCTGAGATCATTTGGTTATCTAGCCTGAGCTCTTTGGTAAGATTATTTCATTTGTTAAATCCTGTACTGAGCCCAATAACTTGTTTATATTAATCGATATATTTCACAAAGACATCCACTTATTATGGTAACACTTAGGAGAGTTAGTTGTGGACCAAGTCTCAACTGTACTAGGCACTGAGCCCAGTACAGAATATAACGAGCAGGGATCCTGGTTTTCTCTAATAAAAAAAAATCAGTCATTCTCTGATTAAACCCCCCCCAAATCTGTGATTAAAATGAAACACCACTATAAATAGATCTAGATATATACGTCTCAGTTGAACACACAGTTTTATTGATATATTTACAATTTTAAAGCAGTTTGGAAGCTAGCCAGTGCCTCAATCACTGTAATAAAATTAATTCTAAATACCTGTACATTTTGGTATTTGATTTTGGGTTTATCATGGAAAATCAGAGCTCCCTCTGCCCCCTTACCTCCCAGAATGCAGGTCTAGACCTCTTGCTCCCCAGCCACAGCCCCCTGTCCCCCCAGCCCTGCCAGAGGGAGTCCTCAGCTGCCAGGGCTGCAACCCCCTGCCCCCTGAAGCATTGCCCAAGCCCCAGCTGCTGCCTGCAGGAAGCAGCAGGCCAGAATGCAGGTCTAGACCTCTTGCTCCCCAGCCACAGCCCCCTGTCCCCCCAGCCCTGCCAGAGGGAGTCCTCAGCTGCCAGGGCTGCAACCCCCTGCCCCCTGAAGCATTGCCCAAGCCCCAGCTGCTGCCTGCAGGAAGCAGCAGGTGCTGCAGCATAGTAGAGTGCAGAGCCCAGCTCTCCCTCCTTGCGGGCAACATGCCTGGAGTAAAGCCTGTGGGGGGAGCGGGTGTAGGCTGTCCGCTGCGGGCTCAGGCAGGGGGAGCTGCTATGCACACTCCCAGTGGGGCAGGGGGGACCCATGCCCCTCACATCTGTGCGCAGGGAGGGGGCGGACTGCCCACTGCAGGCTCAGGCTCCCCACCCTGCTGCCCTCCCCCGGGGTCTCTGGCCTGGTGGGCGAGACTTGGCACAGTAGGATAGAGGGGAGCCGGGAAGCTCCTTGCTACTGCAAGCCCTGTGCGAGACATCCCCTGCACTCCCAGCAGCAGTGGGGGCAGTGATGTGGAGTTGTACCCTTCACAGCTGGTGGGTGGGCAGGGGATGCCTCGCCAAGGTGACATGGGGCTTGCAGTGGCAAGGAGCGTCCCTGCCTGGCCCTGCTCTGCCCTGCCATGCCAGGTCCCACCCACTGGGTCACAGAGGCCCTGGGGAAGGGCAGCAGGGTGGAGAGCCCAAGCCTGCAGCAGGCAGCCCACACCCACCCCATGCACAGATCGGGGGGGCGGAGGGGGGCAGGGGTCCCCCTTGCCCCTCCAAGAGTGTGCACAGCATCAGGGAGCCTGCCCCCACCCCCCAGACAAGCTGCCTGTGGTCCTGTCCCACACCCTGCCAGGGCCCTGCGGCTCCACATTCCAACCCCGAGCCCCGCACACTGCCTGGCTGGGCAGCATCCCCATCTCCCCCCAAGCTCCAGTCCAACTTGCTCCCTCTCTCTCTATGGGGGCCTCAATCCCTGCTTCCCTGCCCCTGCCAGACTTACCTGCTGGAGCTACTCTCTAGGCTGCCTGGTCAGGGCCGGATTAACCCTTTAGCGGGCCCTAGGCAAACAAACTTGCCATTATTAAAAAAAAGATGCAAAGATAATGCCAGCACGTGTCTACTGTTTAAAACCTAGAAATGGTGCATCTTTCTTTTCAAAAGCAAATTCATGGATTCATTTACCATGTTGCCCTATTTACATTTTTTTTTTTTTTAAATTGTGTGTAGTTTGGTCAAGGAGTACAATGAGAACAGCATGTGCCGGGGTGTGGTGGTTGCATTTTATTTCCCTTCTTATTGAAACTGAGCTGTAAAATTAATTTTGGGCTGCATAGGAAGAGCTGGAGGATGTATCGGTAAAGTAAAAATCTAGAAGCCATGTGTTCCACAGCAGGAGTATTTATTTTTCAAATTTACAGAACATGTTATATGTGGTACAAAATAAGGTTTAGGTGGTGTCAGTGTTTTGTAAAAGAAAGTTAAAATAGTAATACTAATGTTTCTCTGAAGATACTTTTGTTGAATGGCTTTTTAAAAAAAAAAAAAGACTTCAAAATGTTCCTACTTCTATGTAGTGAGGAGCAGTACAACCCTAGAACATTTCTAGAAAACTTTAGGGTGGTTTTTTTTTTGGTTTTAAGAATCTTGCAAAATCCCACAGCCAGCAAGATTCTAAAAAAATAAATAATTTTAAAATTTTAACCCTGAAAATAAAATTTTATTTTCAGGGTTAAAATTATTTTTTTTAGAATCTTGCTGGCTGTGGGATTTTGCTGTTGGCCAGTGTTGTGCTAAGTAAATCCCCAAAGGATATCTTTGGGCAGCTGTCCACTGTGGGAAGCCACTTTCAATATCCTGTGTATGGATGTTGATTTCCCCCCTCCGGTATTACAAGGTATTATCCAAGAAGGAATCCAAAATGCACATTAAGGTCTCAGGCCTGCAAGGTGCTGAGTTCTTTCTCCTTGATTTTGACCTTTCCATTAAAGCCATCACTGGCAGACTATAATCAAGGTGAAATCTACTTCAGCAAACATCTGACTTGGAATAAGTACATTAAAAATTCAGATACTAGAACAAAACAAGCTTTGGGTGGAATTTTGTCTTTTTACAATAAGATGGGCAGAAAAGTGGTTCTGGAAGCACTAAAGGCCTATAGATCCAAGGCAGAGTCCCATTTTATTGCATGGAGCAGAACTTTGGGGTGTTGACTCTTTGGTCCATCCAAAAACTGAAAGGATTTCTAATAATCTTTTAAAGGCAGCTTTTATGTCTACCTTATTCTGTGACAGGGGCTGGGGGCACCATGTACTCTGAAACTAGACTGATAAATGTGCTTATCTTAGCTCAGTTAAGAACTCTGCACTAGAGGATGAAAAATAGATCTTTTATGCCTATTGGATACCCAAAGAGGTGCTTTCTAGAACCCTCTCCTTTGCCAAATTAACTCTGGCTTGGATGGCAAAATAATATCTATATTCTCTTCCAGACAAATGACCTGGGAAATGTACAGTCACTGACCCAATATATCCCCTATATTTAAAAGGCGTGACAGAGTGGGGAAAGAAGGTGGGGGGTAGCACTCATGTTAAGGAGCAGTATACGTCTTCCACCATTAAGGCAGGGGTGGAGGAGGGGAACACCGAGGCATTGTGGGTCAGGATCTGGGGGGGCCAGGGGAAAAGGACTTGGTTGTGGGGGTCTACTACAGGCCTCCTCAACAGGATCAAGAGCTAGACGATGTATTCTCTGGGCAGCTAGCAGACCCCACACAGGCGAGGGAGGCGGTGGTCATGGGAGATCTAAACTACCCAGATATCTGCTGGGAGGAGCAGACTGCCAAAAGAAGCTGCTCATGGAGGTTCTTACACTGTGTGCAGGACCTCCACCTAACCCAGGTGGTGTCTAGTCCCACCAGGGGTAGCGCCTTGCTTGACCTGGTCTTAGCAACAGGGGATGATCTCGGGGGGAACATGCGAGTTCATGGTAGCCTGTAAATAGCGACCCTCACTTGGTCGAGTTCAATATCCAGCGAAGGGTGGGTAAAGTAACTAGTGGGGCTAAGGTGTTGGACTTCAGAAGGGCCAACTTTAGCAAGCTTAGAAGGCTAGTTAGTGAGGGGATGCAACTCAAAAACAGAGCAAATGGGGGTCCAGGAGGGCTGGAGGTATCTCAAGGGAGTGATCCTTGGGGCTCTAAAGGAGTCTATCCCATTACATAGGAAGGGAGGTAAGGGGGCAAAAAAGCCCCCTTGGCTGAACAGGGAACTCCAGGAGAGTCTGGGGGCAAAGAAAGAGAGGTATAGGCAATGGAAGCAGGGAGCAGCCACCAAGGAGGAATATATCTTCCTGGTGCACTACTGCAGGGAATCAGTTATACAGGCCAAGGCGGGGCTTGAGCTCAGGCTGACTTCAACAATCAAGGACAATAAAGAGTCCTTCTTCAGTGGACAAAAGGAAAGCTCAGAGCATCATAGGGCCCCTGTAGGACAAATCAGAACAGTTGGTGGTTGACACGGGGAAAAAAGCAGAGCTCTTCAATGAGTTCTTCGCTTCAGTATTTCTAATTACCGACCAAGCCATTTCCCCCACCTCGATCACTGATGGATGTCCACATGGCACCAGTCCACCTACAGTTAGTTCTGAAATAGTTAAGGAGCTCCTGGAGGAGTTGGATGGGTACAGGCCAGAAGGCCCGGATGACCCCCATCCACGACTGCTGAAAGAATTGGCCAGTTTGATAGCTGAGCCGCTGGCGCAGCTGTTCGAGCACTCCTGGTGCGCTGGCCAGGTCGTGAGGACTGGAGAAGGTCCAACGTGGTGCCCATTTTCGAGAAAGGGAGAAGGGATGAGACGGGTAACTTCAGGCCAGTCAGTCTTACCTCTATTCCTGGGAAAATGCTAGAGAAAATAATCAAAGAACACATTTGTGCAGGCCCAGCAGGGGAAACGATGCTGAGGGGAAACCAGCACGGGTTTGTCACAGGTGGATCCTGCCTGACAAACCTTGTAGCCTTCTATGACCAGGTCACACGCTGCCTGGACGTGGGAGCCAAGGCTGATGTCATCTTCCTGGACTTTAGGAAGGCCTTCAACACAGTTTTGCACCCTATCCTCATTGGGAAGCTAGCAGACTGCGGAGTGGATGCCTACACGGTCAGGTGGGTGGCCAACTGGCTTAGGGACCGCACCCAGAGAGTGGTGGTGGATGGTTCCTTCTCGGCCTGGATGGAGGTGGGCAGTGGGGTCCCGCAGGGTTCGGTCCTTGGACTGATATTATTCAATATCTTCGTCAGCGATTTGGTCGAGGGCGTGGAGAGCCCCCTCTCCAAGTTCACTGATGATACCAAGTTATGGGGCAAAGTTAGTACACCGGAGAGCAGGGAGCAGATTCAGGCTGACCTGGACAG
>NW_005842229.1:286862-292446 GCF_000455745.1 Alligator sinensis
GGTCAGGCCGCAGTTGGAGTACTGTGTCCAGTTTTGGACACTGCACCTCAAGAGGGATGCGGGGAATGTGGTGAGGGTCCAGAGGAGAGCCACTTGCATGCTTAGTGGCCTTCATGATAGACCCCACGGGGGGAGGTTGAGAGCGCTGAATCTTTTCAGCCTTCACTGGAGACGGCTGAGGGGAGATCTTGTGGCCGCCTATAAACTTATTAGGGGAGGTCAACGGGGAATAGGGGAAGCGCTGTTTACTAAGGCGCCCCAGGGAGTGACTAGGAATAATGGGTGTAAACTAGTTGAGATTGGATTTAGGTTAGATATTAGGAAGAAATTTTTCACAGTAAGGGTGGCCAGGATCTGGAATGGTCTTCCAAGAGAGGTGGTGCTATCACCTAGCTTGGAGGTCTTCAAGGGAGGCTAGATAGTCACCTGGCTGGGGTCATCTGACCTCGGTCCTATTTCCTGGCAGGGGGTCGGACACAAATGATCCATTGTGGTCCCTTCCGATTCTACAATCTATGAATCTATGAAAATAAGACATCAGCTTGAGAATTAAAGATGCCGGCAGACAGATATGCTGGCGGTTATCTGGCAAGAGATATTAGCTTAATTTCTTGATGATACTTCATAATTTTTCCCAGGTATTTCAGTCACACTTTTGTGGCGATTTCAAGTCCTGAACCAAATTAAAAAAAAAAAAAGTCACAAACCAAAGCAGGATGCCTGTTTGAGTATCAGTGTTTTGTAACTTGCTTTAGAGCACTTCTCCAGATGGTTCCTGGAATTTAAAGGTCAGTGGATAAATATCTCTACATACTTGAATATTTGCCAGAACTTTAGCCCATACTTTCAGGAGAAACTTTAATTCTGATACCCATTACCTTTCCTCCCCCCCCCCCCCCCCCCCCCCCCCCCCCCACCCCCCACACCACCCATTTCATATTTACCAGTCTCAACTTTGATAGCAACTTTAATTTAAGTCAGAAAATTCCATTCTAAATTTCCAATACATACCTGAAGAGTTCTGCATTGTACTGGCTTCACTGTGTGTGGGGAATTTTAAAATTGCCATAATCAAGGGTTGTTAATTCCTTCGGAGTTAATCATGGAAAGACAGAATCCTGGGTTAGACGCAATTCAGTAGATGTGCATAGAGCACAGAGTAGTTCTCTTCTGTTGACATGATTATGAACAGGGGGATGGAAAAGATGATTCTCCATTATGGATTTAATAAAGTGCTTTCCAAAGCAGTAGAACCCTTTCCTTTATCCTTAATGGGAAGCTGGAACAATAACTAGAAAATTGGCTCAAGTCTTGTTTTTAACCGATACAGTGAGTCATCCAAACAGATGTCACGTGGAAGCTTCGTCAAGTTGGGACTCTGTAGGCCAAACAACAGGACTCAAGAATTAGTGGTATATAGAAGAAAAACCTGCAAAAAATCCTGGGAAGCATGTATGGAAGTAAAATTTTCTAATGGAGTTAGAAGTCAAGCAGAAGGCCATATATTTAGACTCATAAAAAAGGGTGGATGGATTTAAACCCACAAGTGGAAAACTTTGGTTTAAATCATCTGCCTTAATCAACTTTCCGTTTCTGCTAAAGAAAGATATATTCTTATTGGATGTTGCAACTATTAAACCTTGTGGATTTACACCTAAACAGAACTTTTCCACTAGATTTAGTAAGTTTTTTCTCCTACCAAAAACAGTACCCTCTAATTGCATACGTTTGCTTAAGCAATTATACAGCTTACTATTTTTTTTAACTCTTATTAGGTTTACATGTTTACTTCTTTAGAAAATGGTAAGTGGTATATTACTAATTCACTGGATGTCTTTCTGCTTATGGCTCGTGTCAGGGAGTTGCATTAAAATAGGAGAGTGAGACCAGTCAGGTGGGCTCAGTGGATGATGCCAGTGACGTACGTGATGTCTGCTGGAGTCACTGGCTGGGGCCCAAGGCCTATGATGACATTGCCAGTCTCTTGCACCAGTACCACAATGCTTTGATCTTCCACAGAATGAAGCTCTTATTGGAGCACATGAGCTTTTCTGCCATATTTGGAAAGCTGAGCTTCCAAAGGTAGATGCTTATCTTTCTTTATACAGAAAAGCATGCAGCCTGTAAGTTGGAGATGTTATAGCTGTTCATAGAGTCAGTATATTTAACTGTAATTGGAAATTTTTAAGCCATTAGAAGTTTAGGCCTTAACAAATGTGATATTAAATTCAGATTTCATTGTAAAGGTGTTTATTTTTAAAAAAGAAAAAAGCATGTTCTATTTTAAATACCAAAATAAAAAATCAGAACGAAATAGAAATCCAACAAAAAATGTTACTTTTTAATAACCCCATCATAAATGAAAATGTAAAAAGTAAGGATAGCTAATGAAGGAGCTTAGATGATGGAATTGCTTGAAGTAAACAAAATCTCTAAAAGTAATTTATATGCTATCTAGTCAAGAGATTTTTTGTAATATTCACCTTCCTGTGTAAAGGTGACAGTTAATATAGACTTACAGATCACTACTTTGTTTTGAAGCTTATCAGTGGCTGTAATAAATTATATTAGCCAGTGGACATTTTTGATGCAAATACAGCTCTCTAAACTATAACTATAAACGATATAATTTCATAGAGAACTAGTCTTTGTTAGCGGTTATTTGAGCTATTATGTGGGTAAGAAGAAATTCCCTATTATAGGATGGTCTGTTCACATAAAGAGAAATTAGTAAGTTTTCCATTTAAAGTCTATAGACTTTTTTCATAAGCAAGTGTGAGGAATTACAAAATTACGTTTTTGGGTATGTACCATTTGATACACACAAAACATGCTAACAACTTAAAATGTTAATGGATTAGCCTTTTTTTAGTGTTTGGGTAATGAATAGTATAAAAAAATAACTTTAATGACTATAGACAACACTGGGAAAGTCTTGTTTCCCACTGAAATATAGAACACTTCCGTAAACACTAGCCAGAGAAATGGGGCCTGCATTCCTTTTAGATCTATGAGGGACTGATTTTTGAGAGTTTTGGGCCCTTCCTTAAATACTCCGCTTGCAGGGTTTTGTGTCTGGATGAATAACATACCCAGCTGTTATGGTGTCATCATAGAGTTTGAAATACTTTAGGATCCTTTTGGGTGAAAGGCTTGGATTCCTTTCCCTCTCTCCCTCCATAGGAAAAACAAGTGACATGTTGACCCATTTTGTAAAGATTTACCTACAGTACATTAGTTAAGTTTATAGACTGTAAGGAGGACTTCTACTAGGTCTCTGTATTGTGTTAATCCAAGAATTTGTAATGGTTTGTTTAAGACCTTTTCTTTGCTTCCACATTGCTAATGCATGCTTTATATACAGGCAGTCATGTCTAATCTGTCTGGTTCATCTGTGTGTCTGAATATCCAGGAGGTTTAAGTAGCAACTAGTTCTATAGCCTATACTGTTATTCATTTTAGTAATCTGAATGGAAATGGATTTTGAACACTGATCTGTCTGAGTTAATGTTTAAGTGATTTTTAGCAGTCTGGTTAGTTGGCTAAGAAACAACTTGTTTAGCATGTCTTTCTTTTTCCTCTTCCTTTGGCAAACTAATCTTCCAAATGGGCTTTCTAAAAATTTCTGTACATACCATAAGATAAAATGATGCAAACTCAAGTGGAAAGGCCAGTTTTAAGACACATGCCTTATAAATTCTGTTGTCAGAATAAATTAGTGACAGTGTGTCACATTATGTGTAGAGAGGGACAAAAGGGGACCATTATTATGTGGGAAAATTCCATTTTTAATACTGTGTCCGCCTGGCCTCGAACATCTGGTCATGTGCAGCCTTGGCCCGGATGGCCAGTGGTGTTCGCCCTACGATCTCCTGCAGGCCGTTGAGTAGATGTTTGCTCCCGGAGCGGTCTCCCCCAATCTCGCCTGCCACAACTTTGAATGTTCTGTCAGTGGGGTGAGCCGACCACTTGGGGTCCCTCAGCGGCGTGGAGTCCATCTGGTGGTCGTCTGTGGGGCTCCACCTCCCCTACACCCCAACCTCGCACCAAGCCTCAGCGGATCGCTGTTTTTCTGGCCGTACTTCTGACACCATTATGCCCCTGATTACATTGGTCTGGTATTCCCCAGCCTGTAGGTATGCTGCTGGTTCTTCCTCCCCACATGCAGCACCTTGCACTTGTCAGTGTTGAAACCCATCCTTTTCTCATCCGCCCACCCCTGTAACCTGTCTAGGTCTGTTTGCATCCTATTTCTCCCTTCTAGCGTGCCCACATCCCCCCACATCTTAGTGTCGTCAGCAAGTTTGAACAGGGTGTTTTTTACCCCCTCATCCAAGTCACTGATGAAGATGTTGAACAGTGTGGGTCCGAGGTCTGAGCCCTGGGGGACCCCACTGCCCACATCCCTCCAGGTTTAAAATTCCCCATCCACCACCACTCTCTGGGTGCAGTCCTCCAGCCAGTTAGTGACCCATTTGACTGTGTAGGTGTCAATGCCACAGTCCCCAAGTTTTTTAATGAGAATGGGGTGAACGACAGTGTCGAAGGCCTTCCTGTAGTCCAGAAAGACTACATCCAGTGCTACCCCTGCATCTAAGGATTTTGTGACCTGGTCATAGAAGGCCACCAGGTTGGTCTGACAGGACCTGCCTCTAATGAACCCATGTTGGTTGCCCCTAAGCATAACCTCCCCTGCTGGCCCCTCGTGGACATGTGCCAGGATAATTTTCTCAAAAAGCTTCCCCAGGATCGAGGTAAGACTAACTGGTCTGTAGTTTCCTGGGTTCTCCTTCCTCTCTATTTTGAAAATGGGGACCACATTAGCCCTTTTCTAGTCATCTGGCACCAATAAATACTGTATTTCAGTAGTGCAAATATGTCTTGCTTCAGAAAATGTTATATGCCTCTCTGAAAACCTGGTTTATGAGTTAATTATCTTCCAGCTTCATAATCCAGTTCCATTTTTAATAGATGAAAATTATATATTTTTCATGTAGCATCTTAACATTTCTTCCCCATGATTGTAGATCTTTTTCTGATGGGGAAGTTTTAAAAGAAAGTACCTGTGAAGCTCACCAGGAAGCCTAGATTTTTAAAGGCAAGTAGCAACTGAATAAAAGTTGCATCTTTAAGTGCAAGGAATGAGTCTTTGGAGATAGTCACTTCTCTGAGGTGAGAAGACACTGTCATTGAAGATTGTTGTTAACGGTCCTGGCTGTCTCTTAGTACAGACAGTCCTTGGACTTATGATACAATTTGTTCCTGAAAACTGCATCTTAAGTTGAAACGTTGCAACTCTGAACTGATTTTCCCATAGGAAACAATGTTATAAATGGGGGGTTGGTTCCTGACTTAAGGCCTGATACCCTATTTTCACCAAAAATAACCCAGAATTTTGTACTCAATCAATTATAGATGAGTAATATAGTTACATTAATGTATTTATATTGTAAATAGCAATCATACTGATTTGGAAGGACTTTGCTGCACTTTTTGAAGGGCTCTTGGTTGGACTTTTTGAAGGGTTTCATAGTTTCTAGGGTCGGAAGGGACCTGGGCAGATCATCTAGTCCGACCCCCTGCC
>NW_005842229.1:292456-295424 GCF_000455745.1 Alligator sinensis
GCGGCGCTCGGGGGAACAGGGACTCCCCCAGTGCCTGTTGATCCCCCCTGACTAGTTTATAGCAGGCCACAAGATCCCCCCCTCAGCCTTCTCTTCTGGAGGCTGAACAGGTTCAGGTCCCGTAACCTTTCCTCATAGGACCTGCCCTGCTGTCCCTTGATCATGCGAGTGGCCCTCCTCTGGACCCTCCCGATGCTGTCCACATCCCTCTTAAAGTGCGGCTCCCAGAACTGGACGCAGTACTCCAGATGCGGCCTAACCAGTGCCGCATAGAGGGGGAGGATCACCTCCTTGGTCCTGCTTGAAATGCATCTGTGGGTGCACGACAAGGTACAGTTGGCCTTCCTAGCTGCCTCCCCACACTGCCGAGCCATGTTCATCTTGGAGTCAATAATGACTCCAAGATCCTTTTCCACCTCCATGCTGACAAGAGGGGAGTTCCCCAGCCTGTAGGTATGGTGCCGGTTGTTCCTCCCCAGGTGCATCACCTTGCACTTGTCTGTGTTGAACCCCATCCTGTTCTCCTCTGCCCATCCTTGTAACCTGTCAAGGTCTTACTGTAGCCTGTTGCTCCCTTCTATTGTGCCCACATCCCACCACATCTGGGTTCTTGGCTGCAGTCTTCTCAGGAGTCTTGGTTGCAGGTTTTGCTGGAGTCTTGTCTGCTTTTTTAAAGAAAGTGTCCAAGGAAAATCAGACAGAAGTTCTACAGGGAGTTGGGCGATGCAGCAAACTTGTTCACTGGCGTGGTGTGACATCAGATCAAGCACTGTAAAGTTGAAACTGATGTCAGAAAGTTGAAACAGTGTCAATTTATAAATGTTGTAAGTGTGAAACATTGTAACTTTAAATGTTGTAAGTAGAGGACTGCCTGTATGCTAGCTGAATAAGCCGCTCAGAGCAGCAGAAAGAATCTTGTATTTAGTCCTATATTAAACAGGGAGTCAATGTAGATGGTAATAATCATTTCCATTATTGGTAAAGTGTTTTGACCTGTTTTAAACTACCCATAAATGGAGGAGAAAGTTAAATAAACCAAACTAGGAGCTACATCGTCAACTCGTTGGGAAAATATGCTATTTTTAAAAGCAAAGTATTTGCTGCTTTTTAGTTAAGAATATATCAAATCAGGGTCCATGATACCTGGACTTGCAGCAAGCATTGCTGTAATTAAGCAGATCTTGAGATTATATAGCGTAATAACCTGCATTGTTTCAGTTAAGAAAAGAATGTGAATAACCTATGTCAAAACTCACTAACATCAATGTGTTACATGTATGTAGTCTCTGACGTGATGCAATGAAAATTAAAGACACGTGGATTTGGGTGGTAAGGGGTGTTTGTGGACGAAGGAAGAGAATACTCTTCTTTTTAATACAGCCGTCATGCTAGGGAAATAGCTTTAATAAAGTAGGCTACATGCTTGCATTAGGTTAAGAATGGAATGGCTAGTCAAAAGCCACACCACCAAGCTGCAGGACTAATTCTGGTAGGCAGAGCCTCATAGGAGAGACTGGGGTTGTAGGTTCCATCAGTAGGATAAATTGGCATTTTCTTGGTGAGGTTCCCAATGTATCCACAGTTCCTGAAAGGCTGCTGGAATTACTGCCACAGTTATATCCTGGGTCCTTACTTGGGAGCTTCAATCTTCCCTATTAATATTTGACTAGTAAATATACATTTCAAGCTATTCACTATAACTGCTAGAAAGGGAGAGGTTTCCGCTTTCTTCTCTCTTCCACCTTGGAGGGAGGAAAAACAAGGTCTTCTGTATTATATATACCTGTTCATCATCATCACCATCTATGTAAACACTAGCAAAGCCATTTAGTCCTGCTAATGCATAGTTAATAAGTCTCTGGAATGTTACTCTTGCATTCATGGGTACAAAAGGTAGTACTTTATATTCATACAGTCCCATATCTGTGATGAAAGCACACTTCTTCTGAGCCTTGTCCTCCAAAGAAATCTGCTCGTACCCGTTAGTTAAGTCCAGGGTACTGAGGTAGCGTACCCTGCTTAAAGTGTCCATCATGCATTCTGGGCATGGGGTATATGTCAGGGATGGTGATTGCATTGAGCTTTCTGTAATCTACACAGTCTTACTCTGCCACCCTTTTTTGGGACAATTTTTTGGGAGGTGCCCAGGGGATGTTTGGCTCTGTAATGACCCCCAGCATGCCCTTTATCTCCTTATAGGTTTGCTCCAGGAGTTTGCTTGAGGTGTGATATGCCTGCCTTTGAAGGGATTCTTTGTGATGAGCTGGTGACTTGTTTTTGTTGTCAGTCCTGGCTTGTTTGAAAATACATGTTGATATGTCAGAGCAACACATTTAGGAGCTCTGCCGTGGCATCTTGGTTGCATCCATTTGTAAAGTAAACTTGAGGGTTGCATTAAACCTATCAACCAAATCGGTAGTCTCTGGGTGCTGGGGTGCAGATTTCAACTGTCACCTGCACAATTTTCACAGTCCTTTGAACAGAAGAGACATGAAATTTGTCTCTCTTTCTCAGAGTATCTCTTTTGGAGAGCCCATCAGGCTACAAAATATAAATAGAATGTGGGCCACGGTCTCAGTCTCTCTTATTTATTTGACAGGGCAACTGCCTCTGGCTATTATGTAGCAAAATCCACAACCACTAATTCAAACCTGTGGGTTGGATGAGGGGAAATGGTCTGACTATGATCATCCCCAACCTGACAAATGGCTTTTCATAGGGAGAGGAGGCAGGGATCTGTTAGAAACCTGTAGTCTTCTTCCACTTCTGTCATAAATCACAGGATTTGTAGTAATCCCTTGCATTCCTCAGAATATCTTGCCAGTGAAACATGTTTTTAGTCTGTCATATGTTTTTTTTGTGTCCTGGTGCCCAGTGAAAGGGCACTCGTGCCAACCACAGCAGCTATGTGCAGTATGTTGCTGGCACCACCAGTTGTCTGTGGGCATCTCCTAGGAGTTCACTCTTT
>NW_005842229.1:295455-325289 GCF_000455745.1 Alligator sinensis
ACTCGTTCCTACTAGAGCAGTTTTGTACAGATATCCATCCTCTGCTAAGAACCTCTCAGTGCCCTTTCCCTCATTACCAGTACTCATAACCAGGGGCTGTGATGGCATGGGTGCTAAGGTGCATGGTTGACAGTCCAGAGGTTGCAAGTTCAAGGCTGTAGCAGAAGCACTCGTATGGCCCTGTCAGATTTCAGCGAATCTTCAGATTATGCTAAATACCTTGTTGCAAGGACAGAAAAAAGTTAAGGAACCTCTTCTTCCAAACACCAATTTTTTTCTGGCAGGTGCACGCTGTAGTATCTGCTTCTGGTACTTCTGAAGCAACAGCATTAGCATTGAGTTAACCTCCCTCTTGGGTGTTTCACTTGTGCTTGTAGCATTTTGGAAAATTGCTGTAAAATTACAAAAAATCTTAGTTCTGACCACTCAGCTGCTTATGAATAACTTTGGCCATCCTATTTTTGTTTGGTGTATTCTGCAGCTTAGCAGAAATATTTATACAGCAACATCAAAATTAGACTAACCGGTCAACAAAATCTCAGAGAAATGTGGATAGTTATGTTCTTTTGCCTTCAGTATAATAGAGTGAAGTAATTTAACAGTATACTTTCTTACAATTTTTCCCTCTGTAAATAACACTTAAAAAAAATCCTCAAATTCAAGGTGACCCCTAGATGAGATGATTCAATTGGATTTGGGTAAGGGGATATTAGTTTCCATTTAGAAGAGAGAACTTGCTGTAAGTCCTTTACCTCTGTTTACTGTAATGAATAAGCTACAAACAGGAAGATAAGAAAATTTACAAGCATTTCAGGAACAGTTTGCTAAAACTACATGTAAAGTCACTTGTCACAGAATCAGAGAAGTTGGGCTAGAAAGGACCTTCAGAGGTCATCTAGTCCAACCCTCTGCCTCAGGCAGGATCATCATTGTTCAAGCCATCCTATACAAACCATCATCTAAAATCTACATAAGAGTGCCGTCAACCCTGACGCAACACAGACCTAACACCCTAGACTGGCCACAGAGAAAGCTGGGGAATCATGGATGCCAACATCCTGCTTCTATGAAATGTTGTCAATATATTCTCAAGAAATCCTGGGTAGAGGGCCATGCCACCCACTACAGAGGAAGGCAAAACCTCCCACAGTCCATACCAATCTGGCCATGGAGTAAAATTCCTTCCTGACCCCATACATGGTGATTGGTCTGATCCTGAGTCTAGGGGCAAGACCCTCTAGCCAGGAACCTCCAGCTTTAAGTCCTAGCAAGAGCATTGGCACACCCCAGTCAAAGTCTTGTATAGTCAAAGCCTTGGCTGTAGCCAACACCCAGTGCCTCTTCAGGAAGGCTTAAAAACAACCTGCCATAGCAGAAGAGGCAAGGACCATCAGCAAAGCACAGAAGCATGGGAAATACCCATAGTAGAACATAGGCACATAGCTGTGCCCAAGTCATCCCTGACTGGTGTCCAACCTCTTTTTGGACACCTCCAGTGATGGAGAGTTCACAGCTTCCCAAGGCAGTCTGTTCCACTGCCTCACTGTTCTAACAGTGTGGAAGTTTTTCTAGCCATCCAATCTAAACTTTACTGTAACTTCAAACCATTGGTTTGCATCCTCTTCTCTGTAGTAAGAGAGAAAAGATCCTTTCCCTCTTCTTTATGTGGTAGCCCTTCAGGTATCTGAACACTACTATCATTTTCCCTCTTAAGCATCTTTTCCACAAGCTGAGCATGCCTACCTCCTTCAGCCTCACATATGACTTGCCTTCCAAGCCCTTTATCATCTTTGCTGCCCACCTCTGGGCATTCTCTAACTTCTCCACATCGTTTTTAAAATGTGGAGCCTAGAAATGCACGCAGTACTCCAGATGAGGCCTAACCAGTGCTGAGCAGAAAGAGCAGTGTGTTGCATGAGCTGAACTAATGTTACATGTTAACATAGAGTGTAATAGTAGTGAACTGTAACCATGTTACTCTTGTCCTATAAGTAACTTGAAAATTCCATTTTGTATTCTTTTGTTTGACATAAGTGAATGAACTCTGCATGCCCTTTATGTATGAGTGTATGTAAAAGAGTGAATAGTGAGAGAATGGCATAGAGACAGGAAAAGAAGATTTAACTGCGTTTGTAAGCAACCAGATGCCAAATGTGTAAGTTACCAGTCAGTAAACTAATTAATCGATGGCTGAAGAATCCCTTTGAGGCCTAGGGCACAAAGGAGATAACAAGGAGGAGGAATGCACACATCCTGCCAGATGGGCTGCAAGAACGCTCCAAGGCTGAGATACCAACTTTTACAACCAAACTGACCTCGGGCTGAGATGAGCAGAACATGGATGAGAAATAACTGCAAAAAACAGAAATTGGGTATGGAAAAACCCCAAAGTGCAAAACAAAGGATGCTAATCCCCATAAAAGAGGACTCTGGAATATACCGGTTGGGTGAGTTTCTCTCAACTGTTGCTTTTTCGGAGCACAGACGCATCTGTTTACCCCGCTCCAGCCTGATAGCTGCACCTTCTCTCAATAGGCCTGGGCCGGCCACCCAGTACTCCTATTAAACAACTGCTGCTGGTAACTATAATATCTGAATTGAATGGCTGTTTTGTGTATGTCTGAACGTAATGATGTGTAGGATAATTGTGCGTCTGTATGAGTGGTGTGTCTGAACCTCTATGTCAGATTCATGTAATCAATAAACGTGGCGTTTTGCCTTATCCCCCTTTATAAGGTCTTGCTCTTGATTTGATAAATTGGTAATTCAAAGTAACAAGTGCTCCTAATGCTTCTACTGATGTGTATCCCAAAACTGCATTCACCTATTGTGCGACTGCATCACACTACAGGCTCATATTGAGTCTGTGGCGTACCAACACTCCCAAATAATTTCTGTAGTGCTGCCATCCATCCAGGTGTCACCCATTTTATAACTGTTTTTTATTATTCCTCCCGAGGTATAGCACCTTGCATTTGTCTGCACTGACCTTCAACCTGTCAGCTCTAGCCCAGCTTTCCAATCTGTTTAGATCCTTCTGAATTGTGCTCACATCCCCCAGTATGTTGGTAAAACTTCATAGTTCTGTGTCATCTGAAGACTTGCTCAAGAAGCTTTATATGCCATCATCCAAATTATTAATAAACAAATTAAACAGCACTAGGCCTGGGACAGACCACGTGAAACCTTCTGACATTGACCTGTTAAATCATTACCCTTTGCTTGTGGCTGTTAAGCCAGTTACCTATCCACTTTGTAGTAGTTTTATCTAGCCCACATTACTCCAATTTGTTTGTGAGAAAGTCGTGCAGGACCTTGTGAAAAGCCTTGTGAAGTCCAGATATGCTATATCCACAGCATTCCCTTCATCCACTGAAGTAGTTACTTTGTCAAAGAAGATCAAAGTTGCTTGACATGATTTGTTTTCCATAAATCCTTGTTGGCTGCTTGTGATCAGCCTTTTCTCTTCCAGATGCTTGCAAATGGTCTTCCTTAGGATATGCTCCAGTAACTTCCCAGGTATTGAGGTCAGACTAACTGGTCAGTAGATCCCTAGGTCCTCCTTTTTGCCTTTTTTTAAAGAGGGGCACTACATTGGCCTGTTTCCAGTGCTCTGGTACCTGGCCTGTCTTCCACAACTTCATGAAGATGCCAAGGCTCTGAGAACTCCTCTGCCAGTTCCTCCAGTACCCTGGGATGAATTTCATCAGTACCCTGCTGACAAATTCATTCGGACCCAACAAAGAGCTTGCTGACTTTTTTTATTATCTTATCCCTTAGCTTGTCCCCTTCCTTATCCAGATAATCCTTGTTGGGTGTCTGGGTGCAGCTGAAATTTTTCTGTGAACACTGAGGCAAAGTAGCTGTTGAGTAGCTCCACTTTCTTTGCATCTTTGGTTAAGAGTTCCTCCTGGCTTGTTAACAGAGGACCTACAGCTTCCCTATTCATTCTTTTCTGGCTAGCAGATGTATAGAACCTCTTCTTGTTGTCCTTAACTTCCTCTCCCCTTAACGTCCTCTCCCAGGTGCAGCTTGTTCTTTATCTTTGCCTTCCTGATTTTGTCCCTGGAGGTTCTTGCTATTTCCTGGTATGCTTCCTTGATGACCTTCCATTGCCTGTATGCTTTCCTTTTGCATTTGAGGCATTTTAGAAGCTCCTCATGCAGTTGCATTGCTCTCTTCTCATTCTTCTTTTACTTCTATTGTGTTGGGACAGTTTCTTGTTGGGCTTCCAATGCTATGTCCTTTAGGAGTTCCCAGCCCTCCTGGGTGCTTTTGTCTTTCAGTCTATCCTGCCTATTTCATAGATTTCATAGACATCAGGGCTGGAAGGGACCTCGGAAGATCATCGAGTCCAGCCCCCCGCCCAAAGGGCAGGAAGTCAGCTGGGGTTATAGGATCCCAGCAAGATAAGCATCCAGTTTCATCTTGAAGGTGTTCAATGAAGGCGCTTGAACCACCTCCGGTGGCAGGCTGTTCCAGACCTTGGGGGCTCGGACAGTAAAGAAGTTCTTCCTTATGTCCAGCCTGAAACGATCTTGAAGTAGTTTGTGACCATTCGACCTCGTCATCCCTTGGGGCGCTCTGGTGAACAAACGTTCCCCCAGATACTGGTGGTCACCCCTGATAAACTTGTAGCTGGCCATCAGATCACCCCTGAGCCTGCGCTTTTCCAGGCTAAAGAGCCCCAGGGCTCTCAGCCTGTCATCGTAGGGTCTGCTTCCCTGACCTCTGATCATGCACGTGGCTCTTCATTTGGGAATGGCAAAATCTTAGAGGTCCCATTATATCTCAAGATCAAGCTTATTGATCATTATTTATCATGATGATCTTAATACTCTTCATATGCCAACTTTTAATCAGTTCATGAAATATCTATCAATTTTGATGTGCTTTCAGTAATTCGCTGTTTTATGATGTTTCATAACATTACAAGTAGGGCTGTGCAAAATTTCAAAACAGTGAAATCAAAATGAAACAAACAGCTTTGAAACAGCCTTGCCAAAGTTTGGTGTCATCGGCGAACTTGGCCAGTCCGCTTCTGACTCCAGTGTCCACATCATTAATGAAGATGTTGAACAGTATGGGTCCAAGGACAGAGCCTTGGGGGGACCCCACTGGTCAAAGGACACCACGATGAGTGACTTCCATCGATTACTACCCTCTGGGTCCGACCCCGCAGCCAATTTTCCAGCCAGCGGATCGTGGAGGACCCAAGGCGACAATTGACAATTATTAACTACTTAAGTCAGATGAAATCCACATTTTAGAAATCCAGTGTCATAATTTTGCTGACCTCATGCTTTCCGTGTCTTAGGATCTGGAATTCTGTCCTATCCTGATGTCTTCATCCCCAGTTACCCATCACCTTCACATCCTACACCTGTTCTCAATGCATGTTCTCTTGAATGCATAAGCAAATATAACCATTGGATATATATATCCTATGAATAAATGCACCTGTTGTCCATCTCCTTTTTTGTTAGGAAAGAATGCTGTATAATAAACTTAAGAGACTAAGGACCGCAGCTTTTCACATTTCATGCTTTATAATTTTATTAATTAATAACTAGCTCCCTTGGGGTATGTATGTATAATTTTACATTTGGTGTATACTGTTTTAAGTTGTCACTCATTTCAGTTTTACCTTTAAAAATGTTACTCTCATACTTTTACTAGTATTAGGTCCACAGACACTACTTCAAGGCTTAATATCCACGCGTGTTTCCTATTTTTAGTAATTAAGCTATGCTACTTAGAAAATGTTGCTTTCTTTTGCCATCTGGGAATGGAGACTAAAAAGGAGCATCATGAAAACTATATAGGCATATGAACAGCATAGAAAAGGTAGATCAGAAGAACCTGCCCTTTGTTCATAATACAGGAACAAGAGGGATTGAATGCACGTGAAAAGTAACATTTCAAACATTCATCTGAAGTGTACAATGTAAAGTAGCCTGTGGAGCTCATTACCACAGTAAATAGCTGTGACAAAGAATTTGATAAGTTTCAAAAAGGGATTTAACAGTTTATATAGTTAACAAAAATGTCCACAGTTATACTTAGTGCCAAAAAGAGTGGCAGAGAGAGAAATACTCATGCTTCAGGGCTTCAATTCCTTTTTAAATAGTTTGGAGGAGACTTTTAATTTACAGATTATCCTACATCTTCCCACTTCAGGGTTTCTAGCATCTTTCCTTGACTAATCTGGAGCTGGCCACTGCTAAAAACTGAACTAAATGAACCATACCTCTGATCCAGTATGGCAGTTCTTTGTGCTTCATTATCGTAAGCATAACTATTCATTATAAACACTAGAGGTGAAAGACTAAGTAGGCACAAATCTTCTAATGTGATTGGTGTATTTTCTAAAGCTATAATCCCACATGAAAACATTATTGGTCCTTTGTGGCAGCCTCCTGATTTAGCTGGAGGCACACAATACAGTGATTGTAAACGGTTTATGAAGTACCAAATTTATTTCAGTAGTCTTTTAAGGAGAAAAGAGTTTTTATAAAACATTAATTCGGGCAATATAAGTAAATTCTAGTAGGGCCTTTGGTTTGGTCAAAAAGAGGAGGAAGTGAAAAGGTTTTCCCACCTTCCTCAACTTTTAGGATCTACCAGTCTATGCAGGTTATCATTAGATAAAAATTAAAGTTCTTTTATGATTGAACTAAGCAAGACAGAATTAGAATTGGATTAGCTTCCTACTTCAGTGTAGGTTCCCATTTTTTGCAACTTTGGTGGAAGAAGCTGGCCAGTTAACCCTTTTATTTGATATTTTTATGGCATGTTTCTACTGCAGAGTTAACTCCAATTCTTACTTGGGTATTGCTCTTTAACTGATTTTCACATCCAAATGCTCAAACTCAAGAACGGTAGTGCTTTACACCTCATCTACCTGGCCTATGCTGAAGCCGGCGGTAAAGACTAAATGCAACTTACTTTGTACCATGGACCCATGCAAAACTATTGGAGTTTTGATAGTCATCCAGTTTCTCCCTGTGGTTACCTCGCATAACTGAAAGAATGGACAAGTTCTTTCAGATTTCACTCTGAAAGAATCAAAGAGCAGTTCAAATACTGCAGAAAAGTGGAAATCTGAGCACCTCATACAAGTAGGTATATAGCAGTGTGGAAGCAGCCTACTAGGCACAGTTGGGGTGTAGCTTTTCAGTGTGGCTGCTCGGATTCAGGTGCCAAAGCCCTTTTCTTCACCAGTATTGGCAAAATTACTGAAAATTCAGTATGCAGATGCTGGGTAGCTATGCATCTAGAGATGCCCCAGAACTGAATAAAGGAACTATGTGCTAAACCTGGTTTGCTATATAAGTTTCTGTCTCAGATTCGGCCAGTTTTGGTTGCAAGGGTTGAATTGTATGAGATCAGTATATTTCTCTACAGAGAAATCTGTAGATCTGTTGCAGTAGGTTTCTAGTTACAGTTTACAGGGAGGTAAAATCAGATGAGTCAGGACAGGATGGGAGTGGCTGGTTCTTGAAGGATAGTGAGATATAGATGGTTCTTTGTGATTTAACTGCGGGGGTTTTTGTTGCCATTTTTTAGATATGTTTGAAGTAGATCAGTGAGTAGCTGGCGGGTGTGGATAAGTTATATGTTTAACACTTTAAGATCAACCGTTCAGAAGCAGACCTTCACATTCATTGTTAAACTAGCTTTTGTAACACAGGGGAATTAGGCTTGCAGAACTTAAAATTAATCAGTTAAACTAGGAAGCACTCTTCTCCAATCCCTGCTCCCTCTGCCCCCTTTCATTTTTTTTCAAGAAAGTCAAAATCAGCAATTGACAAAAGCACTTTGATTCAAAAGTCTGTGTAGGAACAGTGACAAAGTAAATTGGGATTACTATTCATCGATGAATAAAAATTAGTGTTGTCTTGGAAACAAATAGGTTCTCTGTAAGGGTTGTGACTAGACTGTGATTACTTGTGAACCCACCTACATTCTCTACAAATGTCACTACATATATTTGGTATCAGTATAAAAACAACTCCATAGCTTGCAATGGGAAAGGTGTCTTACGCAGTGTTTTTGGCTTTACATTTGGGTTCTTTTTTAGTTTGGAAGGAGACACTACATTGAATGCTTAGTTGTTTTCCTCAAAATTGTTCTTTGACAGAGGTATCTGGCCCTGTCTATTTTGGAGAACAAAACTACCATATTTTCTTGCTTCCCATATGTACCCTCCCTCCCACATTGCCTTTGATTTTTTTTCCTAATTACCACAGTATAAATATTTAAAAATTGAGTTAGCTCACTTGTTTATATTGATCCAGCCTAGGTTTCCTATCAGACTTGGGTTTACTGCTTTGTTTTCTGTTGAGCTTCTATTTCCATGGAGCTTCCCTCCTATTCCTTGTATCACAATTCATTGTTGTGTTGGGAACAGTCTGGAGGAGTGGTCTATAGTAAGTAGCTCTGGTTATCTCTAATGCCAGTGGCCGGATCGTGCCAATAAGGAAACAATTGGGCCTGCTGATAATGTCTCTTTCAGATGCTTGTTCAGAGTTGTTTGTTTAGGAGGTGGGATGGCTTGATGGAAATCATTACAGCATACTTGTAGTACTGCTTCTCTGAGGAAATATTTTTCAAGTATACTTTTTATCCAGGATGTATCATTTCTACTTTGCAAGAGAAATGTTTGGCTTAAGGTTCTCTTCCTGTACCTCAACATATTTAAACCAAGCTGAAGAATCTTTGATTGTGTCGATTTTATGAGGGCTGTGAGTTAATAATTAATTTAAAGTGTATACTGTATAACATTTAGTAGTGCTGTTAAATTTGTTGGTTGTTAACTGATAATGATTCACTCAATTATAAAAAAAATAAAAAAAAATCTATCATTTATCATTCATACAGCTGCTTTGTGATGTTATGTGCTTAATTTTTTATACAAGAGCCTTCTGTACTTCCCCAGGAGAATGAATTTGCTAATTTATATACCTTTGTCAGTTCTTCACCCATAAATTAAGTGTCTCTTAATTTGATTTTTTTGTCTCTGTCCTATCAGACTTAAGTCTGTCATCCTCCTATGCTGATCTCCCACCTGGGACAGAGCTAGAGCTCTTCTCACAGATGGTGCTGTTCCTTGGTTCACTAGAGTAGAGGGTGACATAACACTCTAATTCATATCCTATTCTTACTTTTTGCATCAAATTATTGATGTGACAGGTTTTTTTTCTACAAGAGACTACAGTCAAATAGAGGAGAATATGGACTGTGAGGAAACAGGTTCTTTTAAACACACACAGCTTTGATGGTTAACTTTCAATTTCTTCAATTCTTAACTGAAAAAAATTCCCCTGATATTTGAAATTGCTTTCTGAGCATCTCCTTTGGAACATATACTTGAAATATTATTATTATTATTTAAATAGGTTAGTATACTGAATTTCTATTAGATTTTGAAATTCACCATGCCATATACCCATAATGTGCATTTTCTATGCATACAATGCATCTTCAAATAGTGTTATGATTACTAAGTTGTATATTGTAAAAATCTTCAGAAATCTGCCTAGATTTTTGTCAGGAAAGACCTTCTGATAAGTTTTTATTCAGACTGTGATACTTTCTTGTCAAAAGACTGATAAAGATTCTTACACTGCAAATTCTCTGGTATTCACTGACCTTGATAATTATTTCCCATTTGTCTCCTATTTACCTAACATTTGTATGTCACTGAAACAGAATGGTAGCTGTAATCAAACAAATGATTGTAAAACGTACCTGCAAATGCTGAAAAATGATTTGGCAATAGTTAGCTATCATTGTAGATCCAAAGGGTTTTCTGTGTTTTGTTTAGTTCCTTAAGCAGTTTTTAATTTCTCCTATTTTACCAAAGGTTTCTGGCAAAAGTTCTAAATATTTTATTTTGCTAGTTTTGAAACAAAGAATTTCCCTTTCTTAGAAAGGAAGTGATGGTAAATGTGTCCACTGAAGGCTATTGCAGTGGAGGCAGAAAGAAGCAAGGGAGGGGAGTCCCAGAATCCCTACTCCATTCAAGGATTGAAGTAGGGGTGCATTGCATGACAGTGTGAAGAACAGAAAGCTTGAAGAAGTATGACGTTATTTTTTTTCTTGGCTTAATTGGAACACACAGTTGGAACGAACATAGGCTAAAACAATTGCTAGGCCTGGTACCACTTTCCTAGTTCTCAGTGGGAGTTCACCAAGCCTCAGTGGCACAGAACCAATTTGATGGTCCTGGACTCTTGCGCTAGTCAATATTGTGTCATTTTATACTTCTCAAGCTGCAACGGTTGTTCAAGTTAATTTCTCTGTCCTTGAATCTTAGTGTCTCATAAAATCACCTGAGGTGCTCTTCTGTAGTATTGCATTTGGAGCAAAGCTTCCAGAATGAGCCCCAAGCAGTACCAAGAATGAGTACCAAGCAGAATGCATGTGCGAGGTTGCAATGTGCACATCAGCCACTATATTATTCCGCTAAAGGCAGAACCTTCCCTCACCTTTGCATGTGAATGTTATGTCCCTTCCTTCCAATCCTGGTGCCTGATACGTAGGGATCTACTTTAATTTGTGATTTTTGTGGATTTTGTGATAACCACAGAAAACAAACAAAAATTAGTTTGCTGTTACTATGAAAAATGAAATTAAATTATAAAAAGTTGTAATTAATTTCTCTGTCAGTGTTAGGTAAGTATAAATGTGAATGATATTCAAGATAACAGACTAAATGGGACAAAGGTACAGTAAGGTGGATACAAAACTGCTTGGATCATTATGTTCAATAAGTACTCATTAATGACTCAACATCTAGTTGGGAAGAGAGATCCTGTGGGGTTCCACAGAGGTCTGTCCTGGGTCTGGTATTGTTTAATATCTTCAGTAATGATTTGGATGATGAGATTGAGTGCAATTTTAGCAAATTTCCAGATTGCACTAAATTGGGTGGAGGTTCAGGACACTCTGGAAGATAGAGCTAGGATCCAGAAAAATCTGGATAAACTGATAGACCAAAAATGGTCTGCAATCACTTGGGTTAAATTCAGCATGAACAAGCGCAAAGTTATGTACCTGGAGTTGGAACAGAATGAGTGCATGTACAAGGGTAGGTTGGGGAATGATCAGCTAGGCTGCAGTATTGCAGAGATGGACCTGGGGGTTACAGTAGACCATAAGCTGAATATGAGCTCACAGTGTACTCTTTTTTTCTTCCAAGAAAAAGGCCAACAGCATACTTGGTTGTATTAACAGGAGCGTCACTTGCAAATCAGGAGAAGCAATTCTTCCACTCTGTTTGACAGTGATGAAGCCACACCTTGAGTACTGTGTCTAGTTTGGGCCTGCCATTCAAAAAAGATGTGGACAGATTGTTAAGAGAGTGGAGGACATGAACAAAAAATATTAGAGGCCTGGGAAGCATGACTTATAGGGACAAGCTGACAGAACTAGGGTTATTTAGTCTGGAGAAGACTGATGGAGGTGGGATTTGGTAACAGTCTTCAAATACCTGAAGAGCAATTATAAAAAGGGTGGACATCAATAAAACACACAGAGCAACTATAAAAAACAAAAATCAGTTTTTAAAATTTAAAAGCTCTTCAAGCATCTGGCTGTGTTTGCATTTGGAGATGCCTACCATTCCAACATGGCCAACAGGAGAAACTTTTCTGAGCTGCTGGTTTTGGTTCTTCCCTTAACACAGAGTAATTCCCGTAGCTGTGCCTGGATTATTGTGAGGAAGGGAAAGAGGTGTGGAAGAGCTCAGGAAGCAGGAGCAAAGCAGTGTAGAGGCTGGGGGCTCCTGCTAAATGGAGTGAGTGAGTGCCTGTGTGTTTCTGTGTGTGTATCCTGACTCCTGCAGGACTGAGGGACAGCGAGACCTGTTCCTCCCCTTGCTAACAGATGACACTGATGCAATGAAAAAGGCAAACCACTATCAACACAAGGGCCTTCTTTTCTTCATGGGGTATCTGACCATTTTCAATGACAATCAAATGATAGGTGATCAATTGACATTATTTGACCAGTCAATTTACTGGTTTTCCAACTCTGTTTTTGATAGGCTACTTTGCCTCTTGATTGGCTTACTGAAGGCTCTACCTCAGGGGTTGTCAATTGGGGGTACATGTACCCCTGGGGATACTTGAGAGAAGGCCCTGGGGGGTACATGTGGGCAGTCGGGGATGGAGCACTGCCACACACCATCCAGCAGTGCTGTGCAGGCGCTGCCTGCCTGGCCGGATGTAAGGGGTGGAAAAAGCTCACACACTAGCTGCCACTGCTCCACGTGCGGCCATGCCCCCTTCCACCTCTCCCCCCGCTCCATGTCCAGCTGCTGGGGGTACACTGCTCTTCGCCCGGCTGCTGGGGGTACACTGATCCAAAAAGGTCAAACTCCTGCTCTACCTAATCATTTGTTCTGGCAGTGAAGAGGAGTGTCAGGAATGGAGCTTATCCTCCATTGCACTTTCCCATCATTCCTTGCTAGCCCAGGGGTGAAATAAACTGCCAAAATCCTTAAATGGCCAGCACACTCCCCTAAAAACAGGCAGTATTAATCTTGTGGGTAATTGTTTAGAGTGGAATGGGCCTACGTGTTAATTCTGTCTTGTTTCCCTCTTCCACTTACTTATTTTCCTTGTTATGAAATGGGGTGAGGTGGATTGGGGCAGCAAGTTAAAGTAGTGTAAGGAAGGGAAGAAGGGAGTTTGGATAGCAGTGAAGGTGGAAGATGGAAGCAATATGACTGACTGTTGCTTTCTGTACCCATGTGCGTAAAAGTTCATGTTAGTAGTTAAAATCTGAAGTTCACTGGCATTGATGAAATCTGTCCTTGGACTCGTTAGTCTGTTACAGAGATCTGTTGTCACTTACTTTAGCACTGATCTGACACCTTCCCTTTTTGGGACAATAGAATTGCCTGTGAACAAGTCAATCTGAGTAATGCATGAGGTATTATTTCCATTATTACCTCTCAGGAAGTTCTGATTGTTGGGGTTGTTTTGGAACCTCGAGACTGCGTGTGACTGATCTTTACCTGAGGAATTTGTCCACTACCTTTGCATAAGTATACAGTACAGGTTTCCTTTGCTTTGTGTGGGTTCTGCATGTGTGAATTTGCTCTTATGCGATGATCCTTTTTATACCAAAAGTTCGTTATATGGGAGGTAAATTCACTCTTATGTGATTGGTGTGGTGGAAGCCCGCAGTCAGCTGCTTTGTGCAGTGCATTGTGGGAGTGACACACACCAAAACGTAGTCTCCTATGAGGATCTGTGCTCCTCACTCGTTGTCTGCACCACATGTTATTGTAGCTGCCATTCCCATTATGGTAACATTCACCACCACCCTGTGCTTGTGTGTATTGTCTGCTGCTGGTGAGTACCAAAATTGTCTTGTAAAAGTGGTAGAAATGGGTCTGGGGGGCTGTGCAGTCCAGATCTTGGAACGTATTCCTATTTGTTACATTGTAAAATGGGTTCCCTTTATGCAAATTCAAGTTATGCACCATTTTCCAGAAATGTGTGTATAGCATAAAGTATTTTTCATTATACTGTTTCTGGAAAAAATTAACATTAATAAAATTATACAGACTGCTAGATTGAGAGCAATAATCCTGGGAGAAAAAGTGTGTATGTAACTTCGGATAAACTAACTTCTACCCTGTTGTGGAGGTGTTCAGCATGACTTCATGTTGAAATGCTATGTCAGTAATTCCTGAGTCATATTTTCTATTGAAAATGAAAGGTATGTCAGCTATAAAGCCTGTTTAGAGTCATATTAGTATATGCTATATTATTGGTATAACTTTTTATTAAAGACTCTGAAGCCTGTTGCATTTAGAAAAAATGTGCATATTGTTAGAGAAATCAGGTTAGTATACAAACTTCCATAGTCTCTCATTTTGGCTAGTTTGGAAACTTTTGACCTTTGTCAGCTTGGTAAATGGAACCAGGTCATTCAAATGAGCCAATTTTAGTTCTAATATTCAATTGATATCAGCTGTCATTAACATTTAACAGCTTTCAGTAGCAAATATGCATTGCTTTTGCAACACTGTGGTTGTAGGAAAAACAGTCCATTTTGAATTACTATTTCTAAATTGTTCTGGAATGCCCACACAGTCACATTGTATTGTAAGGAATCATAGTTACTTATAATGCCAGTGATGTGATGGTAAAGAATCTCTCAGCATTTCCATTATACAGTTTTAAATATTTTAAGCAATGTACAGAGGCCATTTCAAATGGTGCTAAGCTGAAACTTGTCTTGTGACTTGGGTGTACTCAATCAGCAAATTTGAGACATACTGTCCTAATGTTTTTTTATGAAACTGTTGTGTGCAATTTTTAATCATTTCTACAAAGTTATCTTGCTATAACAGTATTATGGGAAATAAAACAAATGGATATTAAAATATGATCTAAAAATATGTCTATGAAAGGAAATGCCCTTAAAATGCAGGCACAAACTACAGAATCAAGGGAATGAATTATATGTTGTGTGTGCGATCAGTCTTTACTATATGCCTCTCCAGAGGGGCATACAACATGAAGTACTGTAGTTAGGAACTGTTAACTAATCTAAAATGCTGACTTAATTTTAGAGGTGGAGCTGAAACTACAATATCATCTTTTAATATCTTAGCATTTTATTTTTGGCTTGAAATTTGAAATGCTGTATTAGCTTGAGTTTGTTGAATGGGGAAAAACCCCTCATCTTGGATTTGATAGTTCTATCATTTCACTTGGCTGGAAACATCACCGGAAGAATTGAGGGGGGCTTTTCTTCAAATACCATCGGGAAAACTTGAAATGTCTTCAGTATGCTTAAACAGATCAAAAAAATGTACGTGTTTTTTTTTTTTTTTTTAATGTGAGCTATGTTTACTTTGTTGGTTGCTGCTACTGGGGAAAGTATAGTTGATACCTGGGCCCAAAATGATGAGAAAATTAATTTGCCAGGGCCATTGCTTCAGGAGGATTAGCTGTTGCCTGAAAGCTTTCATAACTTATCTTTTGTTTCATCATGGCCATGTCCTGCATACTTCAGTCCCCCCCAGCCTCCCCTTTACAGAGCAGATGTTGAGTGGTTAGCTTTATTAGTCAGTTTTTGCAGCATTTAGATTAGTGATTCTCAGCCAGGCTGATGCAGTACCCTGAGTTGGCTTGAGATCCTTTCAAGGGTGTTGCATGGTGCACCACAATGTTAGCACTGTTATATGGGCAAACATGATTCACAAGCTAAAACTAGAGATTTCAAATAGGAATCCATAGTGTTAAAAACATTCTGTCCTTTTATGGTCTTTGCTTTGTAATTTTTTTGTAGTGAAAAAACATGTGAAAACTTAAGAGTCCTCACCACCACCAAGGGGTGCCTCAAGCCTAAAACTGTTGAGAATCACTGATGTAGATCATCTTTATTAGTATCAGGAAGCCTCTCATGAAAGCTACTTACCTGACTGAATAAATGATTTTTGTTCAGCCATGGGGTTTGTTCGCTTTCTTTACCCATATTCTAGAATATTTGCTAGAATGCAGAGAATCAGGGTCCCCACTGAGATTCGTTAACAGTTCACAGACAGGCATTTGTCATTAATCTCCCTGTACTAATAGCTTCCTTTACAATAACCTTGTGGTTATGAGGTCCATGGAGGGTTAGTAAGGGTTTACCCACCATGAGAACCTCTTCTGCCCCCAGACCTTATCTAAATTTTGACAAGTCTCCTGGGGCTGCCTTATGCACCATTAGCCGCTTTCTCTGTTTCAGTTGTCAATTAGTAGAGCTTTTATAATTGCAGTAATATCTTCTCAAAGTGTTAACAGCTCTATTTCAGCTTCTGTAATGGTAACTTCTTTACTGCCTCATCCTAAATTCCTGTCAAAATGTCACTGGGGGAGTAGGAATTTTTCCTTCAAATCAGAATTTCATTTGTGTGTCTAGGGATTCTTTCCAAAACATCTAAATGTATGAGGAGAACGTTGCAGATGTCTCATTTTATGTCAATGGAGTAAAGCAGCATAAATCTCTGAGTACCTTTGTGGCATAAAATCTCTAATTGGAATTCCTTTCATATCATTACCTTTTATGACATGGAAAGTATGACATCTTCCAATAAGTCATTTGCCTTTCTTAACGACCAGTCTGGTTGTGGGCACTTGCAGAGCAGCAGCATAGCCCACTGTACATTTATTTGTTCAGCGTTATGCCATTGTTGAAGTATCTGGATATGACACAAACTTCAAAAACTATTTAAGTTGGTCTAATAAAAGATATCAGATTCACCCAAATAAACTTCAAAAAGACACCTGTACAATCACTGCTTGAGTAAACTAAAGAGTTCCTACCACAGAGGAGGCATTGCTTGCAACATTGTTTGAAGCAGAATGTGAGTGCAGTTTTTCAAATAAAAAAGAGTGCTTCCTGTACAGGGACTGTAGTTCTTCAGGATGTAAGTTTGTGTATGTGCTTCACAACCTGTCCTCGATCCTTGCTTCTGTAGCTACTTGTCAAAATTTCAGTGAGGAAGGCAGTGAGAGTTGGGTGAAGCAGCCACCCCAATTTATGCCCTCAATTGCAAACAACCCTCTAGCTGGGTAACACTGACGAAAGGTTTCAAGCTTGCACAGACTTGAAGTTACACATGAAAAACCTATTTTTGAGAGTCACAGTTACTGTACAGAGAAGTAACCTTTTTTTTCTTCTTGCCCTAGAAAAGTAGCTGAAAAATCTAGTCTGCTTTTTTTTTTTTAACAATAAGAATTTAGTTGCTGCAATACATTTCTGGCTACTAGTTAAGTTACGCTTGTGTAGAGAAGTTTGGTGAAAGGGTGGAATTCATTGAAAGGTTGGAAAAAACCCACTGAATAAGATTGCAAGTGAATCTTTGGATACCTTAGCATGCTAATGAAGTTTTTTTCTCCCTTAGTAGAGGGCTGGAATGACTGCATACTTTTAGCATGACAGCGTGAACAGCTACTTCTAAGCAATTTGAATCGGAATAGTAAATGTCTCCTTGAAACACAGCCAAATCTTCCAGAAAATTGCCTTAATGAGAGGGATTGGCAAATTCTTGATGTCCCCCCGTAACATTCTGTACAAAACTTAGCTTTACTGACTAATTGTACAGAAGCAAAGAAACAGTTAATGTTCTCATAACCAAATTGCCCCCACAATGAGTGAGTTAATATTACTATAAGTACTGTATCATGTACATGTCCTGACTTGTATGTGTCATTAACTTAACATTAATGTATGATGTGTGTGATGGGGAGTAGCTGAGGGGTGAGGAAAGAGGGATTACATTCATTTTTAATTATTTTGTGGAAAGAGTTGCACTCCAAGATAATACTAAATAAAATAAATGGTATAGTAAGCCCTGCCTGAATCCAGTAGAGACAAGTTTCATTGTCTTCAAATAAAGTATTGGATGAGAAAGCGTGAGAAACATGAAATGGCTAGTTGCTGCAGTGCATTTCTGACTCCTAGTTAGTTAAGCTTGTATAGAGAAGTAGGTAAGGTAGAGAGAGAACGTTTAGCATGACGTGGTAAGTGAGTGGTATGCACAGAGGGGATGGCTCAATATTATGGCTTGTAAAACCGTGAAAAACACCCGAAGTAGAAACTTGAACTGCAATTCCCAAAATGTAGCTGCTCAGTTTATAATACTGGATTGGAGTTGGAGAGTAGTTTATGCTTCAGGGAAGTTTTTGTGTGTTCCATTTGTTTTGTTCCTCAGTATTTAAAACACTGGTCTCCAACCTTTTTAAGTAGATCACCTTTGGCATTTAAAAGCAACCCAAGATCTATTGTGCACTCCCGCTGCTACCTCCCTCCCCCTGGCCCCACAGATAAGTCTGTGAGGAGGAAAGGGGGGGCAG
Source organism: Alligator sinensis (assembly GCF_000455745.1). Lineage (NCBI taxonomy): Eukaryota > Metazoa > Chordata > Crocodylia > Alligatoridae > Alligator > Alligator sinensis. The sequence goes on from NW_005842229.1 coordinate 313,326, forward strand.
ATCAAGACAGAGGGAGAAAAAATGATGTGGGGGCGCGCCTCCCCAGCTGATAAATCCCACCTGGCTGGGGCCCCACTCAATTTACCCCCTGCTTCTGCCTCTGCGGCACAGTCCCTCACTGTGAGGGCCTCAAACTAGCCCCCACTCCTTCTCTCCCCCATGGACTGACCTGCTGGGCTGGAGCACACATGTGCATGCACGCGGGCACTCAGCCCCCACCATAGCCTCAGATCGACTCCAAGAGGCTCCGAGATCTACCACAAGAGGCTCCAAGATCTACCGGTGAATCAAGATCCAGTGGTTTGGTGACAGCTGATTTAGAACACGAAGGATAGAAAAATTAAGAGTTCTTTTAAGATTTTCCATTGCACCCCACTGAGGAGATAACAGTATTTTTAGTGTTTTTGTGTTAACAAAACAGAAGCATTGTCTCTGGCTCTGCTTTTTCTGGGGCATTATCACTTGGCTTTAGCATTGCTAGATCAGGTGATGCTTTGTATTTATTCACTACAGGGATAATGCATCAAAAATTGCTTCATGGGACCCAGTTTTGCTCCCATAGTAGATCATGTTGGGGCCGAGGGGCTGTGGCCAGCAGCCTGGGCACGTGGGCCGGGGAAAGTCAGCACGGCGAACTAGAATTAGACACTGACGCGTGGAGGTTGATTAAAGATTATTTTACTTACACCGTAGATGGTTGCGGTGCAGGCAGGAAAACTTGCTTGGTTACAGTTGTAGACAGAAGAAAAGAAGAAAAACTCGAACGATGAGAGCTCTTTAAACCGATACGAGAGTCCGTGCTGTGACTCTCAACGAGCGCGCAGGGCAGGGGTACGTCAAGGATCATCCGGTGACGGGGAGAGACTCTTGATGGCTGATCAAACCACCATTCGGTCCAAGATTTACGTAGAAGTCCACGAGGTAATCGTGGACTCCTTGCCGGAATTCTCTCAGATTTCTCCCGGAATTCTCAGAATCGGGGTTCTCAGGATCCTCCTGAGATTCTCGGAGATCTCCGGCTTGGGCAGAAACTGCTCAAGCCTCTTATACGGCTAGCAAGACAATCGCTAGCCGCCATGTGGGAATAATTTAGAAACAGCCAATAGTGGGTCACAAATTTGCATGCGACGAGTGGCGGGAACTCCTTTGCACCGGGGTTTTTCTCTCTGCAGCTGAGAATTGCACCGTGCAAAGAAAGCTCCATGTGGCGGGAAATAATTCTGCAGTGCCGAAGCGCGCACACAATCATTGGGTAATGACAGATCACACTGCCTCTAAATGGCTTTATTTTCCTTGCAGAAATTCCTTTTAAGGGTTTTAGAACTTTTATTAAATTTGAATCCATTTATTCCAAAAAAGCTTAGTAACTGTATAAATAGCTCTAAATCAGTTCTACACTAGTCATTTGACTGAAAAATGTTAGATTTTTTTACCTTGTACAGATCATTCATTTTCCTCAAGTGCAAATGAAAACATTTTGCCTTTCCCACCTCACAGTCCCTAAAAGACCTATGTAATTGTACTTTAAAATCACCCCTGGAGTAAAGCTACTATCAAACAGGTTATGCTTAACACATCATTTAGACATTATAAATTAAGCTTGCTAATTTCAAGCTTTGACCCACTTAAATCTACTTGTCAGAAATCCTGTGTTTAATCTTGAAAACACCTTTATTTCTGAGACTGTATCTGTCAATTCCAAATAATTTTATGACATAATTATAAGGTTTGCACAATGGAAGGAATCACTTCTAGAATAGGGAAATATTCATGCTACCCTATAAGGCCCTGTTGAGATGGAATATTGTGTATAGTTTTGGTTGCCCATGTCCTGGATGTTATCTCATTCCTCAACTTGTCCCCTTCCTTATCCAAATAATCCTTATTAGGTGTCTGGTTGGAATTGTATGACTCAATTTAAGTGACCCATGAGGGCTTTTCCAGTCCTGTATTCTGAAATTTCATTATATTTTTCAAGTGCTTGGTTCACTGTATATGTATGTGAATTTGCTTTTAGTTTGTAAGGATGGAAATCACCTGGTCTGTGTTCTAGAACAGAAATAACCTGATCTTTTCAGAACTCTGCTTCTTTACATTATCTACTCTATCAAAGAGTTTTAACTCTTTTTAGGAGGAATGCAGTTTTTTTGATGGATGCATTTCTGATGTGTATGTCTTCATTTTATGGTTTCCTAAACATGGGCAATCTTAGAAGGTGTCTAAGACTTCCTGTGCTTCATTTAAAAGGTGGCTCGATTTGAGAGATGCTTAGAGGTTTGGAATGGTTGTAGGTCTGCAGGGAAAGTATTAGCAGCCAGCGTATAGAGTTTAGGGGGAAGAGGTCATTATTATTGCCATTACATGCATATTTTTTCATACTGGAATGAAAGATGTATTTTAGAAACTTAGAAAGTGTATCCCTTAAAAACAAGTGAACACAATTTCTATAACTGTTACTGGGTCAAACTGCTGTAGCATTTATGAGGGTTTTAAAATTCATAGTTTAAGCCTCAAAAGGGATAGCCTAATCTAACCTCACAGGATTCATCTACATGTGTGGTTAACTGCGCAGCAGACTACCTTGCTATGGTGTAAAGTGTCACAATCTACATGTGTGACGCTATTAAAATGCAAGACATTTTCGCTGTTGTAAGATGGTACTGTTGGGGACAGTACTGATGGCAAAAATAACTGCTCCTAAATGGTGACCTGGGTGTAAATTGCACCCAGGCAGCAGAGGGCCAGATCCCTGCTTGCTGCCTAGCCCAGTGGTTACCAACTTTTTTTTTTAGCAACCTGCTGCTGGGAGTGGAGTGCAGCGGGGTGGGGACAGGGGAGCTCCTGGCACGTGGCATGGCTCATCATTTGTGCGGCACCACTGGCATTGCCCCCGCAACTCTCATTTGGGTTGCGACCCAGAGTTGGGAACTGGTCTAACCTCATGACTGCTCTTTGGGCGCTCTTGTGTGCCAGCCAGCCCCTCCGACACTGCAAGCTGGATCCCAGGGTTAACTCGCGAAGTCTGCTGCCAGCCTAGGGCTGTTCCACCTTGGCTCAAACTGGTGTGGTCCTGGGTGCACCTGTAGACGCTACACCCAGGAGCTGTTAACTCTGGTATGAACTGTGCCAGAGTTTCATGCTGCAGTAATTGAACATGTAGATGCACCCACCAGGTATTAAGTTATACCTAGTTATCCCTTTTCTGAAGCTCAGTAATACATTTGACTAAAAAAACCTTGCGTTTGGCTGTGTGTTCCCAGAAAAGTATTTGGTCTCTATCTGAAGGTATCAAGAGATGGAGAATCCACTGCTTCCCTAAAAGTTTGTTACAGCACCTATTCACCCTCACTGTTAATTGTTTTGTTTTTCTTTTTCCCCATTGAAATTTGGCTTCTGCTAGAGGTTCTTGTTATAACTTTCTTTGCTAAATTACACAACCTTTTAGTGCCCAGTGTCCTTTTCCTGTGGAGGTTCTTATGCACTGTAATCAAATCACCTTTGATCTGTTTTTGATCAGTTAAAGAAATAGGCATAAAGAGATTGTCCATACTATAAAGCATTTTTGTTAGTCCTTTAATCATTTGAGGACTCTTCCCTACATCTTCTATTTTTTCAGCATTCTATTTAATTGTAACTGTATACAGTATTCTAGTATTAATCTAATGTTCTTTATAAAAGAAACAAAGTCTCCTTACTCTAACTCACTACTCTCTTGTTAATCCCTTCTTAATACATCCAGGGATCACATTAACCTTTTTTGCCACAGCATCATGCTAGGAGCTCCTGTTTAGTTGCTTGTCTACTATAAATGCCAGTAGGTGATTTTAACCCACTGATGTTGATGCATACTTCTATTTGCAGGTTTTTATCTTAAGAGACTTGTCTTAATCTTTCTTCTAGTGTGGGGCTGTCCAACTGGTAGCTTGTGACTGAGGGACTAGTCAACTTGACTATGAAACCCAGGGACAAATGCTGGGCTTCTCACTCCTGCCCCCTTTGCCTGCCACCAAATTTAGGGTCTTCAGTTGTTGCTGGTGACTTAGTGGTAGCAAGGTTAAGAGAGGGGGCAAGTGATAGTAGGGTTCACCAAGTGCTGAGAAGCCAGAGGCCTGCCTTTGAAGGTGGGGCCACTTCCCACAGGAAGCCTAGCAGTCCAGATCCATCCTTGTGGAGCCAAATAAGTAGGGCAGCCCTGTTCTAGTGTGCCAGCTTACCCTTTTCTTGTTGAGGAGCTCACTCAGTAGCAGTTGGTAGCACTGTTGTTCACACTTTGTCTATTGGTGCAATTAATATCATTTCCCAAAGATGGACCAGAACAACTGGTGTTGTGGTGGGTTAATACATGACACACTTTCCTTCTACAGAATTATTTTGAGTGAGCCAATGGCAGGTGTTAAATCAGTTAAACTATCACAGTTAACTGGTAGGTTTTTTTAAATATGGTGTTGTTATATCTGATTGGTATACTGGTTGTTATATTGAAAACCATCTTAATGTAAAACTGCAAACTAGCTTTTGTGAATCTTGCTGTAATGCAATCTCTGAGAGACTCATTTTTGACTACCAGTTACATTTAAAGAATGTTAGTGTACATTTGTATGACCCTGTAAAAGGATGTGGTGTCATGCTTGATTAGCATCTTTCTTGAAATCTCATTAGTAACATAAATTGGGTGGAATTTGAATGGTGATTTTATCCAGCGTGGTGATTGAATGTGACAGTGAAACTTAGGGGTTCTTGCCTGTTGTCTAAAGCTCGAACACACTACTGAAGCAAAGAAAACTTATATGAGATGGTCAGAAAATAAGTGTTTGGGACAATATTGCATGCAAATCTTTAAAAACTCAACAGCTCTAGCGTTACCCTGTATCCATTTGGCTATGGATGTTTATGTCTGTATCTCAGTACACAATAGGTAGTGATTCTTCAGTTCACATTAATGATAATGAGTTAATGAAATGTTACAACTAAGATGAAAAAGGTCCAGATCTAGTTTATCCGGACAGTCTAATTTATTTCCATTTACAATAAATAGAAATATTCTCTGTTGATCTGCACCAACTATGCTGTCGGTTAAAGTTTGTATCTTTGTAACAGAATATAGAACTTGAATGTTGAATGTGCTTTTACTCTGAAGAGTTTTTGTTTGTAAAGCTTTACTATTTATTTAGTAATTTCTTTTTCCCTTTTTTAAAGGAATTACCTTTATTGTGTTAAATTCTTCATGTGTTCTAATGGTTAGGCACAGTTTTTACAGCAAGGGGACAGTTTCATTAGAGTATAGTATTTTGATTATCCTACTCAGTCCTTCTGTTACTGCCAGCCACATTAGGAATTGCAGTAATGGTGACTAGAATTTCTGAAAGTGGTAGGATTTGGGAAGAAGGTTTGCTGCAGAGGTGGTAAAACCAAGAGGTAGTTGAGTCATCTGTGAGCTGCTAACCTGTTGTGCCAGTTGCTTGGCTATATTGGTCTCAAGGGGTGGCACAGTGGGTTTTAGTGCAACAACATTTATTTTCCCTAGGGAAGAGGCCAGCAAATAGCAATGGAATAAGAACTGCAAGCAACTTAGTGTGCTGCAGACACATTATGATATATTTACACATTACTTACAGAAATATTCAATAAAGGCATCTATACATGTGATGGAGCTCTGCTCTGAGGTAGGCTAACTAGCATGTGTTGGAGCAGACTCAATTAATTGAGTCAGCTGGAGTGTGCTAATTAGCGCGTTCCAGCAGCCTCCGCACCATGTGTATTCAGCGCCCTGCACTTCCAAACGGCGGTGGGGGTGCTTTAACTAAAGCTCGTTTGACAAGCTTTAGTTAAAGTGCCCCCACCACCATTTTGAAGTGCAGGATGCTGAATACACATGATGCTGCGGATACTTTTAATTAGAGCAGCTCTCAGAGCCATAAGGCGCCCCCCTTCCACCATGGGTCACGTGTATAGATGCCCTAATTGCCCAATGAGATGTTCCATTAGACTTGAGACAAAGGAAAGGAAGTGATTGTCAGCCTCTGGAGAGCAGCTCTGTTCTGAGCACCGATTTCTCTCTTACACGCTCAAGTTTGGTTAGTGGTTAAAATAGTCTGTTTTAAACCGTTAGGGCAGAGCGCTTCAACTGGTGGCCCATGATCTGCTTGTAGCCCTTGAGGGCTTAACATGCAGTCACAATCGGGGCACTGTTCCCTGCCACTACTCCAGTGGCTGGGGGGGGCGCCGGCCAGAGTCTCCAGGCTCCCCCTCCGTTCTCCAGCTTCTGCTGCCTACCTCTAGGGGGTGGGACTAAGGGAGCATGCAGCTGACGGCTTTAGGGGGGATCCTAGGGACTCCATGCAGCACAGCCCGGTATGCCAACACAGTACAGCAGGGTGCCTCCTGTGTGGCACAGTAGGCAGGACCATGTGGTGCAGATGGGAGTAGTGCAGGGGTACTGGGATGGTGCAGTGGGGGATGTGTGCCAATGGTGCCACGTGAGAGGTCTGGTGGCAGCCAGGTAAAACTGCCCTGAGTGGTAACATGCAGGGTTATTGGAGTCCCCCAATTCAAGAGGAGCACATTTATGTTCCACAGTACTTCCTGGCTGGCTGTGCAGTGGACACACAGAGCAGTTTTACTTGGAGGCAGCAACATTTGATTGAGAAGCACCCAGGCAAGTTGTGGTAGCACAGCAGAGGTTCTCAACTAGGGGTACTGTCACATTCAAAAAAGTGGACGGTGCCCTGATAGATCAGCAGTTCTCAAACTTTTCAGACCTAATTCAGTATAGAAGATCTGTGCTCGCACAAAAGATACCAGTGTTCTTCTAATGCCCAAGAATTTTGAACAAAACAAACTACAGCTAGTGAAATATATTTACATCAAATTTTAAAAACTGCAACTTGTGGTGGAAAGTTCAGTATTTTAGCAAGAGCACAAAAAAAGAATGCTCTAGTAAAGCACTATGTGCAATGTACACTTACATAATCAATAATGATGAAACCACTTTACTTTCTGCCAAGATATTTTTTAACTTGTTGATCTATCCACTTGTAGGAAAAAGATAGGGGAAGATTTTTTTTTAAATCATATTAAAATGCCAAGCCTCCCAACCCTAAATCTATTATTAACTCTATTGGCTATTGCATGCTCCCACTCTAATTACTTTTTTTAGACAATAATGTTTATTGCAATTAGTTTGAAGAAGTAAGAAGAAGGTTACATGGGTTATATATTATCCATTCCAGAATCTACATATGATTATTTATCACAGTTGGCAGGTATAGATTCATAGATTCATAGATGTTAGGGTCGGAAGGGACCTCAATAGATCATCGAGTCCGACCCCCTGCATAGGCAGGAAAGAGGGCTGGGTCTAGATGACCCCAGCTAGATGGTTATCCAACCTCCTCTTGAAGACCCCCAGGGTAGGGGAGAGCACCACCTCCCTTGGGAGCCTGTTCCAGACCTTGGCCACTCGAACTGTGAAGAAATTCCTCCTAATGTCCAATCTAAATTGCTTGGCCTTCACAAACTAGTGCTGAAAAAAGAAAGCAATCCAAAGAGCAATCACTAAAATGTGAAGTAGCTATTATGGAATTAACATGGAACCACTGCTTACTTGGTGCAGTCAAATCAGAAATGAATTTGGGTGTGGCAACATAGTCTCTATGGGCATAGGATAAATTTTTGTTAAAGTGCCCCTTAATATTTTTGGGTGGTGGGGGAGGGGAATACACTCATTTATACTTCTTCTCTCCTTTAAAAAGGTGCTGAACACAAAGCACTCCACAGTCATTTTCAAGTACTGTATTAGATGATGTAACCAATTTTTTGCAATATAAGCTTTTTGAGACCCACGTTGCTGCTGTTTTAACAGACATAACATTTAAAGGGAAATACTGGCTCCTCGCTATGGGACAGACTATGTTCTCACTGAAGTAACTATCAACAGGATTTGTCAGTAAGCATAGTGTACTTTAGAATAACCATATCAGATCGTGTTACAGTGTTCCTTAATTATATGGAGCCAGTATTCTGGTCAGAATATCGAAAAGCTAGCTGTTAGCATTTTGCCATTTGTAATTTTCTATATGATCGAGAGAACACGCTTAAAGCTGTTAAAATCTGTGAAAAAGGATTTGTTTTCTATAATAAGAAAAACAAAGGAAAGCATTATTGCAATATAGGTGAAAGTATAATTACATTAATAGACAACTCAGGAATTAAATGTATTCCTGGCTGCATACCAGCATTTGTGACCTTTGCCAATGGTAGATGTTGCCTAGTGGTGGTAAAGCGAAAATGCGTGTGTACCCAGGAAGCCTTATTATGTGGGTGGGTATTCCTCCTGGACCTAGTAAGTACACCATATGTGATCTGCGCATTCCTTCTTCAGTAAATCAGATATGCGTGATGAGTGTTGTTCTAGTAAGGTACAACATGAGTAATGATGCATCAATGAAAACTCCTACTTTAGAAATTCACTTTCCTTAACTGAAGTTGAACTTGAGAGAAGTAACTTATGCATTCTAAGAACTTTGTACTTATTCATGGAGAGGAATAAAAGAATGGCAGCACTGCTGGGAAAGGTGGTGAACTGTGCTACTGGTGGCTGATGATTACAATTTGACTGTGTAGCTCTGTGTCAGAGATTGAAACTAAAGCCTCTTTTGTATTTATCCGTTTTAGAAGATTAAACAGTATTGTGTCGTATTTCCTGAAGTGCATTACGTTTTCATTTTGGAGGAAATTCTTTATTACTCTCTTGCTTTATTCCTGTGACATTTAAAGGCTTTCAATAAGCCTAAATCTGGGAATGACATATGCACATCCACAGCTGATGGTTCATTTTATGATTTGGATCTTGCCAGATGTCCATGGTGCAAAGTCTGTGCAGTTATGATTTTGATCATTTGATCCATTTAACTTTTACTACATGGTATTTTTGGCTTGTTTCTCTCCAATTCTCCTGCCCTGTAGGAAGTACAAGTTCTGCTGGATCTAAAGCTTCAGAATCTTTTTTTATTTGTAAACTCAAATGGAAAAATTAATTATGAGATTTGTGTAAGGTAATATGTGACCAAATTGATGACTAGTGCAACTGAATTAAAACACTTGCAGGAGAGACTGCAAAGCACATCTTTCAAAATGGTGATCTATGTTCATTTAAAAGGATGACTGAATTTTACATCTGAGATATCATTGCAAGCATTTAAAGGGAAAACACGTTCTTTCACTGAAATGATTGATATAAGTCTTATGGAGCTTCTCCATCAGTATTGCGTGTGTGATAGTTATAGCAAATGGCTGAAAGTTCCAAATAACTAACAAGAAATACACATGTAGTAACCCAGCATAGTTAAGTGATTCCAGACACCTTTTGCACTTGTTACTTCTGGTAGGCCTAGCACAGGTGTTCTTGTTGTTCAATTGCTAGTTTGGGTTTCTTCCCCCAAAAATTGGGACAATAGGGAACAGCTGCTCCCTGTGGTTTGAAATCAAGTAGATCAGCTGGAGTAAGAAACATCTTGCTGGCTGAAATTAGCAATTGGGGAGCTTTTGTCTACTCATCACCACCAAGGTTACTTTTTTATGCAAGAGGCAACAATTTTTGTGGCTGCTATATTTTATTGGGAGAAGTAATTAGCTGTGTTAGTCTGCCTGAAGTCAGACAGAAGGCAAGGTCGATTTGCACCTTACAGACTAAAGTAAGCCACTGCTTACAAAGGCTTATGCATTTTGCTTTAATTAGTTTATAAGGTGCAAATCTACGCTGCCATCTTTTATTGGACCAACTGAATTTTCCTCATACCTGAAGAATAATGCTTTGCATTGAAAGCTTGCTCAAGTCTATCTAAAAAATGCCATTGGTCCAATAAATGATAACACCCACAAGAATCCTTGCCTCACATATTTCATGGACCATTGTGGTTACAATATCACTTCAACACTGTCACTTTTTAAATAATTTTCTTGAATTAGTCTTCAGCTAAAAAGTGTGTGTGTGTGGGGGGGGAATTACCCAACTGCACCTGCATAAAATTACTTAGGGAAACACTTCAGAGAGTATAAAATAGATTTTTTTTGGTTCCTTAAGGAAATATTCTGCACCTAATTGTAACCCATTGATCCACACTTTTTCTTTTATCTTGGCATAAGGATTATGCGCTGTCTGCCCAAAAAGACAATGAGCTCTATAGGAGCATCTACTTCATCCCTCCTTAATTGGGTACACAGTGCACTTGATGATTTGTAGTGCGGCAAGGTGAGACGTGTATTGCAGAGATTCCTGAGAGAGTTAATACAGCTTTTGTCCTGTCCCTTTCTGCCTCGCCTTCCCCGCCCCCAATCTCTGGATTTGGAGATTCTTTTTAAGAAGTGGTAGAAAATGCTTTTCCACATGAGGCTTTCTATCAAGGTAGGGACAGAGGGTTAGAGCTGGGAAAGCAGCTCAGTGCACAGATGGTGCTGATCTTCTGGTCTATCTGAGAATTGATTCGGGGCGGGGAGCAAACTCAGACTTTTTATACTCCCCTCTGCTGTACTCTCCTGTATTGAGGAGTGATGAAGCAGTGGTTTGAGCACATTTATAAGTCATTGTGACTTTAATGGAGTTACTCTAGATTTGCAGTCAAGTAACAGAGCAGAATTTGGCCCCATGTGCTCATGGATGACTACTTAACAGCTCAGTGGTTCCAAAAATTTGATAGTCCGTATCACTCACTGATGGATAGATGTATTGCAAGTACATCTTGCTATTCTCTCTCCCTCTCCTATTCTCTCTCTTCTGTGCTTTCCTATTCTTTTTCCTTGTCATTCCTCCCCCTCCCCCCGCCAAATCATCATCCACATGTATATTTGCTTGTCTTCTGAAAAGAAAATGCTCCTTACTTTTTCCACAAGTAAGGGGAGCTATGAATTTTCTTTGGTTGACATTTCTCCATCCTCCTTGAGTCCCTATAGCCACTGCCTCCATGTGTCCTTATGGCCCCAGATGGATCTGATCCTAAAGGCAGGGTAAACCTGAGGTCCCTCATCCAAGAAACTGGTAGCCCAGCTTTCCTTCTCATGTCCTTGTGACAAAGTATTTAGCAGAGTTTGCAGATTCATTGGAATGCGACAGGGCTGTGCTGTGAATGCTTCTGCCATAGCTTTGAACTTGCAACCTCTGGACTGTCAACCATGCGCCTTAGCACCCATACTCTCCCAGCCTCCAGCAAGCCTCAATATAGAAACAGTGTGGGATTTTTTATTTTCCCTTTGTTTACCCACCATAGATTCTCTGCTAAAATAGCAAAAGAGTTGATTTTGAAAGCTGCCAGGTTCATTTATGTATCTAAGCCTTTTAAAATTTCCTCAAAATACAATGTCACTTTGGACTTGTGCTTCAATCCTGCAAAGCATAACTTGTCTGAATGCCAGGTCCATATGGAACCCAGTTGAAGCTGCTGGGGCTTTACTCTGACATGGCAGTCTGACATTACATTATAGGACCAGTGCCTTTAGTGTGTTACAAAAGAAAATAATTGACCCTTGGGGGAAATACTTCATTTCTGAAATCCAGTGCTTTAGTTTTATGGCTTCCTAGAACCTTAAAGGTATTGCTTTTTCTTTTCCTAAAAAGATGGTTATCTTCCTAATTAAGTAATTGCCTAATTTAAAACAGGTAAGTATTTGATTAGACTAAAATGCTTTGTGTAATATTGAAAAGTTGAGATGTATGGTAGAGCTGTACATTCACCTTATTTTTATTTCTTTTTCTCTTTGTTGTCTTCCTTCATATGGCTGGTGTATTGGCAATTCTCTTCACCCTTTTTGCTGATTTTTCCCCGCCATCATCTAGAAAACCACCTAAGGTAAGCGTTTTAATCTTTCATTGTAAATGTATTGACTTAAACTTGTTAAACCTGGCAGAAAAGTCATAATTTCATAGTAGCTAGGGTCAGGAGGGACCTGAACAGATCATCTAGCCTGACCCCC
>NW_005842229.1:325787-327172 GCF_000455745.1 Alligator sinensis
CTCCCAAGGTGCAGCACCCTGCATTTGTCTACGCTGAACCCCATCCTATTCTTGTCTGCCCACTTTTGTAGTCTGTCTAAATCTGTTTGCAGCCTCTCTCTCCCTTCAAGTGTGTCCACCTCGCCCCACATCTTAGTGTCATCAGCAAACTTGGACAGCGTGCTTTCCACCCCCTCGCCCAAGTCACTGATGAAGATGTTAAACATTGTGGGCCTGAGGCCCGAGCCCTGGGGGACCCCACTGCTTACATCTTGCCAGGTTGAGTACAACCCGTCCACCACTACTCTCTGAGTGCACCCCATCAGCCAATTTTTTACCCCTCCAACTGTGCAGGTATCAATGCCACAGTCGCTTAATTTATTGATGAGGATGGGGTGAGAGACAGTGTCAAAGGCCTTCTTAAAGTCTAGAAAGACTACGTCCACGGCAACACCATCATCCAAGGATTTAGTCACCTGGTCATAAAAGGCAACCAGATTGATCAGGCAGGACCTGCCTTTGATGAACCCATGAAAATTGCCCCTGAGCATGATCTCCCTTGCTGGCCCCCCACAGATGTGCTCCTTGATGATTCTCTCCAAGATCTTCCCAAGCACCGAGGTGAGGCTTACAGGCCTATAGTTACTTGGGTCCTCCCTCCTCCCTTGCTTGAAAATTGGGACCACATTAGCCAGTTTCCAATCCCCTGGCACCTGGCCAGATGACCACGAATGCTCATACAGCCGGGCCAAGGGCTCTGTGATGACCCCTGCCAGCTCCCTCAACACCCTTGGGTGGAGGGCATCTGGACCTGCAGATTTAAAAATATCTAGCCCTTCCAGAAGATCCCTAACTACGTCTGGACTGACTGAAGGCCTGACAGAGCTATCCCCGAGACTGTCCCTACAGGAACCTTAGAGGAAGTCCAGTATATCCTCTAACTTTGTGATTTGTATACCTCCATTAAAAGAAAATCTGATTGAAAAAAACTAGTTTCACGTGCGTTTAGATTAAAGCCTTTTCAAATCAAACAACCTAAATTGCAATGTTAATTGTATGGATTAAAATATAGAGAAAAATAAAAGAATGCAATTTATCACAACTATGCCAAAAAAGCTTTAATTCAATTTTAGGGGGTTCTTAAGAATCCTTTTGAAGCAGTTAATAAGTAGCCTTTGTAGAGTACATTATTGCAAATACTGTATTTTCGTGCATATACCCCGTCCACGGGTGTAAGCTTCACCCACATATAACCCGCAGAAAATTGTATTTTTGTAAATAAGTCCGTGTATACGTCGCACCTGTGTATTCCCTGCGGCGGAGTATACATAGGGAGGCGGCGCAGCCCGGCCTGCCTGGGCCCAGCGGGGAGGCTGCGCAGCCTGGCCCGCTCTGGCCCCAGGCCC
>NW_005842229.1:327742-329802 GCF_000455745.1 Alligator sinensis
GAGGCGGCGCAGCCCACCCCGGCCCTGGTCCCCCTGCAGGGAAAAAAAAGTATTTCGATAGCCTGCATCCCCGTATAGCCCGCAACCATCCATTTTTTTGTAAAATCACATATACCCCGCGGGATATATGCTTGAAAATACGGTAATATGGCTTTTTTAAAAAAAAATCATATTTGATAACTTGGGGGGAAAAAAGTAATAAAATGCTTTTGGTATGCACTGTGCTCCCCTTTCCCTGTGCCCTTTTCCCAGTGTTACCCATGCTTCCCTTGCCCCACACACCCCTTCAGCCCTGCTCCCCCGCTACCCTTCCACCCTTGCTCTCCCCTGCACCATGCATCCTTTTTCTATTCCCTCTTGTGCTGTAACCCCTTCTGCCATACCCTTTCCCTGCACTCCCCTTGTTCCACATGTTCTTTCCCCCATTGTCCTTTTCTGTGTGTTCCCAGCACTGTGCACATTCTTCCTTGCTCCCCACCACACTTTCCACTTCCTTCTCCTCTGCCCCCTCCTGCTCCAGGCACTCCCTACCAGCCACTTGGAGCCACAGCAGCTGCTTGCCTGGCCCATATTAGAATCTAAGACAAAGTTTTCCCCCTATGCTGAAAAACCTTGATTTAGATTTAAGTAAATACAGTATTTTCTACCTAGTGAGATTCGTCATTACTTTTTGTCACACTATAATGCAAAAACCTTATGTTGTGTGAAATCTTAACCATTGAGACAGAAGTTCTTGCTACTCCCAGTAGAAGCATGCTGTTGGGGCATATTAAGAATATTCCATAAATTAGGTGGTTCTTGTTTCATTTGTTTTATGTGGTGCCACATTTAATCCACTTCAAATGAAGATTTTTTTTAATGGAATTTTAAAGATATTAAGAGCGGTATTCATTCATTTTAAATCGACCAGCTTCATTGGTCATCAGTCAAAGCAACTGACTGTTATCCAGCTTAATTATGCATGGCTGAAATAAAACTATAAGCATATCAAGCATATTAAATTGTAACTGTTTCTAAAACCATGAACTCTTAGACTTAGTACATGACCAGTCTGAGGTTTTCAACTTAATTTTGTGACAAATGCAAAATATTGTCCCAATTAAAATCCAACTGAAAACAGCCTAATTTTCCCTCCACAGCTCTTGCCTACCTGAGGACTTCTGTATTCTCTACAGCTAGGGACATATCCAAATCGTGATTGTGCAGATTTCATGAAAATCATGAAATCAGGCAATCTCTGTGAAATCTGCGGGAGAAAAAGAAAGGTTACTAAAATTAAATTCTGGTTCCCCAGTGGGAGCCAACAGTGTTCCTGGCTGTGCATCCTGCCCCAAGGAAGGGTGGATGGAGGCTGCTGGAAGGAAGGTGAGCAAGCAAGATGGCTGCTGCCCAATCCACCCCTCACTACTGATTGGCTGGGAGGGCTGCCTGTTGTGCCAACCCACCCCTCTCCACCAATCAGCAGTGAGGGGTGGGGTCATACAACAGCCCTCTCCACCAATCAGTGCTGGGGGTGGGACCACCAGAGTCCCTGGTCAATCAGAGGCATAGCGGTGCCCAGCCATAAGTCCTTGAAAATGGCAGCTGGCTCCTTGATCTCCCACAGAATCAGTCAGCTGCCTCCTTGAGTTGGGTAGACCCCCTACCTGTAGAAGACGTGTCAAGTACTGCCAGTTTACTTCTGCATCAGTTTCTGTAGTAAGCCTCCGTTTTCAGGTGGCTTAGGTCCTGGGAGATGTTATATTTATTGTCCAGTTAATGTGTTAATTGCACAACAAATTGTAACATGCCACCCATTCAGTGACTTTATTATGCCATAAAATGGCAAACCAGCCACAAAGATGTTCCATACTTACTGCAGAATGTCTTTGTGGCCAGTTTGTATAGCACTTTAATTTGAACGTGTGGCGTATATGAAGCCTTACCCAGCAGCCCTGCATGCGTCTGCAGTGCAAGGCTTTTAAAAGTGCCAGAA
This sequence comes from Alligator sinensis, assembly GCF_000455745.1. Lineage (NCBI taxonomy): Eukaryota > Metazoa > Chordata > Crocodylia > Alligatoridae > Alligator > Alligator sinensis. The sequence goes on from NW_005842229.1 coordinate 329,718, forward strand.
TGGAGAGATTCTTGCCCTCCAGCTTGCATGGGGGGTGCATTAGCTCCCCATGCCCTGGCAATTTAAAAAGCCTTGCTCTTCCCCT
>NW_005842229.1:329812-339345 GCF_000455745.1 Alligator sinensis
GGTGCCAGCTTTTGGGGAATCCTGCCATTGTGATTGGACAGGCAGTTGTAGCATCTGGGTCTGGGGAACAGTCTCCCTGTGGCCAGTACCTGGGATTGGGCAGGGGCTATCTCTGGGCCTAAGTGTGTTGACTACTCAAGTGCTGTAGTTCTTTTCCAGCTACTAGTGACAAAAATGTTTTGGGTAAAAAGCATATTAAGTTCATTTGTAAATAGCGCAGAAAATATTGTTGGGCCAGTCTAGAATGCAGGCAGAAATCAACACTCTTGCTTTAATTCTTGACTGCCTCCTAAAGGTTTGGCGGATTGTTGACAGTACTACATAGTTTTCCAAGTTCCAATGACAATAACATTAGCTAGGTGTAACTTGACAAAATTGTATTTGTTACTCCCTGGCAGCAGTGACGACCTTAGGGGAGGGCAAACCGGGCAACCACCTGGGGCCCCACACTTTAGGGGGCCCCAGAATTTTGCAACAGATGTTCAACTTGCTTATAGGTTATCAAAATTAAGCCTCTAAGGGTTCCCAAATGACTCTCTTGCCCAGGGCCCCAACATCCCTAAGGCCACCTTCCTTGGGAGGAATCCCTTTTTTTTTCTCAGCAGTATTTATATAAGAACTAGCAAAAACCAGCTCTCAAATTAAGATTTCTTCTTCCTCATCAAGTCTCCCTCCCCACTTTCAAGTCACCGTTTTATGTTGTAAATCATTCCAAATGTCAGACTCAGAATCTTGGTCTCGCAAGTCAGTGCCATCATTAGTTGTACAATATAAATGTTATTTCTTTTTGTTAACAAGCGCAAAATGGTGTTTAACAAATCACCTCATCTCAAACTCTCACACAATCCATGCCTTCACACAGATGCATTTAAAAAAGAAGAGGTCAAATTCAATTAAATTACACAAGGTAGAATTAATCTAGTGTGGGATTTTTTTCAGATTTATTCGCTCATTGCTATAATCTGAAAGACCCAGACCCTGCATAGCCTTTTCTGAGAACGCTGTTTCAAGACTGCTAGAAGGAATGAGACAGGATGCTTTCTAAACAAATTATTCTTCGTGGTTTAATCAGGCAGGCACTTACTGTCAGTCAGGCACATACTTATTACTGGGAGGTGTTGCATTATCTTTAATGCCGCTATTCATAGTAGCGATCAATTCACTCAAGAGTGTTTGCAGGATTAAGCCTCTAAGATTGTAACTTCTCCAAGGCAGGGGCTTATAGCATATCTTTATTTGACTTATGTCCATCTTTGGTTAATATGTCTTATCTACATTTCAATAATTATTAGTTCTCCCACCAGTTTATTTTCTAGCAGGCTAGAAATAATTGTTTTAGCTCTATGAATCTGTGTAAATAGTGCAGAAGTACTTTCCCCATCCAGGACAAAAAAATGCAGTAGTAGCCAGCAGTATCAGGAACTAGTCAGTCCTGGGGATAAATTTATTAATCCCTTCACTGCTGGTTTTATGCAGTACCTGTTCTGTTGCTAGTTTTCATGGAATAGTGGCAAGTGCTTGGTACATTTAGCAGCAATCAGCAAGTTAAGGACTGGTGGATGTGATATGGGTGGGATTTGGGCCTGAGGAGAGGATGGAAGGCTTCTGTGTTTGGGTTGAAGGCCTTTGAAGGTGGTTATAAGCAGGGATCCTGGTTTTATCTAATAAAAAAATCCCCAATTTTTGGATTAAAAAAGTAACTCAAAAATTTTCCGTGATTAAAATGAAACGCACCTATATCTATGTGGACATCTATATCTATATATGTGACATTTCATTTTAATCGCAGATGAATGGATTTTGGGTTACTTTTTTTAAATCCGAAAATGGGGACTTTTTTTTTATTAGAAAAAACCAGGATCCCTACTTATAAGGAACTTTACTTACCAAAATACTTTCTGGGAGGCTAACACCAGATCACTTGACACCTCCTCCAACTTTGTTTTTCTATGGTTCTGCAATGCTGTAAAAAAAATCTAAGAGAATTCAGATCAAATCTTTGCCAGTGAGAGATTTATTTATCGGAGACTTTCCATTCTATAGCACCTGCTTGAGCAGTTGAGGAACACGTTTGAGGCCACCTGATCCATGGGGTCTCTAAATGGGGATCCCTTTACAGGATCTTGGCTTATAGTAGCCTTATTAGTCATTAAGTATGACTAAATACAGAGAAAGCAGCGGAAGGAAAGTTATTACTGTTGTTCTGGGTATAATCATTTCTATTGACTAGAGGTGGTTTGAGGGGTGAGCAACCAAGGACAGTTGCCTGGAGAGGGGAATGCCAGATTAAGCTGGTGTAAGACATGCAATACAAGTAGGAGGCAGAAAAGTCTCATAGGTGGGCCAGGCCTCATTCTTTGTCTAGGCCCTCATCACTCAAATGCCAGCTCTGCTAATGGCTTGAGTATCAGTGTATTGGAGCTGTGCACATATGCCTGGTCAAGTGAACAAGTGGATGAAACATTACACATAACCAGACTTGCAATGTCGAATCATTATTCATGAGCCTTACACTTGCAGATCTGATCTCAGTATGGTGTATCCCAAAAGAGTTTGTGCACCAGAGATTCAGGAAAATCGGAGAAGTCTCAACTAGTTACCATATTTACTTGAATCCAAAATGAGGGTTTTTTCCCCACAAGCAGGGGGTGGGGAAGTGGGTTGGCATGTCAGATTCATATACCAGCCTAGGACAGCAGTGGCTCAGCTCCAGCTTCAGCTCTAGTCTTGGGGCCAAAGTCAGATCTTGGGTTCTAGCTGTCCTAGGCCAGGGTGGCTGATGCAGTCAGGGTAGGGGCTTGCAGCCTGTGAGAGTGTAAGGGAGACCATGTGGCAGGGGAGGGGTGCATGAGGGAGACCCCATAGCTTCCCCCTACCCTCCCAGTTTACCTTAGGTGCTGGCATCAGCTCCCAGAGCTACAGCCACTGTTTTTGCCAGGCTCGGTTCTAGGGCCACTGTTGCCATCCCCCAACCAGAGCCAGACCCTCCCTGAAGGTAAATGGCAGGGAGAGCAGGTGGCAAGGGGCAGACACTGGGGATAGGCAACCAAGAGGGCAGGCACAGGCATGGGAAGCAAGAGGTTAAAGACAGGCAGCAGGTGGGGTGAGGGCAAGTGGCAGGGGAGGGGGCGAGGGGTGGGGGTCTTGACCCTCACCCCCTGCCACTGCTTTCCCTGCCACAGCTATAGGTGAGGGGGGATGCATTTAAGATGACCTGCCACTAACTGTATTCTAGACGTGAAAAATTATAACAGTTTTATAATTTTTCAGTCTACAATCTAATTATTGCAGGGGTTGTCTTAAATTTGAAGTTGTCTTGGATTCATGTAAGTTTGGTAGTTTTATAGAAGGAGAACGACAAAGGGGAAATGACTATTCATTTAGGGCTGAATCCTGGGAGGCTCTGAGCACTCTGGCACCTCTCAGTCTTATAGTCAGATATCACCTTGCGTGTTTTACTGGACTGGAGAGAGGGGACTTGTTACTTGTAGGAACAGAGTTCATAGTCCACCTCATTTTGAGTTTAGAATTTTATTTTTAGAAAGGTCTCCATCTGAGCTGCACTGAAAACTGTTTCACATGCTTACTTCCTAGATGTTAAAACATCAGCCAGATTTGTAAATGGTAATACTATGTCAGCGTTGATCAAAATATTATTTGAATTTTATTCTTCACTGTTCTCTAGACAAGGGAATTTTCCTTCAGTGGCCGTTGGTGTAACAGAGATAACGCATGTCCCAACAGTTTCCACTTGTTCATTTAGCTGATGCTATTAAAGTTATCCTATGACTTCGTTTGTTGCAAGGATTTGGCAGTCATCCAGAATAACTTTGGTCTATCTGTAATCTTTTCCAGGCTTTCTATGTTCAGTATGAAGCAGATTTTAAAATACTGTATTTGCATTTATTGCCTCCTAAATGACAAAGCTGTCCTCTTCATCTGGCATGCCAAATCACTTGAGAGAGATTTTTAAAGAAATAGTTGAATAATTCAGCTGTATTAATTTAAACTATTTTATATCAGCTATTTTTCAACTGTTTCTAAGTTGTTTTTTATTAAGCCTATTTTTCTATCATGTACCCATTTAACTGTGCACACAGAGCTTGTACTTCAGAACACTGTCTCGTATAAGAACAAAGTACAGATAATAATTGAGTAGACCTGTTGTGTAAAGCAAGGGGTATCAAACATGGCCGGCATGCTTGGATCCTGCCTGTGGAGCTGTATGATCTGGCCTGTGGGTCATTGGATCAAGTTCGTGTGCCAGCCTTGGCCCTGAGCGCTGTATTTGGTATGCAGGCTAGACCTGATGCTGTGCACCCTGCATGTGGCATGAGGAGTTGGTCCTGGGCATGCTGTATGTGTGACACCCTGCCAGACCTTGCCAGCCTCTTGTGCTGCATGCAGCGTGTACAGTTAGTTGAGCCCCAAATGTTGTGTGCAGCATGCATTGGCCCTGGGGCTCGTCGTGCATGCAGCACATAGGGCTAGCATGAGATGGGTGCTGCCTGCAGCATGCACCCTGGACCTGGCACTGCATGTGGCATTGTGAATCCCAGGCATGGGCTGCATGAGGTACCCCGGACCTATTCCCTCTGCTGCCTGCAGTGTTGGACCCAGCCCATATGCCATGGACAGTGCATGCCCCCTGCTGGCCCTGTGTGCTGCATATGCAATGAGCCCCAGAGCCATTGCTCATTGTTGTATGTGCAGTGAGTCCCTGGGGCTCAGGCTGGACCTGGCATTGCAGATGCTGCGCAGGGGTTCAGTCTCGGTCCAGCCTGCAAACCAGCCCAGTAACGCTTATCTGGCCTCTGGGGCCGGATGAGTTTGACATCCCTGGTTTCAATTATGTAACAAGTATGGTAAAACTGTATCAGATAGTCCGTTATGATGCCCTGCGGTGCCTTACTATTTACTACCTACTTTCATTACTGTTGTAATGAGTAATACTTTGTGTATTTGGTTTCATATGACCCACTGCAGATGATATTGTTTCCTTGGGAAGGGACAGACATCTGGTACATCCAAACATGAGCTGCCCATGATAGAGTTTGCTTAACTCTGCAACTCTCCTATTTGCTACTCTTAGACATGAGAAAAAGATGAGTTCTTAGCAGGTATGAGAACATTTTCTACATGCCAGAAGTGTTATTTCTCCCATTAATAAGAGCCCCATTAATGTGATAATCAGAACCCTATTTTTGGCCTGCTAAAATTAATGAAAATTATACTTTTGAATGGCTGAGAATTCCATTTAATTGTGACTGTGTACATAAAACAGAAGCAAAGTCTTAGGATTGTAGCAAAATGAATAGACAAGCAAAATAATAATAAAAAACGTTATATGAAGGCCTTCATATCCATCACAATGGGTACTGTATTCTTCTTGCAATGTGGGGTACAACCAGGCCGGTCAATGAGTAGTAAGTAGTAGGAGAATACCTTGCTTCCCAAAGTTCCTGCTAGTTTTTTTTGCTTCTGTAGCAGTAAGTGTCTCAGTCAGACCTCAGTGCCATGGAGATGTTTGTCCGTGTTTAAATGCCAGCTACTCCAGGGCTACATTTAACCCTTTGGGGGATGTGCAAGATAACTGGTCTTCATTTTTTAGTGTTTGCAGTGACTGTTGCCCCTGCAGACTTCAGGGATACAGCTAGGCTGAGCAAAATGTTATGAAATATTATAATATGACATGGCTGTCTGCAGTAACAGGGTTGGATTCAATGACCCAGAAAGGCCATTTCCCCTTCTATATAGTTAAAATACAGAGGGAAAAGGAAAGGTCCTCATGTTACTGAGTGTGTTGTTGGGGAGTGTGACTGGTCAATGAATACAGTTTCCGTTGGAGCTTGGACCAGATTCTCCAGTTTCGTCCCTGCACAGGAAAGGAGCCATGCAGGATTGGCGAGGCCAGCTGTGTGGGTCAAGAGGCAGTCCAGGCCAAGAAGAGGTTCTTTGGCTGCCCTCCCCAGACAAGAAAGGAACCAGACAGGATTGAAAAAAAAACCCTGGCTCTGGAGTGAGCAAATCTCTTTGCTTCATCCATCACCACAAGTCAAGAGAGAAGGTTGTACCCAAGTCATTATAACCCAGGCCAGCAGCCCCCATGCTGATCACAGAGTTCAGCTACTTCTGACCTCCTTCCATATATATCTCTGTGGGTTCTGGAAGTATTGGACAACATGGATCCTGCAATCTTTGGGTGGGATAAAGTCCAGCTCTTTTTCTTCCTCTCATTCTGAAAATAGCCCTGCTCGGGGAGTTTCTACTTGCAGCTTAGCCTGAGACTCCATGAGAAAAGATTTGTTTGGTTCATATGGATCCTATGCCTTAAGGGTAGAACACCTGGAAATCCCATGTCTGAGCCCTAGGTTAGTACTATTTTCTTTGAGGGCCCCAGAATAGGCCCATGCTGGGGAGAGAGAACAAAGTACTCATGGAGGACACAGCCCACCTGAAATATTTCTGTGCCCAATTTTGCTTCCCCTCTAAATCTCAATAAACCCATAATGGGAAAATTAATAAGTGTTGCTGCCCTGTTCATTTTTAGAGTGCGGCAGAAAGGGTAATTCTCAGCACCTGGCTTTCCAGACCATCATCTCTGAGTGCAGCTTTACAAACTCAGAAAAAGGTCAGGCTAGAGACAATAGCTGATTCATCTACACATGTATACACACACCATTGTAAAATGAACCTTTTCCTCCTCAGGACAGGGAGGCTAGTGGTGAAACTAGAGTTGTAAAGTCAAATAGTAAGGTGCTTTAAAAAATAAAAGAGGATAGATTATTTCAGGCAAGAGTATGACATTATGCATACGTATTATGAAAATGTGCAGAGGAAGTCCACAAGCTGTAGCTGTGTATCCCTCTTCCACCATGGGAGAAGGTAATAGAAGGGTAGAGATTTCTTGCCAGGCCTCAAAGATTGGGAAACCATTGGGTTATTGTGCCCAGTTGCCACTGTGAATCTCCTTGCTCTAAAGTCCATAGTATTTTCCCCAGCTTTTTTGGTTGGTTGCATGCCTGCCACTGCAATGATTGAACGTGGAGAGAAAATGTGGAAGGCCAGAGGCCTTTCTTTCTATCCTGTGACCCCTGTCTTTATAAAGCCAGAAAATTCCTCAGTATGTACTAGTCAAAATGTAACTTGATATCACTGTTGAAGATAAAGGTGATTATTTTCCCTGGTCAGCAGGGACTTGATGTTTCTAACCAGGGATGATTTTTACCTAAAAGAGGGGCCTACAAACCAGGTGGACATTGTATTGGCCTCTTCCTTTGTGCATGAAAGTTCAAGAGCTATAAGGCCAACAGAAGTAAACCAACCAATGCAAACTGGTTCTCTGATGCTCTAAGTGCCTACACATGCATTCAAAGATCATGCAAACAATAGGCCTACGTATCAAACCCTGTCGGTATTATCCTGGAGGAGGGAAGCGTTCAGATTTAGTCTATGCAGGAAAAGTCAGGATTCAGTCTTTGGGATTGAACATGCATAAATTGCTTCGTGTCTATTTTAGGCTACAAAAAGATGTTGCATTTTTCCTAGGGTAAACCATTTTATCCTGGGACATTAGTGCAGTCGTTCGGATGTCCAGGTCCATTGTTCAGGGATAAATCTTAAAAAGGCTCATGGGATAAGACTTACTAACAGTTTACCCCAGGGCATAACAAAACGTGCATCTGAACAGTTATCCTGGGATTATATCATTAAATCAATGGCAGAAAAGCAGCAGTGCATTCAGCTGCTTATAAAACCTGATTAGAAGGTTGAAGTATCTACACGCCAATCCTGGGCCGTTTCTGTTCCGACAAATGCAATGTCTGTTCCTAGACCTAGTGACATAATGAAGAACTTTATGAAAAGCTTAGGCTATTCAGTCATCAGAAAAATTCAGTTGCAGTCCTGGTCAGTGACAGACATTTTAAAAGAAATATAGATCAGATAACCAGGTGAAGCAGCCACAGGAGAAGATATCTCTTTGCTAGTGATATCTAGAATACATGCAAGGTCATTAGTTGCCTTCAGTTATTTGTAGGTCTCCCAGTGTTATTCATAATTAACCTCCTTTATTGGTTCCACTGTATTGTGCTCAAATGAGGTCACTGGATATTGTGTCTGAGAGGGAACCTGTAGATTTGAATTCCAGAAATAGCTGCTTTTTGCCCCCATCTCAGTAACCCATGGAAAAGCCATAGCACAAAATGAAATAATCCATCTAGTTAATATCAAAGCACTGCAAGAAGCTCACCATCTTATTTCTTGCCTCAGAAAATCAGGGACAAGAAAAGCAGAGCCCTGCCTAAAATATCTAAGGTTTCATTAGCAGCTTGTCTTACAAAAATTCTTACAGTATCAACTTCACGCAGTTATTTTGCAGTGGAATGGCAGCCTTTTTTTCTCAGTTTTGGTCATTACTATTTGATTTTTACATATACCCAGGTTCTCTATCCCAGGTCAGGGGGTATCTGCAGGGAAGGACATTTTTTTCTCTTCCAGGACAATTTTTCTCCTCGGGTTCTATCCAGAAAAAAAGCTGGAACAGTCTAGAAATTTGGAGTATTCCTTCTCCATCTCAGCCTGTCTCATTTGTTGGCAAATGTTTAGCTCTAATATTACTGCTTGCACATTCATAATCAGTGAATGTAGAAAATCAATCCTTTTTAAAGAATCTTTGTGATCCCCTTCAGAGAATGGTTTCCGAATAGAGAGCACTGCATCCACCAGGGGAAATTTGATTCATTGACCTTTCAGAATTCTCCTTCCTTATACAAGGAAACTCTTTTGGGTTGTGACGGTTAACTTATCTGCTGGTAGCTGGGAAGAACATAAGCAGTCCAACTCCAAAGAGTAGTTCTCCTATTCTGAGCAGAGCAAAGTTTCCATTGTTTCTGCATTAGTCACATTCTTGTCTCTTAGTCAGCATTTGTACAGGGTCTAGAACAATGGAGGTCTACTTCTGACTGAGTCACCTGACTAGTCTAGTATGCACACCCAACATCACATACAAATATACTGAGCAATGATGCACCTATGATTTTAATCAGGGATGGGTAACTTATGGCCTGCAGAGGTCCAGTCTGGCCCATGATGATGTCCCCTGCAGCTGATGGGGAGGCTGGGGGTCCAAAGGGGTTAGTTATGTATCTCCAGTAGCCCAAGTCTTCTTATTTGTCAGCCTTGCACAGACCTTCCACGTGTGGGCAATGCTGCTGCTGGTGTTGGTGTTATTTCTTGCTGCTGGAAGAATCTGATTTGGATCTGCCTGGCCCGGGTGCAGCAGCCACTTGGTCTATGCTCAGGGCCAGCCCTCTCCGTGGAGCAGGAGGGAGCATATTCCATTGGACACTGCCCTAAGTACAGACAAAGTGGCCACTGCAGCCAGGCCAGGCAGACTTGGCTACAGTGCCCCAAGGACAGAACAGGGAATAACCATGCTTTCTTACCCCCCGGGGTCATAGATTCATAGATGTTAGGGTCAGAAGGGACCTCAGTAGATCATCGAGTCCGACCCCCTGCATAGGCAGGAAAGA
>NW_005842229.1:339433-343564 GCF_000455745.1 Alligator sinensis
AAACCTCACCAATTCCCTTCTGTGCCCCCGTGATGAACTTATAGGCAGCCACAAGGTCGCTTCTCAACCTTCTCTTGCGGAGGCTGAAAAGGTCCAGTTTCTCTAGTCTCTCCTCGTAGGGCTTGGCCTGCAAGTCCTTAACCATACGAGTGGCCCTTCTCTGAACCCTCTCCAGGTTATCTGCATCCCTCTCCAGGTTATCCGCATCCCTCTTGAAGTGCGGTGCCCAAAATTGCACGCAGTACTCCAACTGTGGTCTGACCAGCGCCCGATAGAGGGGAAGTATCACCTCTTTGGATCTATTCGTCATGCATCTGCTGATGCACGATAAAGTGCCATTAGCTTTTCTGATGGCTTCGTCACACTGCCGACTCATGTTCATCTTGGAGTCCATTAGGACTCCAAGATCCCTTTCCACTTCTGTGCCACCCAGCAGGTCGTTTCCTAGGCAGTAGGTGTGCTGGACATTTTTCCTCCCTAGGTGCAGCACTTTGCATTTCTCCTTGTTGAACTGCATTCTGTTGTTTTCTGCCCACTTGTCCAACCTGTCCAGATCTGCTTGCAGCTGTTCCCTGCCCTCCAGCATGTCCACTTCTCCCCATAGCTTTGTGTCATCCGCAAACTTGGACAGAGTACACTTCACTCCCTCGTCCAAGTCGCCGATTAAGACATTAAAGAGTATCGGTCCAAGGACCGAGCCCTGCGGGACCACACTGCCCACACCCTTGCAGGTCAAAACCGACTCATCCACCACGACTCTCTGCGTGCGACCCTCCAGCCAATTCGCCACCCACCGGACTGTGTAGTCATCCAAGTCACAGCCTCTTAACTTGTTCACCAATATGGGGTGGGATACTGTATCGAAGGCCTTCCTGAAGTCTAAGTATACGACATCCACCCCTACTCCTGTGTCCAGGCGTTTCGTAACCTGGTCATAAAATCTGGCTCTGCCCCTGCCCAGCCCCTGGAGTGGCATGGGGGGAGAGACTGTGAAAGGGGCAGCAATCCCCATCACGTTTTCCCCAAGTGCGAGCCTCTTCCTGTCGGGGGGCTGTGCTGCAGGGTGGGCAGAGCTGCTGCGGAGCGTGGTGGCGCTGTGGGGGGCTTGAAGTGGACCCTGGTGCTGCTGTGCACAGCCCGCTGCAGCCACGCAGCATGGCCAGACACCAGGTGGTGGGGCCCCTTGGTGACGGGAGGGGGCTGGGATGGGGGCTATTGCTCCTCCCTCCAGCATCCAGCAGAGGAGACAGCAGGGGGCTTATTCCCTCAGAGGGAGTGAGCATGGCAGCAACGGTGGGCAGACCCAGTTGCCAATGTGGGTAGAGGGGAGACTAATCCTCCTCCTTGGCCCCTTCTGCCTCAGAGGCCAATGTACCCTGTTGCTGCTGTCTTGGGTCCTTGCCAGTGGGACAGAGAGGGGGGAATTAACACTCTCTCTCCAGTTCAACATGGACTGGCCATCCCCCCCCCCACCTGCATACTTTCCTGCAGCCACAGGTGTGCTCTAGTGCCCCCAGCACCTGGCCTGAGCAACTGCAAGCATGTGCCTGCATTTCCTCAGTCCAGGGAGAATCTTTGTCCTGTTACAAACCAGTTCAGCCTAGGCAGATTAGACCAACCTGCAAGGATTGAATCAATTTAGGCTCCAGCTTTTTGAGTATCCGTCCCTAGCCTTCATGTTCAGTCTTTAAATCCCAGATTGACCAGGCTTCTTTCTTCAGTCTACCTCCACATTCTGTCTAGCTATTGTCCCTTCGGCATTCAAACTGGCTGTCATTGTCCTCCACACTGTGTGGGTGCCAGCAAAGGAGAAATTGAGAATGCAAGAGAGCCAGGCTTCCTGTTCTCAGGTCCAGTGTCTGGTCCAGAGTAGGTGAGAACAGCTACTACTTGGAAACTGGGCATGAGCTTTCTTGTTGTGTGGGGACAGTGCAATCTGGTTGCAGGTAAGAGCTGTGATGGCCTGGCATATACTTAGCATGCATGGAATTTGGGGAGATATTTGAGCTAAAATTGAAGAGGTTGCTTTTGAGCATGTGCAAATGGAGATTTTTAAAGGGCCTATGACTGGGCCAAATTTAGGAAATTTCAAGGAACATCAAATGACACAGTCCTCACTAAATGCCAAACTACTTTTCTTAATACATGGTACAGCTACTTAAAAAGTTCTGAGAATGGATTGTTTTGTTTTGCTTTTGAGAAATTCTTGAACTGCTTTTACTTAAACTCCACCTCCTCCCACAAACTAAAAACAACAACACAAAACAGCCTGAAATAGACTCTTAGCATGAGCATTCAGCTCAAATAGTAGGTCTGTGTGAAGTGGCTAGTATTTGCTTTGGATTCAGATTCGACAAATTCAGGAGACAGTGATTCGAATCACTGTCCCAAATCGATTTGGCCGAATCTGATTAGGAGATTCAGCTGCCACTGAATCGGCTGAACCTCTGAATTGAACAGGGCCCATCCCCTGCCTGCTCTCCCAGCCCCAGCGTCCTGGCATGAAAAAAAGAAGAAGCCCTGCACTCATCAGCTCCTGCCCAGGCAGGGGGATGATCCCCACTGCCCCACACTGCGTGGGGGAGCTCTGCCACAACAGGGCAGCCGTTGACGGGGTTGGGAAAGCGGGCGGGGGATGGGGCCTCTTCGATTCAGCCGATTCGGTGGCGGCTGAATCTCCGAATCAGATTCGGCCAAATTGATTTGGGACAGAGATTCGAATCACTGAATTGAATCACTGTCCCCCAAATCGGTGTTCAGAGGGGCTGGGGGAGCAGGCAGGGGATGGGGCCTGGCAGGGGTCCCCCCCATGGTCCCTTCTTCCAGCCCTCTTTTCCCCCCACCTGCAGCAGCGAGCAGGGACTGCCTGAATCTCTGAATCTCTCCAAATCTTTTCCGAATCGATTCAGAGGATTTGAATCGATTTGGACCATTTTTATTGGTCTCCTGACTTGAATTCGGAGATTTGGCCACCAAATTGGGCCGAGTCTCCTCCAAATCGAATCAGCAACCAAAGCTTCGCACAGCCCTATCAAATAGTCATCTTGGCAAAGTGCTATGCAATTGAAAATGTTCTTATGTTAGGGAGTGTTGGGCAACCTTAGCGCTACAGGCCTCACCTGTAATACTGTCCCTGCATGGAACAAACTGAATTAACCAACTCTGGGGAAACTCTTAAATACAGGAGGATGAATGTGGCTCAAATACCTTTATTTTTTTACGTGTTCTGCATACCTCGTTACTATGGTTGCACAAGTCTTTTTAAGCAGTATTTTGAATTATTTATAATGCATATGGCAATCCAGACCTCTTGAACCTCTGCAAGGCTTCCAAAGTATAGTATTGCTGATGGAGCCCTTTCCAGATCTGTTCTGGGACCTGTGAAAATCGCATGCTACAGCTGCCATTCAAATAGGTATGCGTGTGTAGTGTTTCACGGCAGAAGTGTCTTGTATCTGGGAAGCTCTTCATTTATTTTTTCATATTCTTCTGTAGGTGTTTGCCTTTGATTACTGCTTCTGGTCCATGGATGAATCAAACACCACAAAATATGCAGGTAAGATTAATTTTTCCCATATTTGATAGTGCATTTGAGTTAAATGTTTTGAAAATAGTTTTCCCTTTCTCTTTTGGATGGTTTGCTACCCTTTTCATAACTAAACCAAGCTTCTGGTTTTGCAGTAGAGTCTGCTCAGATCAAGAAGAATATGAACTTTAAGGAGCATGCTGCAGTGTTGGGAATGGAGTCTTTTATCTCTAAGCCTGAATGTTTTTTCTCCTCTTCAGTGGCCTTTCTAGCCTTCTGTGAGGTGCAGTTCCATTTCTCTGTCAGAAATTTCTGCTGGGGCTAATGCTTGATATGAAACCATATGTTTTCATTGGCATACTAAAAGAGCTGCAGACAGAAAAATTATCTCCTCATCAAGTCCTCATCACTCAAACAGCAGACCGAGGTCATGTTTCCAACTTTGACCCTCTTCCATGTCAGACTCACTTGCCAGCTATTACCTTTTCTCATATAATGTTCAGTCCAGTAGATTCTTCTGTATTTTTTGCATGCATAAGATAAAAGATCACTTTTTATACAGGAAATCACTCCTACTGAAATCAGTTTTTGTTGACTTCAGCAGG
>NW_005842229.1:343574-398579 GCF_000455745.1 Alligator sinensis
AGAGTTTGGAACCAAATGAACAAGTACATTTAAACTTTATTTGTGTGCTCAGTCCCATCCAGTTCCAACTGAACTCAATGGGTCTAAGTTATACTCCAGTTTCTTCTACTGCCTTCTAAAATTTCTATTGACTTATTATCTTGAGAAATGCAGCTTTGTTTTATACACGCACACATTGACATTAGTCTGTCCGATCAGACTGTAGAATAGCAACACATCTTTTGAACCCTCTCTTCACCATCCCTCCTCCCCCCCCCAAAAAAACCCCCCAAACCTCAAGCTATGTAATTTTTCCTCTGCACAATAGCTCATTCAAATTATACTTGTATCTTAAGAAGGGTCTGATTAGATTCTTTCCTGTCATGGATTTTCAGACGTTTGGGACTTTTCAAGACTTTCTTGATGAAAGAGATGCTTTTACCAACCCTTTCCAGTTAATGTGATTTTTTTTTTTTTTATGCTGCTGGAATTATCTTGTGACTCTTAATTCTTCTGAGCAAACCATATGCACCAGAACATAATAAATTTGGGGGTGGTGCGGCGGGGAGGAGGATTAAAAGATTTTCTTTTTATCTGCTTTAACCTTAACTTACAGGGCTGTCAGCTGGCTAAAGCACTCTTGTTAACTGATGCTCTCCCATGTAGTACAGTAACGCTCCTTGTTCTGGTGCCAAACAGCTGAGCACAGAGATGATGAAGATTTGCTAGGTCCCCTGCTTTTCAAATAAATCAAGTTTCTTTTGGTAGTGTTTGAGTGATGTTGTAGTTTCTTTTGATAGCTTCACTATTGAGTTTTTGCCTGTGTTCAACTTTGTCTAGATCAGTGGTTCTCAACCTTTTTTGTACCAGGACCCACTTATAAACATCAATGGCTAGTCCTGACCCAGGGCCCCTCATTCACAACCCACTACACCCTGCCCCCAGGCCCTAGTCCCCCAGTATGTGGGGTTGGGGTGGGTGGGGGGCATGGGGAGCCCCAAGCAGCCCCTTGTAGGCTGGAACTCTGCCAGCCTGCAAGGGAAAAGCCATGGTTTCCTTCTTTTTTTTTCTCCTTCAAAGGATAAACCATTTTTTTAAAGCTTGTTAATCCTTTTTTAAAGTTTGTTCATGATCCCTTCATATATTCTTGCGACCCACAGGTTTACAAACACTGGTCTAGATTATATTATTATTTGTTTGTGGCTGAGTCTGTACTACTGCAAGTAGTGCTGTCGTCACAGACCAAGATTCCTATTGCACTAGGTACTACAAAATTGTGCATCTTGTCCATTATCAAATCTTCAACCAGGGATCTCGAGGTAAAATACACGTGTTAACAATTTGAGCTAATGGTCAGGCTGACTATTTTAACAGATTTGCATGTTATGTGGATTGGGCAGGACAGCTGGTACATACTGGCCGCATCTATGTGAGACGCTTACTGTGCAGTGGTGTCGCCAGGCACAAACTGTGATGCAACACTGCTGCACAGTAGTAACGAGCTACTGCACAGTAAGCGTTACTAGGCAGCCATGCCAGGATGCTACTGCACAGAAACGCTGGTTACTGCACAGTCATTTAGTACTTGGTTTTGCAGGGACTAAATGACTGCGCAGTAACAACTGTGCAGTGGGCGGCTCGTGTAGATGTGTCCACTGAGTAGCTGCTTGTATAAACATATAACAATAGTGTCCAAATATTAGTGACACAAGGTTCTTTGCATAAATGTGATATCTTTTATTAGACCAACTAAATAGTTGGAAAAATTGTTCTTTGCAAGCTTTCAAGCACAAACACGCTTCTTCAGGCATAGGGAGAGTCTGCTGATGTCTTGTGTGCTCTCCTGAATGGAATGGAAGCCAGTATGCTTCTGTTAGTATTAATAATTATATAATTATTTAATAATGATTTAACGTATGGTATTGTAAGTATTATTGATTGACTTAATAATACTATTTATTTAATGATATTATTAATAATTATTATTATATATTATATTATTTAATATATAGTGTTATAAGTATTAGTGATTGACTTAAGGAACAGCTACCTTTACAAGTCGTAAAAGATAAAAGAATCTGAGTCTTGAAGCAACCAAACTGCAGTGCTAGTGAACTTGAGTAATGTTTGGATTCCAACATTTATTAAGTCAAATCTTTTATTTTATTTTTTTTAAAGAACAATTAAACAATCTCCTAGAAATCTTATAAAAAGATTTCAGGAAACTAGAGTTGATTTGCTAAAGTCAGTGGGAACTTGTATGTAGTTACATGGCTCCTGTTACTGTAGAGATGGAGCAGATTTTAATGCATCTTTGCCGTGCCACTGTCTAGTAGAAATACAGTTATTCTCATTATGCCAGTGGGGTTCTGACATATAATACACACAGATGTTCAAGGCGGGTAGCAGGAGGTTAAATCACACTAAAAATGGCCACCTGATCTAATTTAGTTTGCCCAGGTGTGGACCTTACACTTAGATCCCTAGTTAGGTGATCTAAGTATGAACTGTACAGAAGTTCAGGACGGTTATATTGGTCTAAAAATGGCCGACCTAATTGAAGTTAGGAGTACCTCCGAGGTAGTCTAACTTAGACCAGGTCCAGCGAGACTGATCTAATTGAACTCCTGTACAGTTCCTAGTGCAGCAAACCGATCCTCCCATCACAACTTACTTCCTCATTTCCCAGCATCGGCGAACACTGGAAAAACTGGCACCAAGAGCAGCTTGTGAGATAGGGAGTTTGGTAGGCTTGGGGTGCAGGGGGATTGGGAAGTGGCTGGCTGGCTGGTCGATGGTAGGAGCTGTCTTTCTGGGGGTGGGGTAAGGGGCCAAGGGAGGTGCTAAAAATAGCCTGGTGCTGAGGGGTGGGTAGGAAAAGTGCAGTCCAGAGGCTGGGGCCAGTGGCAGTTGGTCTCATTCTGAATGGAAGGGCAAGACCCTGTAGCCTCCAGCTTTAAATCCCAGCAGGAGCACTGGCACACCCGTCAAGATTCCCAGTCTTGACTGCATCTAGCATCCCCTGCTTCTGAGGAAGGCTTAAAAAAACCCAAAAAAACCCCACACCTGACACACAGCAGAAAAGGTATGTGTGGTAGGGAAGTGGATTCCCTCCCAGCCCCATGCGGCAACCAACAAAGCCCAGCAGCGTGGGAAATATGTTGGCACAGCTGTGCACAGAATATAGGCACAGCTGTGCCTCATGGATTTAAGATGAGTAGTCTTTCTGAAATGGATTCTTTAAATTGAGCACAGGTCTGAGTTCTGAAGCCTGACACTGATAAAGCAGACAGGTCTTCCAAGCTGCTCTCTGGTTCTGCAACTTTTGCGTGTGGCCTCTTAGGAAATAGAAGTGTCTTATGAAGTCTATACTTATGTGGCACAGAATTCATTAAGAAACAGCTAATCTGCTGGAGAAGAGTCCCGTATTTAAAGGTGTTTATTTTGTATATGTAAATGTGGAAGTAGCCTGTGTTAACTAGGCTTGATTTGTTTTCACTTTCATTATTTATCTTCTTTATTGCTGGATCGTTAAAGGTGGGTGGAGGAGAAGAAAGTGTTTCTGGAAGGAAAAAAAGCCTATTCCAGTTAATAGTTAATGGAAAATAAAGCTCCACTAATTTATTGGTTGGCTATCAGATTGGCACCAATAAAAGGAGAAATTATATCATTATCGGCTATCAGCTTTTTTGGTTTTTGTAGCTGATAATTACAGCCCTGTGCCCAGAATACCCTTGCAAGCATAGTCTGGTTCCCATGCCCTGCTGCTGGCCTGATCCCATGGTAGACTACAGGTCCCAGTGAGCAGCAGGAGGGGGAGGAGGTGCTGGGGAGCAGTCCCAGGATGCCGTGCTCAGCAACAAAGGGACTGTTACTGGTTCCTGCTGCTGCTGCTATGGCAATATTGTGCATGCTGCAGGGGCCTGAGCACCAGGGCTGCCACAAATGTTGGGCCCTGTGTGAGGATCATTCCACTCTGCCAGGCATTGGCCGCCTTTACAAAAGTGGCTTCTGTGCAGCGGCCATGGGAGCTCGGTTGTGTGGGGCTTGCTGGTGCTGAGGCAGTGGTGTGCTCTGGGGCTCCAAACGTACCTGGTGCCATTGTCCATGTGAGGGTCTGCTCCACCCACCCAGGACGGCATCACGGGCTGCACAGGGAGTGGGGCTGCGAGTAGGATCTGTGGGCGAGGGAGCGACATGCATGGGAATAACGAGGTAACTGCCTCCTTCATCGAGGGCTGGAGCAGGCAGGAGGTATGTGTGTGTGTTATAAATGCAGAACAAACAAAAATGGTTTATCTATGTCAGTAGTTTAGTGCAAGGCATTTTATTACTAAATATCAGTTATCAGATCGGCATCAGCCAATATGGTTGGTTAATCATTGGCTATTGGTATCAGTCAAGAAAATCTTTTATCCGTGCCCCCCTAATGGCAAAGCACTCGTACTTCAGTGATTCATGATCTTTCATTTAAAGCAGTTTTATGTTTGTGTGTCTCCATTTCCTGTTATAAAGCTAGGGCTTGTCTAAACAGGAACATTCTTTTGAAATTAATTGGGGTGTGAATTCTACAGCATGCTGGCAATTCTGTGCTGACTGTGTCCTCTGTGTACAGAAAGTATAAAATAGTTTATGCCAGTTTGAAAGTGAATTGCACTTCCTACATGCAAAGACTGTCCACCTGGGGAGTTAGTGTGGATTAGACAGTGGAGTATTAAAGCTCATTTTATGGTAATTTCCATGTGCAGACAAGCCCTTACCCCTGTTGTATGCCATTTGTACAATCAATACAAACAGAAATAGGCCTTTATCAAACAGTAGATGCAGTTATGACTTTGTTCAGCACTGGTGTGGAAAGTGGTTATGGTGCATCTGTAACGTATTGCCCAGTAGTGTTTCTCAGGGCCCCTCTAGAAGTTCAGGTAAAAGTATGATAGGATCTGATATATGATTCACAGTTATGCCTCCTGCTATGCCACATGTGGCACAAATTGTTCAATTACTCAATTAATTGTGTAAATATATATAACATGTAGAAGGGAACCTCAGTTGGGTTAGTGAAAAATAATAACCAATCTTACGCAGAGAGGCATTATCAGCAAGGATCCTGGTTTTACCTCTGCTTATAGGTTCTGGTCAAGACAAATCTTACTTTTCTCTTCCAAAATAGATAAGTTGTGTTATAAAATGCATTAAGATTTTAAAACCCCAATCTTAAATTGATTTATATGTTATTGAGTATTTGCTAGTTGGGGTAAACCAAACACTATTTCTCGCTCTCACCACTTAGTTTACAAAATATGTCACCTAGCACACTTTTAAAGCAGAAACACACCTTTTATCATAGACATAAACAAAGGTCATTCCTGGCCACGGCCCCCTTAACCTTGGAGTTTCTGGAGATCTGCTTAATTTATAATGCACAAAATACTATTTGCTGCATTTGTGGAATAGTTTATTCTAATGCTCTTACTGTTCTGATCCATGGAGTTGTGATTGTTTTGTGCCAAGGAGTTTAATGTAGGACTGCATAATAAAGCTGAAAACATTTGGTGTTGCAACAATAAATGCTATTCTCTTCTGACACCCACCCATGATTTGTTTAAACTTCAAAATATTTGCTGTATTCCCCAACACCAACCACCCCACTGGGTCAGAGATTAAGCAGTAAACAAACAACTTTGGCTGACTTAAAAATTCATATTGTTATAAAAGACTCCATCAAATGACTAGTACAGTGGTGCCCTGCGAGCCAGATGGGTGACATGGGGTCGATCCAAAGGCCAAATCAAGCCCTGTGTGGTACCTCAGCTGGCACCCATGTTCTCAGATCGGGCTTCACACTGGCCCCACTCACAAGAATTGGGCCCCATGTGGCAGGACTGAGCCCTGACACCCCGTGGTGCCCTTGCCTGATGCCACATGCTCGGATCAGGCCGCTTGCTGCTCTGCATACCCAGTGTAGCACTTAGGGCAGAGGCAGGCAAAATACGGGTCGTGGGCCGGATCCAGTCCACCAGGCCATTCTATCCGGCCCACAGAGCCCCTAAAAAATTTAGTAAATTAATATTTATTTGTCCCGGCTCCCTGTCAAAGCTGGCAGGGGCAGTAGGACCCAGGACCCAGGGGCAGTAGGACCCAGAGGGAGCCCTCAGCAGGCTTGAGCAACCCAGCTCCGCCCCTCCCAGCCAGTTCCCTGCTTTTCTGCCCCTGCCCTGCTCCAGCACCATGTGGCAGTGGCTCCCGGCTGCATTCCCAGACTGCGGAGCATGGGACCTCGCTGGTAGGGGTGTGTATGTATGTGCGCGCGCACATGTGTCGGCAGGCACAGGGCAGAGTATGTGCGTGTCTGCAGGCACAGGGCAGAGTGTGTGCGTGTGTTCATAGGGCAAGTCCCACATGCACACCCCTCCATATACATGCATCTATGCCTCCCCTCGCACTGCCATACACAAACCCCAGCCACCCTCCCCCCCATACCCACACACCTACAGCCCCCGTAAACCTATATCCACCCCCTACAATATACAAGAATAAGACTTCATTTTAAGCTGTTGTGCAGTCACCGCTGCGTACACTACATAAATGCATGTAAATCAGGACAAAAATATTTTTTAATATCAAATTAATGAATGTTGTAGATTTTTGCTTTTTAGAATATAATTTGGTATTTTTCTGGTTCTGAAATGGCAAAACCCCTTGCTGAAAGGAGTATTTCTGGGAGCAAGGGGAGGGACTTCTGATGGCAAAGGTCAGGGGTTGGGGAAGGGAATTCTGGTCACAAGATGGCAACCTGTCAGGGGGTGGGGCTACCCATGCGGCCCTTGACAGCTTGCCAAAACTCAGTAAGCGGCCCTCTGCCTGAAATAATTGCCCGTCCCTGACTTAGGGCCACGCTTTTCGGCTCATGGGGCTCTCCACAGGTCAGGAAATTTGGCAATAGGGGAGAGGCAACTGTTCCTCTGCCACCACATTTTCAAACCAGTGAGGAGCCCCAAGGGTCAGATGACGTGGCTTCAGGGGCCAGAACAGGTAAAGCCACATAAAGTGAAAAGGGCCCTGGAGTGGCAGTTGAGTGAAGGGCTCCGTAGTGTTCAAACATCAGAAGATATATTGTGCTGAACCTACACGAACATGATGGGAGGCCTGGGCAGTTGGGCTCATTGTCTTTAATCTGGTCAAGAGACTGTTTATCGCTGGAATGAGACTATCACCAAGATTAATTTTTCTCACAATTGAACTTGGATATGTGTATATACAAGTATAAGTGTAAATGTTTGGCAGTAGTTAGAATTTAAAATTACGAAAAACAACAAATATTTATGGTCAGCCCCATATTTTTTAGGGCTTTATGGGAAGGAGTGTGTCAGCTTTCCCCAATTTGTCACCATTCTGATGTTAGATATGTACATGTGGAATTGTGTCGTACAGTGCGTGCGGGCTGCCCCTTCTCCCCATGGAGGCCTTCTGCGTAGTCTGTAGGTTTCTACATGAGTGCAGGTATCTGCCTGTGTGTATCTCTTGGCAGAATCAGGGCCTTAGAAACTGCACAGAAGCCATTTGGAGCTGGTGCAGAGCCCAAGATGCACCTGTAGATATTCTGGAGCAGGTCTGTCCAACTTCCAAGGGGCTGGGGGTCCCATGCTGTATCAGTCACAGGCCCTGGGCTACACACCATGCAGGCCACACACTGTTTGGGCTCCATGGCATTCTTGCCATGCAGGCATTGCTAGCTCCCTTCCTTCACTGCCACATGGGCAGTGCAAGCTCAGCCATCCCCCTCTGTCACTCAGGCAGCGGGCTTACTGGCATCCTTTTCTCAGATTTTGTCTTAGTCCAGAAGCACACACCCTGCTTAGGAAGTTTAGTAAAAATCCAGTTTGAATTTCTCAAGTGTGTGGATGAGGGGGTGTTTTTAGAGTAAAGGTCAGTTAAGAACTTTGCTCACACAGTCCTAAGTTTGGATAACTCAGTAGGCTTTATTTGAAAATATTGAAGTCGACATCTGTAGTGTCCGCATCTGAGGTTGTCACTTCATTCAAGAAGTTTAGCTTTGACATATTTCAAAATAGCATACTGAGTAGGCGAAAAACAATAATTTTCAAAGTGATATGTTATCATATCATGGGATGAATGTTCACAGGTGTATTTGAAAAGTTATTCATCTGTATGGATTAATAGTTCTAAGAGAAGAACAGTGTCATACATCAGAGTTAACATGATTTTGTAATTTTTTTTAAATAATAAATTATTAAATAATAATTATTATTTAATTCTTTTAAAGGCTTTACTTGAAGACTTCATACAGGATTGATGCTAATAGACAAAACATTTTCCTTTATCTCCATTTGTATTATATATAAAAGAATGTCACATATCTGATAACCATAGAGGGAAAATATCATTCCAGATCCAAAGATTCTTCATGCAGTTTTCTACTGGAACTGGATTCTTGATTCATTCATTTGTTCTGTCTTGGATTTTCCAGAGTCTGCATTAGACTTTGTAGTTCTACTTGTCAAAGTGCATTCAGTGTCTCAGCAGGTTTAAATTAGTTTGCACCTTCATGCATTATTTAACTTCTTTTAGTTGAAAGATTAAATTTGGTGCTGGACAATGACAATAAATGAGGATACTATGAGTAATGTCCTGAAGCTTTGAAAATAATTCAGTTGTGATTTAAGGATCTTATAAAGTCTGAAATTAAGCTTCGATTAATACCTCTCCTTACATAATAATTTGTTTTAAAAGTGCATTCAGCTTCTGATTTAGGTTTTCAAAAGCCTCTTTTTTATTTTATATAGGAAGTGTGTTGTAAATACAATTTCAAGATGGCATAGCCATCTCATCATGCAACCAGAGAATAGCAGATTCAGACTGCCAGAATATTCATTAACATGCCCATTTCAGCATCCACGTTATAAAGAGCTGTTTCCCAGTTTGCTGTTTCTGCTGAACTTCCCAAAGGTGGTATAATCAGAAGTCAGAGCATACAGCAATACACTGAGAGTTTTAAAGTAACTGGCTTGATTCCAAATTGATGGCGCCATAATTTTCACTTCCTTTATTTAAAAAACTAGTGGTACTTTACAGCATTGAGCACTATCTTGAGAGCGGGGGAAACCTCTCTTCTGTTCCCAGCTCTGTTGCAAATTTAAACTGTAAAAAAAAGATAAATGAATCTACTGCATCAGTAAAAGTTATTTGAAGTCTATGGAAGAAAAAAAAATATAAATGAAAGATATGAACCATGGACAGCATAGGATTACTAAAAACATATGTACAGTGGTATAATATAAAACAACTATACTTGTTTTCTATAACCACAAATGTACATAGCCGTCATTTCGTATTGTTCTTGTAGATGTTGTGATGACTGAACTTGTAACCCCCTAATGACATCCACTTATACAAGGGAGAAGCAGTGAGGTGTCTGTGGGAATGATAATGCAAAATTTCCTAGTTTCCATTTAGCTATCAACAAAATGCTTCTCCATTAGCAAAACTGTTGCTTGTAGTGGGAATTTAAATTCTTCTCTGTTTTCTTGTGAATGCAATTTGAAAGCAAGCTTAATCTTACCCCATGATAGTTCAGTTGACAAGATCAAACATTATTCTCTTTAATGACCTATCCATCTGTGTTAGTGTGTTTCTGCTCTTAAAAGTGATACTAAAAGTGCCATTTTAGTGGGTATATAGTGATTGCTTCCAGATTAAGCACCTCTCCATTTAAAATGAAATGTTTGGTAATCTCAGGACCTACAACGATTCCAGCTGGTTTGAAAGAGTTAAGCTATCTCTTCCCCCTCTCTCCCTCTTCCTCTCCTCATTTGTCAGCCTTAATGATTCTGTAGGTCAAATTAATATCCATCAATGCATACTGTATTTTATGCCTTCTGTTGTTTGCATGTTCTATTCAGAACAGGAAGGAAGTCCTTTTTTTTGTCTGTTACTGATCAAAAGTGAGTGGTACAAGTTTTTCCTTTAGAAAAGCAATTTTAGCTTCTCCACATGTTCTATCCAGAATTGTATGTTTTTTCTCTTTGAAATAATTGCCTTCAGCCTCATTCAGCATGAGACTGCATTCGTATTTGGCAGAAAAGCAAGAGGCTTCATGTGAAATTAATGCTTTGGTCATTTTAGAAATGTGCCATCAGAAACTGGCTGAAGAAGCTAATTTTTTGCATTGTTCCTCTTCATTAGAGTCTCTGACTTCTTTACCCACCTCTCACTTAGTTGTCTAGCTTAATTTTTCTAGAGTACCTCTTGCCACAGCATCTCAGAAAAAACAGATATCTCCATTAGTTACTGTGGAGTTGATTGTAATATTGTGCAAGATTATGACTTCAATCAAGAAATAAGCTGCAGGAGGATAAAAACTCAAGTCACAAAAGACCCTGTTTTCAACGTCTTTTGCTAGTATTCAAAATATGGAGAGGGGGGAGGAGAGTGCATGTTTCAGCAGAATTGTTTCTAAGGCATCAAGTGTTTCTAAAAATGTCCTCACCTGACAAACTTTTGGTTCACTTTTTCCCTTGTTTTTGTACAGAAACAAGGGAAATGCTGATTATTTCTAGCTTCTAATTAGTAATGAATTGTCTGTAAACATGGCTCATTCCAAACTGCTGAGGATAACTGCAACTGGATGACGTCTTACTCAGTGTATATATATATATTATAAATTAATTAAAGCATGCTATTTGATATAAATCAAGGCATACACAATGCTAACATGTAAAAATGGAACCATGTGTACACTATTTCTGGGTATAGCACTTGTTTAGATCATTGTATCACCTGATATATTTAAGATGCATAGTTTACAAAATAGACTGCCTAGCCTTCAAGTATTGTGCACTGTATAAATATCTTGGAGTTTATATATTGAGGTTATTGGATCCCGTGTTGGAAAGCAAGAGAATCTCCTCTGTTCATAATCTATCCTGTGTAGTTGTGTATATGTTTTATAAATGTTGACCCAGAAAATACATATGATCTGAGAAATGTTAAATTAATCAGTATATCTGCTAAATAAGATTGGTCACTTGCACTTCAGGTTTTTTCAACAGCCTAAGTCCTGTTTTTTCAACAGCCTAAGTCCTAAATGAGAGAGAAATAGATGACTATCAATATTCTAAAAAAACCCACTAACACTAGGCATTAGGTATAATAAAAAGCAGACCCCCAAAGTAGACATAAATATCATCCTGAACTCAGTTATGCTTATTTTAGGACTAGATGTAGATGCCACCTTTCCCAGATCAGAGCTCAAAATACATGATACACTGACCCTGTTGGTAGTATATGGATTCTGAACCTTCTGATAACAACCACTGTTCCTACTTGCATGTCCTGGCTCAAAGAGCTTAAAGCACATGCTAGATCTTAAAGTGAGCTCAAAGCCTGATATTTCTATATCTGATATTTCAAAGAAAGACTTGTTAGAAAAAGATAGATTTAGATTCAATCAATCAACCCACTAATATGAATGTCATCTCCAGATACCACTCTAAATGTTTTCATTGTGTTCAAAGTGTCACCTTGACATCAAGTTAAAAATAGTTGGTTTTTAGTGGAAATGGGAACCGGTTTACAAGAAAGTAACTAGAACAAATTCTACTAGAGCAGAGGTTCCCATACTTTTTCTTATTGGGTATCCCCTTCCAGATTTACCAGCTGCCCGCTAATCCCTACCAGTATACATTATATATTTTAACCCCTTAAATGCCAACTATTATTATAATGAAAATTAAATCTGCCATTACACAATTTCTCCTGCCTACCCCTCAGATGTCTTGCATACCCCCAGGGATACCTGTACCATGACTTGGGAAGCCCTGTATTAGAGTGTTCTTTATTTGTCTCTAGTTTACTGATGTTTCAGTATATTGCAGTTTTGTTACAGCATTCCACATTTTGGTCCAGAATGCACGTTAGCCAAAATGTTTACAGTCATTTGCCTAAAATTAGCCACTTATTTAGACAACTGAATGTGGCTGGAATAGCTGGTCTTAGTCCACTGGGTTTTACATTTTAGTTATTTTATTTTTTGTATCTTAGATCATTTTTTTCTTCTTTAATCATAGACTCAAAAGCAAATGTATCCTAAATTAAATTTCCTCATTAATAATTTGTATGTCACTAATGTTTCAAGAATCCTCTTCCTTTATATACAATTCTCCAACATTAAAAAAGAAAAACATTTTATTTTGTAGGTCAAGAAGTGGTGTTCAAGTGCCTTGGAGAAGGAATTCTTGAAAAGGCCTTTCAGGGATATAATGCTTGTATTTTTGCCTATGGACAGACAGGTGAGAGGTTCTCTGCTTGTTATGATGGAAGGGGGAAGAAAACTTTTTGGGGCAAAAATAGAACAACAGTGTTAAAACTAGAAACTCTCTAAACAAGGCTGTTTTATTTCAGTATTATTTTCTATTTGATTTTAAGTGAATTCAGTGATTGATTGATGGCTCCAGAGATTGAAATAGTCTTTCTTTAAACACACAATGGTTTCAGCCAGGGGAGTGGTGGTGTAGCATTCCCTCCACAACTCTGTCAGTGTGTTTTTAGTTTCTACCTGCTGGGACCACCCTCCAGGATAGAAAGCGCAGTTCATACTCCAACTTATTCAGCCTTTTGTGTGTCTGCCAAGACTGTCAAGAGGTGCCCAATTAATGGCCGCTGTGTTGAGGGGCTTATGAAAGATTTCTCTGTTGGCGTACCTGCATCTCTCAGCGTATAGTCAGAGGAACAGACTGACTGTTTGGAATCCTCTCAGTTATGTTTTTCTTTAATGTGCTCTTGGAAGAACAAAAGGAGAGAAGAATGTGTGTCGCAGGAACAAATTAGTGACTCTTTCAGACATTTCAGGATGCTCTAAACATTCCGTTACTTTTCCCCTTCCCTCTAGGTTCAGGAAAATCCTTCTCAATGATGGGCAATGCGGAGCAGCTGGGCCTGATCCCACGGCTCTGCTGTGCTTTATTTCAGAGAATCTCTAGAGAAGAAAACGAGTCTCATACCTTTAAAGTTGAAGTATCCTATATGGAAATCTATAATGAGAAGGTCAGAGATCTGTTAGACCCCAAAGGGTAAGTCATTTTTCCATTTTAAAACTGAAAAATAGAAATAATCAGTTGGAAAGGCTGAGAGAAACTTCTTCAGTTTGTTTAATTATACAT
This sequence comes from Alligator sinensis, assembly GCF_000455745.1. Classification (NCBI taxonomy): domain Eukaryota; kingdom Metazoa; phylum Chordata; order Crocodylia; family Alligatoridae; genus Alligator; species Alligator sinensis. The sequence continues at coordinate 356,732 of NW_005842229.1, forward strand.
GTAGTTTAGAAAAAAAGCATAAAGCCAAAACGTTAGAAAGTAAGTCCTTGTAGTACCAGGTTTGTAAAACCTAAAGTTTTGGTTGCATACTGACTTTTTATTTGATTATGGCTTAAAATAGCACTTTTCTTAACCAGTGGCTTTGTCCACAATGGAAAATATACTCTCCTTTTTGTATAACCAGGGCAGCTATTTAATAGCTGACAATCTAGACATCATGTTGTTCTACCCCCCTGCTCAAGGCAGTCTGATTGTCCATACCAGCCTAGGCAAATATTTATCCAACCTGCACATACAAATTATGGAGATTAAAAATGATTCCTTCACTCCATGAAGGATTGAACCATCGTGAAGAAACCACACTGTATTTCAAGCCCCATATCTTATCACCTGGACCCTCACAGTATATAATATTATATAGGATTAAGCCTAAAACATGTTAGGTGACTTGACCTCCCTTTCCCTTCAGAAAACGACTTCCTAAAAATGGGTATAAGCCTATATAAGCCCTTATTCCCTTTGTATGTAGCCAGTTGCCTTCTATGGCTAGACTTCAGTGATGACCCTTGCATCTTTCTCCCTTTCTGCTTTTCTGTATTTAATAAGATGAGTGACTGTGTGAACAAATATCTAAAAATAAAAACAGATATGTTCTTTAGAGCCTGTTACACATTATATACAGAATTAGGTATGAACAGGGAGTCAAATACTGGGAAGTATTCTGTTGTATGGGTACTTGGAAGCCTAAACCATCTGTTTCTGCAAAATGTGACCTTTTGTTAAAAATGTCACTCTAATAGTTACAAAAATACCTGTATGAATAAAAAAATAATGCTGTGCTGACTTCTGGGGTATGCAGACAGTTGCCAGCATCTGTACTACTTCATGTTTGTAGCTTTCCCGTGCAGGATTGAAATGAAGGAAAGTCAGTTTCACCACTGTCATTCAGAACCCTGTACAGTAGTGACTCTGATCAGAAATCATGCCATTTTCATGCCCTCGCTGGTTGGAAAAGCTATTCAGCAAGATTCACAGTGTAGAGAACTGGAATACAAAAAGGAACAGAGGAAATGCAGTCAGCTCCTTCAGTAATATAATAGCCATGGCCGGACTGACACACAAGTTTTAGTCTTGGATCCAAGCTTTTAGAGCCTAAACTTATGGTGCTTGAGTAAATTGTGTTGAGGTTGAGAGGTTGAGATTTTCAGCAGGGTTTTACTGATAGTCATCTGCATACATTATATTCTGTATCTTCCCTAATAAATGGCTTAGCTCTTTGGCTATGAGAACTCTGTTACATTTTTCACCCTCTGAGCATGAACCTGATATGTATGGTTTATGTGGAAAATGCTTTGCCTATTACTTTAATCATTAACACAGGATTTAACAGGTGGCTCTCTGATGTATAGCTGCTGCATTGGCATTGCAAACAATCTTTCATTTTAACCAGAAAAGCTCATAACTGTATTGCTGTTAGAAGCTTTTGAATAACTTGCTGTTTTGTTCCAAAGGAGTCGGCAGTCCCTTAAGGTTCGAGAGCACAAAGTCTTGGGGCCATATGTAGATGGCTTGTCTCAGCTGGCTGTTACTAGCTTTGAGGTAAGTGTAGTTGAATAATAAACAAAAAGTGTCTCTATAAGTAGGGCAAAGAGAAATTCTTCATTAGTGTCTAATCAGATGTTTAGTTCCTAAAAAGACCCCTTTTTTGGTTCTCTGATATCCCATTATTCAGTCACAAAGTTGACCAGGACATTTGAAGACTAAGAAATACTTATTTCACTTAACTTTTCAACCCAGCCTTTTTTTTTTTTTAGTGACATTAGTGAAAAATGGCCCATAGTATCAGGGTGTTTCTGTTTTTGGAATTTACAGTGTTTAAATCCAACAGTGTTTAAGTCCAAAATGTTTCTGACTACAGGAAATGGCCAAGCTCTCAAAATACAGAATATTAAGGTTTCTGATATAAATTCCTATGATTGTTTTCTGTGCATTGGATACAACTTTCTTATATTGCATAGGAATTGGAATTTTTCCTGACTGCATAACCCCGAGTCAAGTGAAAATGTTTTCTTTCTAGTTTATAGAAAAAGCAATAAAGTATTAAAAAAGGCTTTAATAAAAACTGCACAGAGCTGTTTTTATTTTAAAAAAACCTGAATAAATAATCTGTTTAAGTATTTTGAAACATGTTGGGAACAATATTATTCTATGCACATACTATTAATCGGGGGTGGGGGCAGAGTCCTTTTCTCATAGAATCGTAGGCTGGAAGGGACCTTCATAGGTCATCTGATCCACCCTCCTGCCTGTGTCAGGTTCATCCCTATCCAAACTATCCTATGCAAATCCATAATCTAAATTCTTTGTAAAACTATTGACAACCATAACACCACACAACACCTTGACTTGCCACAGGTAAATCAGGAGAACCATGGTAGCCAGTGTCCTTCTTCTATGAAAGGTCGTTAATATATGATCAAGAGATCCAGGGTAGCGGGCCATGCCCCCCACTACAGAGGAAGGCAAAACCCACTTCACTCCATACCAATCTGACCGTGGAGTAAAATTCCTTCCTGACCCCATGTATGGCATTTGGTCTGATCCTGAGCAGAGGGGCAAGACCCTTTAGCTAGGAACCTCTGGCTTTAAGTCCCAGCAGGAGCATTGACACACCCAGTTAAGATTCCCAGTCTTGGCTGTAGCCAACACCCAGTGCCCCCAGAGCTTTTTCATTGGCTTTCTGTACTTCTGAGGCAGATGTGCACAGTTCAAGGTGTGAAAACTATCTTCAGTTTCACTTAAACACCAGTAGTATGTGTGTAACATGAAAAACAAAATAAATTAAAATTCATTGACTGCTGTTACCTAATTCTAGCTATGAATTACCTAAGCTATGTGAAAACAACATTTGTTCAATCCTCTCCTGTGACCTAGGTCTTTAAAATCATTGTTAATATTTAATTTCACACCAGCATCACCTTTTTCATACACATGATTCAGAAGTATAAGTAAGCATGTGTATCAAACTCAGCATAGTTGCCTTTAGGTTTTGTATGTGTAGAAAGCTAGTCTCCAAGTAAGGTAACCCTTTTAGCCAATTAAATGAAGATAGTGTTAGTGCAGCTTTGCATTTATCTGTCGAAATGGATGCGCTGGCCTGATTCCTTTTATTAAACAAATTTGACTTGTAACGTGGATGGTATCAGTATGTTTTTGGTTGCGGATCAGTAGACTGTTGGAATTGGGGAAGATTCAGAAATGTAATTATTTTCAGTCCATCAAATTATTCAGTTTTACAGCTCAGACTAGGAGGTTCTTTTTCCCCCTTCATCTTAATGATAATCAGGGATCTGGGTTTTCTGTTTCCCATGGAAAAACGGAGAAAACCACAGATCTTACCCTTTACCGGAGGCAAAGGCAGGTTTCTTATTTTACTGGAGAAACCCATAGGTGTTGTAGTTTTGCAACGAGTTCTGTGCAGGCTGGCAAAGTTCCAGCCTGCCAGGGGCTGGAAGGGAGCAGGAGGAGGGTGGTCAGGTAGGGGGCGCCATGGTGCATATATGGCTGTCAGGCAGGCTGCAGAGCAACTCCTGCAATGGTGGGGGAGAGGCGAGTGAGGGGAACCAGCAGGGGCGGGGAGGGAAGTGAGGGGCCTTTTATTTTAATCACTGATTTTGAGGTTTTTATCAGAGAATTTGCAATTTTTTTTTCAGAGCATTTGTGATTTTTTTTTTTTTTATCGTGGAAAACCAGGATTCTTGATGAAAATTTTGTTTAGCAGGAAAAAGGTTTCATTCACTTTTATCCTAACATCACTTCTGTAATACGTTTGGTTCCAGGATATTGAGTCTCTGATGTCAGAAGGAAACAAATCTCGAACAGTTGCTGCAACCAACATGAATGAGGAAAGCAGCCGTTCTCATGCTGTATTCAATATTATAGTAACTCAGACACTTTATGACCTGCAGTCTGGTGTAAGTATTTGCATTAATCTGTTTCTGAAGTGAGATGAATTTCTGTCATTCTCTTATTTTGGCTGCTGAGCACTTAGGATTTACATCTTGGGCAGTGCTAAGTTAAAGGAAACTCAGATAATTCATTTGATTTCTACTATTAAGGTGCGGACTTCTATATGTGTATAAGTTGAATTGTCTAATCCAGGGGTGCTCCATCTGCGGCTCTGTGTCATCTAGGCATAGTGGTAGCACCACTCCCCCACTGCCAATTTTCTAGACCCCTGGAGAGCCCTGAGCAACTATTAAAAAGAAAATTCCCTTTTTCATATTCTTACATCCCAATATGTAATTTTTATCCATAGCTCTCTGAACAGCAGGACCTAATTATGTAAATGTATCAGGTTCTTCAGCATTTTATGTTCCTTTTTCTTGGTTACTTATCTCTCACATTTATTCTGTCTAGAATTCTGGAGAGAAGGTCAGCAAAGTCAGTTTGGTGGATTTGGCTGGGAGTGAAAGAGCTTCCAAAACAGGAGCTGCGGGAGAACGTTTGAAGGAAGGCAGCAACATAAATAAGTAAGGGCATTTACAAACACAAGAAGTAAACTTTAATCTACCAAGAAAACCTAGGATTTCCCTGGTCTCTTGCCTAGTTGCACTGTCACAAGTCGCTTCAAAGGATTCTTTTAGTTGAGCAGTTGTTTAAATGCGTCTTTTTCCAATAACTATATGCCAAACACCATCTGTTTTTCTATATTAATATAGGGACCGTGATTCATGTATGACACAGGTGAAGGCTTTCTAAATTCTGTTTGGAAAAAGTTACAGTAGCACCCTTTAATTAAGAATCTTTTGTGATTCATTTACACACCCTTTTGCCAGGCCTATCTCATCACATGCCAAAAGAAGAATGTAAACCATAAGGATTGCAGAGTCAGATGAACGTTGAATTGACTTTGCTCCAACGTGTGCTAAAATATTTAAGAGTGTAATCTGCAATTTAAGAAAAACAGGCCAGAATGAAGGTATGTAAGTTTAAAGTTGCCTAAAGGCATCCATGACTCAAGCAGTGACAAGTTACAGGGAAATTTGCTTCCATAATTACATTGTTTTTCCCCAGAAGGAAGTATTTAGCATGGTATCACCACTGTATTAAACATGCTTATTTCCTTGGGAAAAAATGAAACACAATGCAGACAGTGTTAAAGTTTTTTATAAAACATTTCAATACTTGTAAGTGGAGAAAAATGAGAGAGTTAAGCAGGAGTCATGCTTGCAGATTTAAAAAAATGGCTAATCTGTTTTAAAAGCTGGAGATTTTTAGAAGTTTTAAGGTAAATACCAGTCTACTTTGCATTAGTGTCATACCAAAAAGTTCAGATGCTTTCACAAAAGGTTACGGATCTCTATATGTAATGTGGGACTGGATAGCTTTGGGTTATTATTGGAGTCCAAGAAGCCTTTTCCTACCTATTGCTGGTTCATACCAGCTTAGTTTTGTTGCCCTGTGGGGTCAGGCCAACACTCAGGATCTCAATATCTCACTGTTAGACAGGAGGGCGTGGTGTACAATTGCACACACACACATGCACACAAAAATCAATTAGGCGGACACACACACTCTAGGTGCATACACCCCCACCAGGCGTGCACACACACACTACCAACTCAGGCACATACACATCCAAAATTACCAGCCTAGGCACATGCACACCTATCACCAATTCAAGCACCTACACACTGTACACACCAAAAGTTAGACAAAAATCAATTGTTAATACCTGCACACCCAATACACATACATGGATCACTAATTCGTATATCACACACACAATGACACACATATATTTACCAGTTCACACACAAACCACCCACCTACACATACACACAGGTGAGTTCCTAACTTGGATGGTACGGTATGTATGTGTGTGTTTGGGGTACTTGGGATACCTGAGAGAAAGTGTAAGGAGTGAAAGTTGCTGGCACCAGGATTAGAACCGGTAGACGAGAGAAGCTGGGCTGAGGAACTGAGGCTTGGGGTTACTTAAGGGCAAGTGGCCCCAAGGTTACTCGAGGTCACTGGTGCAAGGGAAAAAGCCCGGTGGCAAAGAGGAGACAGCCAGGAAAGAGAGAGAGGCAGAAACCTGGGAGCTTGGGGCTGGAAACTGAGGCAGACAGCTGGGAGATCAGGGGGCAGATAAGTGGTGGCAAGGAGGAAACAGTCAGGAAACAGACAAAAACCCAACTTGGGGTTTCAAAATAATAGGTTTATTAAACAGACAACACACTACGTAGCCCCATGAAGTTATTGATTCTCTCTCGCTCTCGCTCTCTCTGGCAGCAGGAGAAAGAGATTCAGTGGAAGGTTTGGAGTCCAGGTTGGGAAGAGAAACAGAGTCGAAGTCCTTGGTTGAAGAGGGGGTAGGGGGTGATGGCTACCTATCCAGGCTGGAAAGGGGTCTTTGTCCAGAGTGGGGTTGCCGGCAGGGCCTCTGGGTGGATATGTGGTGTGGTGCTGGTCCAGATGGAGAGGGCGTCCCAAGGAGTCAGTCTTCACTACCCCTTTTTATGGGTCAGACTACCCCTGATCTCCTATGGGAGGGCCTGTCCAGGCAAAGTCAGTCCTGTTCCAGAGGGCTCCAGGTGTTCTTACTGAGCATGTACAGCCTTGGCACAATGGTGGGTTGCCTCATCTTTTGTTTCTTGAATGCTGAGGGTGGTTCCAATGGCTGGGTCATTGGTCCAGGTATTGTTTTTGATGGTTTGGTCATTCAGAGGGATCTATTTTTAGACCTACTGCCATTGTCTCTCAAGCATCCTCATTCATCCCCATTCATTCAGGAACCAACTTACATGGCAGGGGTAGGTGTGAGTCATAGATTACACAACAGGGCATGGGGAACAAGATGGAGATTTGACAAACAAAATGAAAACTTGACATGACTTAAGCTAACTTACATATGTAGGCCTAAATCATATAGTATCAGTAAAACAGTAATATGGAACAGTAAAAATCAATATAAACATAATAATTATACAATATAAAGAAGGAAAAAAACCCAAAACAAACACAACTTGCTACCAAAATAAAATGCTGAAGCTTATCCTGTCTTAGCTCACTTATACTTATCTATAGGGAATAGAGAGGCAGAGAAAAAGTCAGAAATGGTTGGGAAGGGGAGGGAATGCATTTTAAAATAAAAGAAAAACGAAAAACTGGGGTTTTTGCTACAGTTTGATGGTAACCAGGAACTAAAACTGTCTCATGATAGGTCAGAGGTCTGTGTGAAACTAGTTGGTTATTTGTCTGGTTCCTACAGGAAAAAACACCCCGACTATTGCTATCCATGCTGGCAGTGTTGGCATAGCTACCGATAACTGTAGAGGCACTGAAGGACATTTCTGCCTGTAACCTGGACCTTAGGCCAAGTTTTAAGTCCTTAGGAAGGTGGCAGTGTTAGGAAGCAGATTGCTGTGCCCCTGCTATAATTTTTTTTTAATATGGAGAGAGGGCTCTTACTCAGAATCCTCAAGTCTTTCACAAGCTGTGAAAATTACCTTAAAACATTTCTAAAAGGAGAAGAAATAAGAATCCTTTTACTTTTGCTCGAACTTGAATTCTTGCATCCCTTTACATCCATCTATACAATGCTCTCTGTTTGGAACCCAACATGGTCTTCAAAAAGGCAGAAGAAAATTTTTCCCAGCATGATGCTGTGGTGTCCATCACTCTGCCTTCATTCCTTGGAGAATTAATTAATTCTGTAATTTATGAGAAGCCAGAGAACTGATATTTGTTTTCCAACTGACGAGAACAGAACATTGTTTTGCTTTAGGTAGGAGACAGACCATATTTTCCCTCCTTATTCGGAAACTGCATGACACCTAATAATGGTTTGTTCCTAGCAACTATGGTACTAGAGTAGCTTTTCACGCTACTTACCTTTTAAAACCATAAATAATATATAATACACACACTTAATACTGTGACTTACACTGTGTATAAATTGCATAGTAAGTTCTTTGGGAGAGAAACAGGGGTTGATAGTTCCAACACAGTACAGAAGATTTTAGCTATGCATCTTCTTCCAATTAACATTTTTTATTTTGATTTGTAAACTGTTCAGTTTCAGGTGCCTGCCATACCACATTGCTTTGAAAGAGAATATAAAAATAAAGGAAGTAAAAGTACCCTGGCCCAGTATTTACAGCACTGGGCAAACACAGCAGTACAACCAGGTGTACTGAAAATCTGACTTTTTGGATATCCAGAAAGAATCCAGCCACTCCCCTCAGTTTTTCTTGGCAGTTGTTTCTAGATAAAACTGAGTATTGTTGGTATAGTAGAGTGGTTGTTTTTTTCTTTTCATATTCTTCCCTCCTTTATCCTTTAGCTTCACCCTACCTGAAGTGCTCTGTAGTTTTGGGATGCATTGGAAGACTGCAGTAGTTTGGTTTTTTATTTCCTATAATAAGTGACAGCTATGTAACTCTTGCTAGCCGTGTGTTGGATATTTAAAATTGTAGATACTGTTCCTTACAGGGCAGATGTATACACTGCCTTCTCTTGTATACATCTATGATATTTTTCCATCTTAATCTTGTTTACCTCAGTGTAGTTAAGAGGGTGATGAGTGTCTGCTGTGTAGCATGCTGCATGGGTTTCAAGGAGCTGCCCGTAATTGCATTTCTGAATCCATATCGAGATCTTCTGAAGAACTGAATGTGCCTGCTGCCCTTCCACCAGTGTGCTAGCTCCAGTGTTGAAGTCAGAGCTACCAGTACCCCCCTCAGTCCTTTGTAGCATAATTCATTAGTTTCAGAAAATACACAGATGGAGGATGATAGACTCGAGAGGGTCCAGAGGAGGGCCACTCGTATGGTTAGGGGCTTACAAGACAAGCCGTATGAGGAGAGACTGAGGGACCTGGACCTCTTCAGCCTCCGTAAGAGAAGGCTGAGAGGTGATCTTGTGGCTGCCTACAAATTCATTAGGGGGATACAGCAAGGGAATGGAGATGCTCTATTCACCAGGGCGCCTCTTGGGGTAACAAGGAACAATGGTCACAAACTGACAGAGAGCAGATTTAGGCTAGATATCAGGGAAAACTTCCTCACGGTAAGGGTGGCCAAAATTTGGAATGGGCTTCCAAGGGAGGTGGTGCTCTCCCCTACCTTGGGGGTCTTTAAGAGAAGGCTGGACATGCATCTGACTGCCCCTCTTTCCTGCCAAGGCAGGGGGTCAGCCTCAATGATCTGTTGTGGTCCCTTACGACCCCAGCATCTATGAATCTATGAAGAGCCAGAGATTAAATCAGCCATTGGTTAGTGGCTCATCAGAATTAAACTTTCCTGAAATAATTTGTAATTTTGCTGACATCATAATTATCACTGCTAGGCAAATCCTTGAAAACAAAAAAGACTGGGCTGCAAAACGGATTTGAAGAAAGGGTTTTATAGTGCAACAGTAGTAGCTGCTGTAGAGGGTTGTATTTACTGGGTAAAGGGCATGAAATCTGTGGAAACAGGCTGAATTTGGGCAGCATTCTTTGATAAGCAAGTACCATTTCTACTACTGCTGACTCAGGCCTTTGGAATGTGCAGGCATCCAGGTACATAATAAAAAGTGAACTCAGTTGTACATAAGGAAAGCAAGGTGTTGCAAATGTGAAACCTGGAAGAGGCTACAGGAAGCAAACTTGCACTTTTTTTGAATGGTCTCAGCTTACTGGGTAGTATTGGTTTGCATTTTGGTTACAGGCATTATGCAAACAGTATCGGACAACAGACCACCCATCCCTAATTGTGCGAGATAATGCCAAAATGGGAATATCAAGTCCTGGTCTCAGGCTGCATGACTCCAGGAAATCATTTGTCCCAGATTCCCAGTATTGTGCAGGGATCCAGGTCTTCCATTCACCGCGGAAAAACCTGGAAAAGTGTGGGTTTCCCTTCGCAGGCTGGCAGAGTTCCAGCCAATAAGGGGCTGCTTGGGGCTGGGAGGAATGGGATGCAGGGTACGTGGTGTGCATGCACACACATGCATGTGGCCAGGAATACAGCCCCAGGCAGCAGTGGATAACAGCTCCCCCACCGTCCTGCAGGTAAGTCTATGGGGGTCTGGGGGGAGGTAGATTGATGATCCCATGGTGAGGGAAGGGCTGGGCCTGGAGCTGGGTGTACTGCTCAGCCAGGGCGGTGCATGGGGGCCAGGGCAGGGAGCAGAACAGAGCCATAGGTGGTTCATCCACCCCCTGGCAGGGGGGGAAGCTCCCTGCCGCTGTGCAAACTCCTGGGGAGGAAGTTATTGCGGCAGGGAGCATGTGCCGCTGTGCGCGCCGCTGCCGCTCCCCCCCGGATTTCTGTGTAGAGCAGGAGCAAATGCAGGCTGCTCATTGTCTGCTCACTGTGGGCTTGGGACTCCCCTCCCTGCCACTCTCTCCCTGGGAGCCCCATGCTGGCTGCATCACTGTACCTGCTGCTGCCAGGAGGACAAGGATGCCTTGCTATAGTGACGTGGCCAACATGGTGGGAAGCCCCGAGCCCGCAGTGGGCAGCCTGCACATTCCCCTGCCTCCCAGAGGCTCTGCTCAGCTCTATTCTTGTTGTGCTGTTGGGGGTGGGGGAGGCACGTGTTCTGCCTTTCCATTTTGAAAGACAACAGTGTGGAATAGATCGAAGTAATTACACATCTCTGGTACCTTAGCAGTTATATGGCAGAGCAGCCACTGGAGTCATGTAATTATTTGTTGCAGCCTTTCTCTTAGTATTTTCCAGCCAAGCTACACAATGGTTTTTTATTACAGTCTTACTGTTCTGCAATTTAAAGGGCACTTTGTTTTTATTGCATTTGTTGACAGGTTTATAGAACATTGATTTCATTTTAGTTACCTTTTTGAAGCAGAAATAATGTTCAATCTTTAGTGTTAAATAAAATCAATAGTTTATTAATATATTACAGCATGATGTCTACATCTAGAAAATTAGCTTTAAGCGGTGGAACAGTTTTGTGTGGACAGATTGCTTTATTTTTTCTGTTAGTTGAAAACTTCTCTCCTTTTTCGCTCCTGCTTTCATATCACCGTTCACATAGAGCGAGTCTTGGGGAACCCTTCTAGTTCATGACTACTTAGCACTCCTTTCAAATCTTGAAGTGTTGCTGTGGAGCAACATGCAGCATGCTGCTTTGTGTCTATCCCAGGTTCGACATGTTGTCTTCATAGCACCTGGGAATGGGAGATTGGGAATCAGTTTTCCCACGCAGTACTTCTGAGGCGGCTGGACTCTTCCACAGAGTCTTAAAATAAAAATATCCCTTAGTTCCAAACACTGTGTGTTTTGGGAGCAGAGGGGTGCAACCAAAAATGTACAAGTTACATGTATCTTTTTCAAAGTATTGGTAAGACTTCCCTATATACACATCTGTCTGGTGATCAACTCCAACATGTTGAACCAGTGGGGTCTTCAGTTTCCTTTTGCCTAGGCAAGCTCCAGGATTATCTTTGGTCTCTCTGCACATTTTGTGTGTGCAGGATCTATCTGTTCACCATTGAAGTAGGTGCTCTAAGCACCTAGTGCTGACCTATCAAGATAGCACTTTTTTCCAGAGCTCCAACCTCCTGGACAGTCTACTTACCGTTTTTCTCTCCAGGGACATGGTAGTTGGAACATGTAATTCACACATGCTTTGTACAGGTATCTCATGCTTTATCTTAATTTTAGATAGCACGAGAGTTGCAAATATATGTACAAATAATAAACAGCTCATATGTCATCCCCAGTTCTGTTTCCTGACCATTCTGGTGTTCTTAGGAATTGGCCCTACCTTCTAAAGAATAGAATCATAGAAATTAAGGGTTGGAAGAGACCTCGAAAGATCGAGTCCATCCCCCACCCCCATTCTGGGCAGGAATACTGTGGAGATCAAGTGATCCCAGCAAGGTGTCTGTCCAGTCTCTTCTTGAAGACTTCCAAGGTTGTGGACTGCACCACCACCTTGAGAAGTCTGTTTCAGATTCTGGTCACCCATACCATAAAGAAGTTCTTCCTTGCATCCAATCTGAAACCATCCTTTGACAGTTTATGTCCATTGCTCCTTGTCCTCCCCTGGGGCGCCGTAGTAAATAGTTTTTCTCTCAGCTCTCAACATTCACCCCTTACATACTTATAGATGGCCACCAAGTCCGTCTCTTCAAAATTCTCCACATCTTTTTTGAAGTGCAGCACCCAAAACTGGACACAGTACTCCACCAGCTCCAAGTAGAGAGGAGGTGTCACTTCCTTAGATCTGATTGCGATGCATTGTCTAATGCATCCCAGTATGCTATTAGCTCTGTTGATTACAGCATCATGCTGGTGGCTCATGTTCTTCCTGTGATCAACCATAACCTTGAGGTCCTTTTCAGCCATTGTGCTGCCCAGGACATCTCCTCCTAACCTGTATTCACGCTGATGGTTACTTCTCAGGTGAAGCTCTCTGCATTTATCCTTATTGAACTGCATCCAGTTCTGCTCCGCCCACCTTTTCAGTTTGTCCAGGTTCACTTGGATCCTCATCCTGTCCCCTAGTGTAACCGCTTTTCCCTATAACTTAGTATCGGGGAAAAGCAAAACTTGGCCAGGATGCTCTCCACATCCTCATCTAAATCATTGATAAAGATTGATCAGTGATCAATGGGCAAGAGATTGCATGATGAGAGGGAAGGAGAACAGGTCTTATGAAGAGAGGCTGCGAGCCATGGGACTCTTCAGCCTGGAGAGGGGAGTACTTGGGGGCGACTTGGTGACAGCCAATAAGTACATAAGGGGTGTACATCAGGATCTGGGGGAACGCCTGTTCATCAGGGCACCCCAAGGGATGACAAGGTCCAATGGTCACAAACTCCTGCAAGACCGTTTTAGGCTGGGCATAAGGAAAAACTTCTTTATTGTCCGAGTCGCCAAGGCTTGAAATAGACTCCCCCCAGAGGTATTGTAAGCACCTACTCTGGACACACAAGAAACATTTGGATGCTTATCTTGCTGGGATCCTTTGACCTTAGTTGACTTCCTGCCCTTTGGGCAGGGGGCTGGACCTGATGATCTTACAAGGTCCCTTCCAGCCCTAATGTCTAAGAAATCTATGAATCTATGAAATCTGTGTTGAACAGTACAGGGCCAAGAACCAAACCCTGTGGGATACTGCTGGCCACTTCCCGCCAGGACAATACAGACCTGTCCACTAACACACTCTGCGTTTAACCCCTTAGCCAGTTCCCAACCCACCTGACGATGGACTCTGCCACCCCACAGTCCCCCAGCTTTTTTTAATAGAAGTGTCATGGGAGACCATGTCAAAGTAAAATCCAAGTATATGACATCAACCGTGTCTCCCTCATCTAAGCAGTTCATTACTTGATCATAGAAGATGAGGGTAGTCAGACATGACCTGCCCACAATGAAACCATGTTGGCTATCCTTCAGCATCATGCCTTCTGCCAGTCTCTCACAAATGGACTTGATAATTTTTTCCAAAATTTTACCTGGTATTGAGGTCAAACTGACTAGCCTATAGTTTTCTGGATCCTCCTTCCTCCCCTTCTTAAAGACTAGCACCACATTGGCCCTTTTCCAGTCTTCTGGGACCTCTCCCGAGCACCATGAGTCTTCAAATACCTTTGCCAATTGTCCTGAAATGACTCCAGCCAGTTCTCTTAGCACTCTTGGGTGTAGTCCATCCAGTCCTGCCAACTTGAAGAAATTCAGTTGCTCTAAGTGCTCCCTCACCAGTTCAGCATTGACCATTGGTTGGCAATTCCCACCATCCCCTGCATCCATCCAGTATCTGACCAGGTGGGCGATCACCATTTGTATGCAGGAATACTGATGCAAAGTATTAATTAAAGAGTTCAGCTTTCTCCTGACTGTCTGTTATCAACTGTCCCATCCCATTCTGCAAGAGCCCCACATTTCCCTTGGTCTTCCTCCTGGTCCCTATATACCTGTAGGTCCTCCTCTTCTGATACCTTTTGCATATGACTTCTCTGGAATATGGAGTCTTTCTGTCTGTCTCCCCTGTAAAATGTTGGGTAAAAGACCTTCTATTTTAAAAACTTCAGGCATTTTGTCAAGTGACTTTTTGATGTCCTTGTCAGGTGACCAAAGCCCCTGCCACCAGCACTAAGTGACTGTTACTTAGTTAGCATCCCATTAGGACAGACTGTTCCTGTGGACAGTAGCCAGCTCTATCCAGTGGCACTTCCATGTGAACAGAGTCATCCATGATTAGCCCTATCTCATTACCCTGTGAAATTCTATCTGACCTGCAGGTAAGAAGAGAATATTGGAAGGAGGCAAACCCCATGTTACTCTGTGATAGATGCGTATAGAGTTCCCTATATGAAACATAATGTGTAAGCTTCTACACAGACAGATTCCCCAAGTTGTTTCATTGGAGATATACATAATATATATTAAGTGCCTTAATTCTAGTAGTTCCTGTGATTGGCAGCATTAGTTGCCTGATTAGTTGGATGTACTGAGAGGAATCCTTGAGACAAGATTTCTTGTAACCTCATACATGAGATATGCTGTCAATCTAATGTAGTTGCTGATTCTGCACATGGCTTGCATACATGGTTTAAGTGTATTAGTAGTCCCATTGACTTCAGTGGTGCTGCTTGTGCTTTAGAGTTGAGCATGACCAGGTTGTGTTTTCATGATCAGGCAGAGAACTTAAGGGGCAGAGACAAGGACTTTTAACATTGTTCTACACAACCAACTACTCAGTAAAATAAAAGTTGTGAGGCAAAAGGGACAAGGGCAAGACATTTTAACTTCTGAGGAAATGTAGGTACATTTAATAATATAATAGGCAGCCACTGATTCTTGGATCATGGTGTACATGCAGGAGGTCTACAACCATCACGCCAGGACCTTCGATGCATGTGCCTAGGCAAGAGTATGGAGAAGTGGAGGCTGCCCAGGGCCTACCATCCTCCCTTTAGACCACTGAGACAGAATCTAAAGGCCAGACCAAGTCCAAATTTTCAGTGCCTCTATGGCTGTAGCTTCTGCCAGAGAGCAACAGATAAGAACTGCTGCTGACTGTCTAATGCCTCAGCAAAGGTACATTTCTGTCAGGGTGATGTCCCTTAGTCTTTCTCCAGTCAAAGAATACCCACAAGGCAGCAGGGGCTAGGGTTTTGAAGCATGTTGATACATTAGTCTCATCATTATAATACCATAATTAAAATATAAATTATAGAATTATTTTTAAATATTTTAAGGTGCCTAAAATTATAAAAACAATTAAAAATATAAACCAACCTCCAAATCCTCTGATTTAGGCTCATCAGCCCAACCATTTAGATGACCCTTTGAATCTAATTGTCTTATAACAAATATGGTTACTTTAACAGGTGTCTTTAGAACCTGTGCATGAACTTACGCAGACCACCAAGCCCAGGTGTTTCAGAGATACTCTTCTGCATTTTAACAAATTGTTTTGTCTGGAGTATCTATACAAAGCAGTTAATATTGTGTTGTTTTCTTAGGTCACTGTCAACACTGGGATTGGTTATATCATCACTTGCTGACCAAGCAGCAGGAAAGGGAAAAAACAAGTTTGTGCCTTATAGAGACTCTGTGCTCACTTGGCTTCTCAAGGTAATGGCATGGTCTCACTTTCACCTTTGACAAACTGATCTTATTGTGGTTTGGGATCTAAGCCTACTGTTCCATACACACACATCAACACTTGATTTTTAATACACCAGGGAAGTTGTCACCAACTTTTCAAACCTGCAAGCTGAAGAAACCAGGCTCACATCAGAAACAGGCCAGTGTTCTGACTAGGCTGCTGAGACTGCAGCTTTTCCCTGCTGCAATTTTTCCTTGCCCCCAGCTACAGCACAGTTGCAGCTCCTCACTATGCAGGCAAGGGCAAAGTCCCCTGTTGCTGGAATATCACTGAAGCCCCCTGGCTCCTTGAACCATATCCAGTGGTTCTGCGGGCTGTATGTTGCCAAACCCTGGACTAGGGAGCTATTATAACTGCAAGCTATTCCTAATACTATGGAAACTAACACCTATTGTGCTCTTTTTGCTCAGACTGCAGTGGTATTTTGACCAACTGTATATCATTCACCTGAATCTGTAGTGGGATCGAGTCGTGTGCAGAGACCTCCAAATTGTTCATAGATCAGAGGTTAACTAAACAAACCACTTTGATATCTAATAGGGGTCTGTGAAACAGGCCCTATTCCATTTGGATTTGGCCCGAATTGGGGACAGTAATTCGATTAATTGATTCGGATCACTGTCCCCGATTTGATTCGTCCAAATTGGAATCTGAAGATTCAATGCTGATTCGGAGAATCAATGATTTGGACATAGACGCAGCTTCTGAACGCTGTGATTGTGGGGTGGATGGAGTATCCCACAGGAGTGCAGGGGGGCCCCCACGTGCTTGGTGGCAAACCCGGAAATGGACCAGAAGTACTTCCGGTCCGCTTCCAGGTCTGCTGGGGAGCGCACAGGTGCTGCTGCTGCGCCCGCCGCCCCCCCCCCAGTTGCCAAGCCAGGGGCCGTGGCGGGGCCCCCAGTGCATTCTCCAGCAGACCTGGAAGTGAACCAGAAGTGCTTCTGGTCCACTTCTGGGTCTACTGCTGAGTGCACTGGGGAGCCCCCTGTGCTCCTGAGGGACGCTCCATCCACCCCAGCATCGCAGCTATCATGAGCTGCGCCTGCTACCTTGAGGTATGTAGAAAAAACATTTAAAGCTGTGTCTATTTCCAGATCGCTAAATCTTTCTGAATCTCTCCAAATTGATTTGTAGGGTTCCAATTCGATTCAGAGAGATTAAAGGGTCCTCTGATTCAATTTGGATTCGGAGATTTGGCCAATGAATTGGGTCGAATCTCTGCCAAATCAAATTGGGGATCGAAGCATCTCACAGCCCTAATATCTAATAAGAGGTGTAATTCATATTTCAGATTCTTTCTTTACAAAGGCATATTATGATCACAGAGTATATAAAGTGCTTTGTATAATCTGTTTATATGCCTCAAGCTTTCCATGAATGTGCACTACAGGATAACTTGGGAGGAAACAGCCAAACTGCTATGATAGCCACGATTAGTCCAGCAGCAGACAATTATGAAGAAACTCTCTCCACACTGCGATATGCAGACAGAGCCAAAAGGATAGTCAATCATGCTGTGGTCAATGAAGATCCAAACGCAAGGGTCATCCGTGAGTTACGTGAAGAAGTGGAAAAACTGAAGGAGCAGCTCTCACAAGCTGAGGTAAAATTATTGTTGCTCTGTGTAGACAGAATTCATATAGGAAATGTCATGTCATAACAGGAATGTCGTTCTCTGTGTAATTTTTACAAATCATGGAAAGGGTGGCTGCTATGTTGATTTTAAGTAATTAATTTGTTTTCCTGAAAGAGTTCCAGCAGAAGCAGAAATATTTGTTTATGAACCCCTTGCAAGCAGACACAGGACTGAACAGAAGATGGATCTTGCCAAGTTAAACTGTTTCTGAGGAATTAAATGTAAAAGGAAAATTGGTTGCAATGTAATACAACACAGAATGGATCTAAAGATATATGGTTTTATAGCAAGGGTAGATTTTCAGGGGTCCTTTTTTGAAGGAGTAGGATGCAGCTTGGTTGTGCAAAATAGGGAAGTATGAAAGGCATTAAGTCAGAGATAAAGTGTGCACTTCTGCATGCTTGTTTCCCTCAGAGACTGTAAACTCATTAGGGTACAGACCATCTTTCTATTCAATATGTTTGGCACTCAGAAATCATTGCCAGGCACTACTGTACTACAAAAATAAGAAGTAGCTTTGGCAGAGCATAAAGAAAAGGAACAGATGAGATTAAAAATATATCTGGGGGTAGATTTGTGTGGCATTTAGAATGAAAGAAAGAACAGCTCTATCTTAATGCAGAAAGTGGTATAAGTTTATAAATGAGAAAACTGAAAAATAGGAAATAATGAAGACTTGATCACTTTAGCCCTCGAGGTTGTTGTTTAGTTTTCCACAAATATTAAATGTAATTATGCTTATGTATGTCAGGCCAACTCTTCCAATTTGATATGGAGCCCTGTAGATGCAACTTCAGTGCTGATGCATAGTACTTCAGCTTGTGCAAATCTGTTCTGTCACCTCAGCTGGGAATCCATTCAGCCTTATTCACTGAAGAAAAAAATGAGTAAAATTCTATCTTGGCTCGGCTAATTAGAGAGGTTGTTATTGATCCAGAAGCTTGCTAAAACCATCTAGAACAGGAAGTTATTTTATGCATCATGAAGTAAGGGAAACTCTTAAGATTATTTCAGTTTTTCTTCTTGACATCAAGGCTATGAAGGCACCGGAGCTAAAGGAAAAATTGGAAGAATCTGAAAAACTGATAAGAGAATTAACAGTCACCTGGGAGGAAAAGCTAAGGAAAACAGAAGAAATTGCACAGGTAGGCCAGAGGCAAGAATTCCTGTGGGTAATATTTTTTTATTGGTAGGCCAGAACATTTTGTGTACTGAAGGCCACATGTTCAGCTAGTGTAAATTATCTCAGCCCAGTCATTTTCAGTGCACCTATGCTGATTTACACTAGCTGGATGTTGTTCTTTCTTCCTTTACTTTTGTGAGTCCCTCTGTTTGATCTTTCATGCTTTCTTGGTGTTGTCTGTTGTCTCATGGCCTCATTTAACCTTATGTCTAGAGTACACTGTGATATGCTAGAACAGACAATTTCATTAGGGCAGGTTTAGTGGGCTCTTTGCTGTGATTGCTAAAATCAGAATTTTGTGAACTAAGAGCAAATGTTAAAGTGTGTAGGCAACTGCAAATTTAAAAAACCACTACATGAACTTGAATAAAATGGATAAAGTCATACCTTAATACTCTCTGAACTTCAAAGGAGTCGGGATTTCTCCAAGTGCGGTCAGCCATTTCGGTGAGCTGTTAGCTTTTGACCGCTCCCTAAACCTACAGGGGCTCTTAAAAGTAAAGAACAAACATAAATAAATGTATGTATTTGTGTTGCTGATCTTGTCTTTGCCTAAAAAGATGCTAAGATTCAGGTTTGCTTTCTGAAACTTACGCCATGTGTTTGTAACTTGTGAAGTGAATGAGTCAGTTTCCTTTTCAAGCCCTCATCAAAAATATGCTATTCAGTTTGTAATAATTTAAAAAGCACATTTGCATCTAGATACTTTTGCTGAATTAGTTACAAAACTGGGGAAATATTTCTATCAACATTAAGTATTTTGTGGCCCCTTAAAAAGAAAACAAAATCTCATCTGGTGACATGTTTATTTCTCTACTTTTGCACATATTGAGGCAAATTTGCAATGGGAATTCATGAAATCTGATTCTGAAACTCATATAACTAGACCTACTGAGAGTCATGGGACTACTTGCACAAGCAGGTGCTTTTCAATGTGAGTAATCATTCAAGGATTAAGCTACAATACATAACAACATCTTGTAAAAGAATACAAAGTGCAACCATCTTTTTTAGCTAGTCCTTTCCTTGCAGCTTATGGTCAACAATATTTTCAGTAGTGGTGTTCAATGTATAGCTAGATTACTGTTCAGTTACTCTTTGGTCTTGTTTACTTACTATTGTTTCTGTATTGTCTTGGTAAACTACAGTAGTTGATCTCAAATTAACCTTTTTATATGTTTATAGGAGAGGCAAAAGCAGCTAGAGAGCATGGGAATTTCCTTAGAATCGTCTGGTATCAAGGTTGGGGATGACAAATGTTACCTGGTGAATCTGAATGCAGACCCTGCCCTCAATGAACTTTTGGTTTATTATTTAAAGGTAAGTGTGGAAACAGGATACTGACCTTTAACAAATCATACATGAGAGCAGTTGACTCTCCTGGATTTTTATTTTAACTTTGGTATGAATTGGGTATTTAGAATGATGGACTCATAAGACTAGTTATAAGGTTAGTCATAGACAATAAGGCTGCTTGCAGATGTTAAAAAACCCCCAAGCAAACAGCACTTTACTTTAGAACCCATATGCCTCCATCCCTGAGCCCAGTGCATGCCCAACAGAGGCAACACATTAGTTGGGTGTTTTCGTGGGGGGTTTTTGGTGTTTTTATCTAAAAGCTGATTGAATCAGCTTTGGATAAAAGTGCTAAAAGGCCCCGTTGAAGCGCCCATTCTATACAGATGCTTCAGAGCTGGGTCAAAGTAATGCACTGCTTCTGGTAAAGCACTTTAAAAAAACCAAACAAACAGACAAAAAGAAACAGCCTAAGAAGCCTGATTCTGTTTGCATTGCTAAGACTTTCATTCTCCCTTACACTTAAGCTTCATTGAGTTTGGTGGATTGGCTCCTAGTTTTCTCAGGGTGGGATGAGAATTGGTCCGAGTGTGGGTGTTATGTAAATTCTTATGGTCCAGTTTTAGGTTTTCCGTTTGATCCCTAAATTGGGTGCACAAAAAGGTTATTGTGAGGTAAAGGAAGGAGAGCTTTACATTGTATCATCTGTTCTGCATTAACTCTCCACATGCATCTCTTACCCCTTGTAAAAGAGAGCTAACACATGGTAGCTATAAATTGTGCCCAAGCCCCAACAGGTTGATGTGAGCCTCTGCTTTCCTACCTGCAAATTGAGAATTGCATTTGAGGTATGAAATCTGGGAGTTATAGTCTGACTGGTGAAACTGTCTGGTTTATAAACCATATTGTTATGCGTTATTTCTAAAACAAGCAGCTTGGGAATATCCAGAAAGGGCTTCAACTCTGAAGTGATCAAGTAGACAGAATGTCATGGAATTCCATGATTCACTCAGTAAGTCCATATCAAGTGTTCTGTGTGGGTTCTCTCTTGCCCTCCAACTCCCTCCCCTCTTCACCTCAGCCCTGCAAACTCCATTGGGCTGAGTGTCAAGGTGGTCCCCTTTATGTATTGTAACAAAAAGTAAAGATTTATAGTCACAATTAAAGTCTGAGTTTCAGCGGTGCAACTCCATTGTCTTCCGTGTTTGTACATGTATAATTGAAACTTGGAACTGGATTCTACCTATACTGTATTGTTTTTTCTAGCAGAACTGAAATATTAAGCTAATATGCAATAAAAATAATAAATGAACTATGTAAATAAATGAACTATGTAAATTGGAACTCATTGGTCAGTCCCTGTTTTATGCTCTTTGAAACAATACTGCAGAGATGAAATCCTGTATAGAACAATAGTCATATTTGTAATACTTCAGTTGTCAGATTGCATCTGAATTATGTAAATTAATAACTGTTTTGACTCTTACTGATTTTTTTTCATAATAACGATCTGTAATGCAGGATCATACGCGGGTTGGTGCAGATACCTCTCAGGATATACAGCTCTTTGGCATAGGAATCCAGCCAGAGCACTGTGAGATTGACATTGCATCAGATGGGGAAGTTACCCTCACGCCAAAAGAAAATGCAAGGTACAGAAGTTCAGCATAATTTAGCCTATGCAGCATTTGCTTCTTAATACAGGAAGGTGACTTTTGGTACTTTCTGGTTTCACTGTGTCAGGTATTGCATGTACTGAATTTGACAAGTAGCTTCAATTTGGATGACTTCAGCAAAACACTGAAGTGAGATTATACTTGTGCACAAAGGAGCTTTGTGCTGTCTGTAATTTGGCTCTGAATAACCCATGTTACAGGGCGTGTGGAACAAGGAGGGGCAGATTATTATTTATATGGATCCTTTGCCATAGGCTTTGGGCTTTGTGAGAAGGGAGGTATGAATTCATCCTGAGACTCTGATTGTCAGGTCCAGTTAGCAGATAATGGGTCCCAGGTTGTTTTTCTCTCATTTGTTTCATTATTGTAGTAACATTCTGTTTCTAGGGAATCATTTCTTCTTTGCTGAAGCTTGAAAAGTCTCTCTCAGCCTTGTACCATCACCAAAAGCATGTAATAATTAATTACAAAAGTACTACTTCTGTAGTCTCACTGCTTGCTTATTATCGCTGATAAGAGGTATAATTTAGGAAACAAAAGTGAGATCTTTGCAATTTTTCAAGCACTTCTCCCTGTACTTGCTGTAAAGTAGATCATAGTCTGTATATCATAGTGCTGTAGACTCATGGACAAAATTCCAAACAGATGGGATTCAGGCTTATGGTGATAGAGTTATAGTAGTGGGGGTTAGTCATTTTGACTGGCAAGAACAAAGGAGCATGTCAGTGGAAAAAATGTATAGCAAAATATGTTTTCCTTTATTTGTGACTGGCCTGAAATGTTTAAGTAGGTGTTTCTAGGCTATTTATATCAACATCAAGTTTGAAACTCTGGTAACCACTTAAACAGAATAGCTTGTTTCATATCTAAGAAATGATGACTTGAAATACAAAACTGAATTTAGAACACTGAATCTGAAAAACCATATTAATCCCAGCACATTACATTTTGGGGAAAATTGTCATCTTCATGTTTTGTGAGCTACAGATAAAAGAAGCAAACACTTTTCTCTCTCTTTTTTGAATAAAGCTGAGATACAGATACATGTCAGTGCAAATACTGTGTTCCAGATTTTTATAAAAATAGAATCTTGTTACTGATAGCTTAGTTTATAAGAAGAATGAACTTCGGTGATGGAAGACAGACATAGTTATATATATACCTAAATAAATTATAGATTGATGGTAGCAAGTTTAGAAATATTTTGCATTAGGCTAATCTGTTTCTTGCAAATAGGAAAATAACAATGTATAATCTTTCTCAGCAGGGTTTGCATGTAACTAAATTCACAGACTGTTTACAATGAGCAGACTGTGACCCAGTTTCTGGAATGTACATGAGGTTTTCTTAAACCGAGGTTGTAAAGCTGAAATGGAATCCTTGTCCCCCTACTGTTTCAGTGAAGAGCTACAACATCAACAGTTTTTTTTTTAAACAGTGGGAAACAGTTTTTCATGATCTATTGTCACATGTATCCTTTTAAATTAAATCTTATTAAGTTGTATGTCGTGTTACATATAAACTTGGCATAGGTGAAAAGAACAGACTGCTTATTTTTGTAGGTATCTTTTCATCTATAATTTCTGGGATTTTGCCAAGGTTGTCTTTTTGTTCTTGCAGATCCTGTGTGAATGGTGCACTGGTATGTTCTGTCACACAGTTGTGGCACGGAGATAGAATACTGTGGGGAAACAACCACTTTTTTAGGTAATAACTTATATTCACTTCTTCGGTCCCTTTATTTTCTTACCTGTTTTTTTTCAACGCTACTGTTTTTAAAAGCTTTTAAGAAGTCACTTTCAATTTTTTAATCAGAATCAACCTGCCGAAGAGAAAGCGACGAGATTGGCTGAAAGATTTTGAAAAAGAAACTGTATTAGCAGAACATGATCTGGATGCAGCCAGTGAGGCTTCTTCAGAACCAGATTACAACTATGAATTTGCACAAATGGAGGTTATAATGAAAACACTGAATAGTAATGGTAAGAGAATGTCCAGGATGTGTGAAGTAGAAACCTAGTTTGGATCCAGTTGGAACCTTGTCCCGATGTTTGAGCTTAGGACATGCTAGATCTGACCAGTGGTCTGTCTAGACTAGAGTAGTTTCTCTTGACAGCTTCTTGGTGCTTCAGAGATGGGTAAAATAAACACCCTTATAAATAATTATAGAATAAACTGCCCATTGTTTAGAAAGAGACTACCTAGTTAATTTAATGGTTAGTTCCTGCCCTAAAGCATAGTGAGTTCATGGCTTTACACATGATTATCCTATGTGATATAACTGTGAATGGTGATCAGAGAGGGATGGTATATACTTTCCTAAATTCTGCTAAGCTCCTGCCTACAATGAGTTGTGGAAGTAAAATGATGTTGTAGGTCAGAGCTGTCTAACTTCTGAGTAGCTGGGGGCCACAAGCTCCCTGGCCACATGTTGTGCAGGCTGCATGTCTACTTCTTCCACTCTCTCCCATTCCCACTGTGCTGCATGAACACCTTTGCACCTGGAACGCTGCACTACAGCGCAACATGTGCCCACCCACTGCTGCACCCTGAGGCAGGCGCCTCCCCCCCCCCACACACACACAAACCCACTGTACTGTACCAGCATGGCATGGGGGCCCAAGATCCCCTGCAAGCTACCCAGCCATGGGTGACCTCATCCTCGCAGATTGCACTGCCCCACCCCATCCTGCCCACCGGGGTGAGGGCAAGATGCAGAAGCTGGAGGAGGAAAGAGGAGCCCAAAGACAGCAGCAGCTGGAGCTGTCAGGGAACAGTATCCAGAGGGGGGGCCTGATGGCTGCAGGTTAACCCCTTGGAGGCCAGATGTGGCACGCAGGCTTCCAATTGGATGTTCCTGTTATAGGTAGCGCTTCAATTTATTGCAAAATTGTGTACTGGATAGTCAGGTCAGAAGAGGTAATGAAGAGCCTAATTTCATGGCATGTTTTTGCAGTTACCTTATATAAACACGTGCTGAGCAAAAGAGAAAATACCTTGACTTTTATGCCACTATTAAAGAGAAAAATTAGTTGGTGTGTCAGTGGCAAAATCTTCCTGCCTTATCTTCTCTTGCTTTCCCTCCTCCTTTTTCCTAATCTCTCAGCACAATAATGGTACGTTGCCTGTTGTGGTTCATTACCTGTTGTGCTTCACAGTTATTACCAGAATACGTTATTTACAGGTCTCTTAGCTAGTTCTTTATTTTGTTATGTTTTTTGTTGAATATGGCATAATTTCATGCTTCACTGATTTTTATTATATAAATAGCTCAGTTTATTTTAGGGACTGATTCTGCAAGCCTTCCTTACATCGGTAATTCCATTGACTTCACTGGAACTGGTTGTGTTGCAGAATCAGGGCTTTTAATTTATGCAGATTACTTTTTAATCATGGAGATATGCTCATTCTGATTCACCCATGCTAGGAGGAGAATTTCAGATGAATTTGCCCTCTTGGTGGTCTTCAGTGTTGTCATCCTTCATGAAGACTCTGTTTCCTGTCTTAATGCCTCAAATCATCACGTATTTGTGCCAAAACTGGAACAAAGGTTTTAAATTTGATTGGCTCACGCATGAAGCTCTTGGACTAATTTGAAAGCATTAATTGATGCTTGAACTGCTTGTCACTAACCAGGGATGCAAATAAGTTATAGTGGTCTACAATGAGTCAGTGTTCTATTATTTAAGGGGCATGTCTTTTGAGTTTCTTTTGCTGTAACTAGCTACTGTAAATTATGTCCCAAACTATCTCAAAAGTATGAGAAACATATTTTAGTCCATTTGTCTCCTCTGAATGGAATCCATGATTATTTTTGTCCTGGCCTGTCATATTTTGGATATCCTCACTGAAAAATAGTGCAGATTTTCCTTTCGTTAATGTTCTCCTCCCCCCCACCCAATACACAACAGATAATAGTCACAGATGGTGCATAGCTCCAAAATGCATGCTAGCTGTATGTTTAAGTAATATGTTTGTTATAAAAAACTGGGGAAAAGTAACTGCGAGAAGCCATAATTAAAAATCTAATTCTTTGGATTCCTTTGAGAGAAAAATGAAAACAAAAACAGTATTTTCTTTTACTGTCTTCTCTGTTTTGTTGTTGGGTTTTTTTAAGGCTCCTTTTTAAATAAATGTCTTGCCCTTTAGAGGACAAAGTCACATGACAATTTATCCTCCATAAACATAGTAACAAGGTCATGTACCACATCTGGTACTAGTACAGCTCTGAGGAAAGGGCAGAACTGTGAAGGCCATGTGGGTGAGCCACTGAAGTGCATTTTTCTCCTCAACACACTGATTTCCCTTTTGAGATTGTGACAGTTCAGCTTTGTACCACAGATTTGTAACACTGGTCTAACCACCAATATATCATAAAAGTCTGCTTTATATCCCCGCATAGCTTTTAGTGGTTCAATAAATTATGTGGTTAGGTTGAGGGGCCTCCCAATTAGATTAGGTTTTTTGGTTTGTTTGTTTTGGGGGGTTTTTTAATACAGTTCACTGTGAGGATTTTCCAGTGCAGCTTAATGAAGTAGTGCATTCATTCAGCTTCTCTCAGATGATAGTTTGGGTCTGACAAGTGTTCGGATACATTCATTTAAATAATTTTATTTATCATTATTATTGGGTTAATGTCACAAGCTCATGAGTGAAGTGACTTTTCAAATGGAAATGAGGCACAGCACCGCTTTGGAGAAAGTACATACTGTATTTACTTGAATATAAGGTGACCCTGAATGTAAAACAACCCCTATAATGATATATATGGAGATTTTATAAATTTGTTATAATTTTCTAGGTATAGAATCTAATTATTGGAAATTGGCCTGAATTTGTCCCTCTCCCAGTGCTGCAGCAGGGAAAATAAATCTGGGGGAGATCAGGTAGCCCTCTTATTTCCCCCAACCTTTTCCTCCTGCAGCCCCTTTCTCACCTCCTTACTGGCAGACCCTGTTCTTCCTGAGCACATGAAAATGAGGGGCAAATTTGAAAACACTGACCTTGAAATAAGCATGCATGCAGTCATTTGCATATAGTACCCCACTGACTTAGTTCATCCAGAATTGATGCATATTACACTTTTTAAACTGCTGCAAGTTTTAGCATAAGTACTTCATAAACTCACTTTTGAACAGTACTTCTATACTTATTCATACATGGTACATACTATATTAGTTCAAAGCCAAAAGACATGATTATCATATAGTTCATTGGGCTGGGCCCCTGCAGAGTCAACAGCATTTCAAGCCATGGCAACCCCATAGCTCAACACTGCTCAGTATGCATGTGTACCACAGATACTCCACCCCCCACAGAGGATCTAATTAGCACCCCCACTCATGACTGGAATGGGATGTGTTGTTGTCATGAGTCCTGGGATCCTCCAAAGATTTATATGCAGGTGAGGTACAAGGCAGCCTGCTCTGGCTCCACTTCATAGAGGGTGGACCCACACTAATCATATGGGACAGGTTGAGAGAAGAAGAGGTGACAGAGGGATTCTGGGTGAACTGTTTGGGTCTCTATTTGGTGATGTTTGCCAGACATTTAAGGCTGGTGAAGAAACAGGAATCATTGGAAAAGCCCTAGCTCAGCTGTGAGAATGAAGATGAAGTTGAAATATATGCAGTGTAGTGGCTAACCATGACTTGGAAAGGAGTTGGCGCTGAGGGAAACTGCTCTCAATGGGCACTACCATATATCTTATTCATGTAGGCTTCACTAACCTATTCTTGTGGTAAGTTCCCATCAGCTTCTTGGCCTCTGAAGGGCTCAGATCAAGTGTAGTCTATGCTTGTCTGGCAGAGGAAATACCATGATCACCATGGTGGCTTCCTAGTTGCACTTGGGGAAGACCGCTCTGCTAGCATGGGATAGTACCCGCATAGGTAATGCAAAGTTAATCTTGGCTTTATGCCCACTTTATGGAAATGGGAGACTCCTCCTTAGCTTGTTCCTGTGGCCTTATGGCCAAGGGCAAGCAAAATTTGGGGGCATATGAACCCTAAACCTCCGTGTTGGGGTCTGCAAGTAGGATGCCTGCCAAAGGATTTGAGAACATCTGAAGCCCCAGATAGGGGTGGAGGATGTTTGCTGGTAGTAGGGCCACAAATGATTCTAGACTGACTCTCGGATTTGAAATCTGTTTTGGCTAATTTGGCTTGGAATACGGAAAATGATAGTTAAAAAAAAGTTCCCATCAGCATGTTTGTTCCATATCAGCCATGTGTTTTGTAGTCATACTTAATGTTGGCTGCATTTAAATCAGCTTCATAGTTTATTTCCATGACGGAGCACATGCTGCCTTTGGGAACAGTTTCATATAGACAGGGCACATCTACACGTCACCGTATGGTGACATTGCTACAGCACCGTGCTTAGTACTTCCTTTTGGAAGTACTAAGGCATGGCGCAGTATGGGCAGGTGCTGCACCATGCGTGTGGCACATGGGTAAATTTCTCTGCTGTGTCACTGTAGCAGCATGCTATACCCAGGGAGTGCACCACTACGGCAACGTAGCTGGTGATCACGTGTAGACCCACGTCATCACTGTGTCTCCATGGTGCACCATACAGCGATTGTAACGCATCGCTACATCATTGTTGGGTGATGTGTAGATGCACGCACAATGAATTTAATGAGATTTCCTTGTGTGCAAATGTGAGATAAGGAGCTTTTCCCCTAATGCTGATTTGGGGGGTGGGGACTTTGTCTGGTATTCCAGTAAATATGGTATATTTTTTTAATATTTAGAGTTCTGTGTTTAAGTTCCATTCTTTCAAACACTTGATCAAGTAATTTTCTTTGTGTGAGTCCTTTAAAGTCTGAAGGGCTGCTTTGTGTGCATAAATGTTTCCAGGATTAGGGTCTTTAATACAACAGAAGAACCATTTAAAAGCTAGTAAACTGGGTAAAATCCTCCTTAGGATGCATGACTCCAGATTTGAATTAAATAGGGCTTAAATTCTGCTTGTTGTCTAATATATGTTTTCTGAATTGGGGAGAATTTTACCATTTATAATACATTTCCACTACGTTTGATGGTAGGCAGCTATAAATTGAACCATTTTGGCCTTGGTTTTCAAATTTTGAGATTTGTGATTCTTCTGCATGACTGTGTTCATTCTGGAGTGTTTTTTGCAAGCCATATTGGAGCTTTTAATATTGAAATGTCAAAAGTAAATGCTCATGTGCTGCTTAATTTGGTTTCAGCTGAAACTAAAAATGCTACTTAAAATTGGAAAACTATTTAGCTCCTGCTTGTAAGGTACCTCCTGTAAAGTATATTTAATGGTGTAGTTTAATCCCATTTGATAAATTTCAGTGTGATCCTTTAGCTATCGGTAGTTGGAGAGATCTCTCAGGTGAGCGTGTTGTGAAGCTCCATTTTCTGGCATCAGTTATTTATTTGAGTAATTTAAGAAATTCTTGTCTCAGTGACTCATTCCTATAATTCTTTCCCATCTTTTCAAACCCAGCAGAAATCTCTTTAATCTCTTCCATACTTGTCCTCCTCCTTCTGTGTAACATTTAATTTCCAAATCACTCTTCTATAAATCACTCTTCTAGCTAGTTATAGCTGTAAAATATTATAGAGATGATGCAGTAGAATCTGGGGAATGTGAAAATAATTCTTCGCATATTCAGAAGGTATCTGGTCTGAGTATCACAGGCAGGCATGTGAACAATTCAATTTATATGCTTGAGTACCAGAACTCAGGTCATTCAGTAATCCCTTTTTCTTCATTTATATGCTTGGAAGTTAAGAATAACTAACTATTTTCCAATGAGAATGCAAATTCTGACTAGTTGTGAATGGAAGCTGCTAAAAAATAACAGCTGTGGCAGTTTGGAGACCTTTTATTGCCATGGTGCTCAGTCTTTGTCCCTGAGGCTAGATGAGTTGTGTGGGGCTGGTCCACAGACTGGTTCAAGTCCCATGTGTCAGCATCAGAGCCTAGGGCTTGGTACAGCCCCCTCCCTGTCCTGAGTGCTGGGATTGGGCCATGGGACCCAGCACTGCTCCCTCCTCCCCCTCTTCACCAGGATTGGGGCCTCAAGGGGGCGTCCTCCTCCCTCATCCCAGCACTGGGGCCCAGCACTGCCTCCTGTGCCAGGATCGGGGCCTGGGGTCTAGCGCTGCATATGCCTAGCCTTGTGCATTGAGATTGGGCACACAGTCCAACATGAAGCACTTGGGAATCCTGGAGAGTCTGCAAGTTTGGTAGCAAGGACATGGTGCCACCACTCCCCTGCTGCCGAATTTCTGGACCTATGAAGAGCCCCAAGGGCCAGATTTGGCCCTCAGGCCAGGGGTTGAGCACCCATGCTTTAAAGAATTGTTCAGTGTCCTGAGAAATGTATACTGTATAGTGTATACAGTGTATACTGTATAGTGTATACTGTATAGTGTATACTGAGCAAAATGCCAGGTGGTGGTTATTTACTTTGGAGTGGATTCTTGACTATTCCTGATTAGTATAGATCATTGGTTTGTTCTGTTTTTACCCACTACTGTCCATCACGTTCCTCCAGTACAGGGAAAAAGAAGGTTTTTTCTCTCTCTAACTTATCTCTTCCTTCCTTAGCATCCTCTTCCATTCTTTTCTTACTGTTATTTCCTTGCTCTTGTTGACTCACACTCTTCTTCAGTGTTCCTGTCCTAACTTCCGTGGTGCTCCATATTATTATTATTTTTTAAATCAAGTGTGGAACTAATATAATCAAAAGATAATCAAGTGCATCTCTCAGCTGCCACTCCTCCCACCTCCTCTGTATGCTCTGTCCTTTTTGCTGTGTGTATCCATTCATTTTGGCTTTGGTTTGTAAATTCAATCCCTTGGATCAGTGCCTGGCATACACTGAGTGTTATTGCACCATGGTGACAACAGTTGAACTCTGGTACTGACATGGTGTTCTTTCACTTCTTCCTTTGGCAGACCCGGTTCAAAATGTGGTCCAGGTACTGGAAAAACAGTACCTGGAAGAGAAGCGGAGCGCTCTTGAGGAGCAGCGGATGATGTATGAGCGTGAACTAGAGCAGCTGCGACAGCAGCTCTCTCCAGAAAGGCAACATCAGCATGGCAGTGACCAGCTCTCGTACACAGCTCAGTCTGTACAGCAGAAAGTAAACCTCTGGACAGAAGAGAGGTGAGAATGCAGGAGTAAAAACAAAGAATGAATGAGAAACACAAATGAGAGAGGTGGTGCATTGAAGGGTAAGGTGACCAAGGTTTCCAGAAACAGAGACATTGTATCTAAAGAAATGATGGAATCAAATGTGCAAGATCAAGCTTTACCAAGTGTTAGGTGCTATCAGTGCACATATCACTGTGGAAACACAACTCTGCAACAAGGATCTAACTATATTTAAATCACAGACAAACTTCAGAAACATAGGATGCACATGAACTCAAATATTGACTCTCATTTTGTGTGTGCTTTAGTTTCTAACAGTAGATTGGTCTTTAAAAAGGTATTGGTGCCAGACCTCAGGTACAGTAGATTTTAGGAGGGACTTGGAGTAAAAAGGAGAGGTTTAGTTTGAAATGAAAGAAGAAGTCTCAAAGACAAAGCATGTATGAGAGTTTCTCAGATGACTGGCAGGAGTTAGTTCTGGAAGGAGAGTTTAGGAAGCGGAGGAAAGAATAAGTGGAGGTTAGGCAGGGGCAGGGCTGTGTCTTGAAAATGAGAGAGGTTCTCTTCTTGTTATAAAAGGTCAGAGGAAGCCTCTTAGATTCAAAAAGGGGAGTCATATGGTCAGCAGCATCAGAGCAATAAGATTTCAGCTGTGGCATTTTGTTGTAAACAAATTACTAGTCTGTTCTTAGGTCTGTTTCATTCACTGGGAGAAGTGTCTAGATGGACTAACAGGTCTTTTCCAACTCTGTTATCTGCAGATGCTTGTTTACATTCCACAACAGAGACTTCATTATTCACTGAACTCTCTTTTTTTATACATGCTAACTTTGAGTACTCCCTTCTATTTTTGTGTTCTTCCACCTCTCCCATAAAAAGTCAATCTAAAAGAAAAACATAAACATAATTGTCTTGAATTATTCAGACCCAGAATGTAGGAAACAGAAAACAAGACTCAAAATCTAGTGTTGTAAACTGTTTGTTTTGTGTTTAGTTTTTGTTCTGTCGTACTTTCAAAGTTCATAAGTTGTGCCAAGTTTGGCATGAGAAAAAAACTGTTCACCCTGTAACCAGTGATGACTAGAAAGTTTTCTTTGGCCAGTATGGGGGGAAATGGTGGTTGTTTTAATTAAAACAATTCCTTTATATCCGTAAGAGCTGGAAGCAGAACTTTGAAGTGCAGACAGAAATAATGGAGTCTCAGCAAAATAATGGAGTCTCATCCTCCTGAGTTTGCAGATAAGTTTTAGTGCTTTTTAGGGCTCTTCATAGCTTTGCCAAGCAGCTGCATATTAAAATAAGACTCTGGTTAGAGCCACTGCTTCTATTCAGAACTGGACAGCAAGTGAAGTGGTCAGGAATTCATATCCTTGAAATGGTCTTGCTGCTTGGGGAATGCTTCGAGAAGTAGTAAGAACCTCCTTTTTTCCCTCTGCTTCTCATAGCAGACAGAGTGTTCTGAAATGGGAGAACAGAAGATGAAATAGATTCAGTTTTAAATGTATCCAATAATTTCTAGCATCAGGCTGATACGAACTCCAAAACAAGACTCAGGATAAACTTCTCAGCATCTTGCCACCCTGGCAATTGATGGGGTTATTAGGAAGAATTGGCTTTGAACCTAAATGTTGTCCTTGGATTTCACAGCTGGATTTCACCTCCACATCTCTCACATCTTCTGAACTGGTTAATTTCTCTGGAAGTTATTGCAGCATAAAAAATACCACACTTATTAAAAAACAAAACAACACTCCCCCCACCCCCCCTGGCAAAAGAAAACCAACAAACCTCATGCCCTAAATATGGCACAGTTTTTGCCTCCTGTTGCAGACTGGCTGGGGGGCCCTGGCAGCTCAGCTACTTGTTGCTGACCAGCCAGGAGGCAAAAACCATGCCGTATTTTAAACTGCAGTTTTCGCCTCCATGCCAATCAGGAGTGGTGGGGCCTTTCTGCCAATCAGCTGGGGGGGAGGGGGGGCAGCATATGGAGGAAATTACAAAATTAAAGGAGCTGTTGCGCCGCACAATTCTCCTGAAATTTTGGTAGGTCCTTGCTTATAGGCATCTGGGAACAGTTTTGGAGAAAGGTTTCTCTTTCCTAACCAGGTGATGGGAAATATGCAAAACATGAGGGAGGTTCTTCATGCACTGACCAGGTACAGAAATTGCACTTTTACTTACTGGTATAAGTAACGCAGGTGTCACAGTGGACGTAGTCTTTCTGGACTTTAGGAAGGCCTTCGACACTGTCTCTCACCCCATTCTTGTTAAAAAATTAGGAGATTGTGGTGTTGATGCCTACACAGTCAGATGGGTCGCCAGTTGGCTGGAGGGCTGTTCCCAGAGAGTGGTGGTGGATGGGTCATTTTCGACTTGGAGGGATGTGGGCAGTGGGGTTCTCCTTGTGCCCACACTGTTCAACATCTTCATCAGCGACTTGGATGAGGGGGTGAAAAGCACCTTGTTCAAATTCGTGGATAACGCTAAGATGTGGGGAGAAGTGGCCACCCTAGAAGGGAGGGACAGGCTGCAATTGGATCTCGACAGGTTACAGAGGTGGGTGGATGAGAATAAGATGGGATTCAATACTGACAAGTGCAGGGTACTGCACCTAGGGAGAAAGAACCAGCAGCATACCTACAGGCTGGGGGACTCCCCTCTCGTCAGCACAGAGGCAGAAAAGGATCTTGGAGTCATTATAGACTCCAAGATGAACATGGGTCGCCAATGTGGGGACACGGTCAAGAAGGCTAATCGCACCTTGTCATGCATCCACAGATGCATCACGAGCAGGTCCAAGGAGGTGATTCTCCCCCTCTATGCGACACTGGTCAGACTGCAGGTGGAGTACTGCATCCAGTTCTGGGCGCCACACTTCAGGAGGGATGTAGACAGTATTGAGAGGGTCCAAAGGAGGGCCACTCGCATGATCAGGGGTTAACAGGGCAGGCTCTACGAGGAGAGGCTACGAGACCTGAACCTGTTCAGTTTCCACAAGAGAAGGCTGGAGGGGATCTGGTGGCCGTCTATAAACTGGCCAAGGGAGACCAGCAGGCAATGGGAGAGTCCCTGTTCCACCGAGCACTACTGGGATTAATAAGGAATAACGGCCATAAATTGACTGAGAGTAGATTCAGACTAGATATCAGGAGGCACTACTTCACAGTCAGGGCGGCTAGGATCTGGAACTAACTTCCAAGGGAAGTGATGCTTGCTCCTACCCTGGGGGTCTTCAAAAGGAGGCTAGTTAGACACCTTGCCGGGGTCCTTTGACCCCAGCATTCTTTGCTGCCATGGCAGGGGGGTTGGACTTGATGATTTGCTCAGGTCCCTTCCGACCCTACCAACTATGAAACTTATGATTGGAAACCAGTCTGTACCTGTAACAGAACAGAAGTTTAGCACCCATAGACCGGCTTAAAAATGGCAGAACCCAGTCTAAGATTTGCTCCCCCTGCCTTTCCCCATCAAAGATTTGCTCCCCTACCCCACCAAACAGAACACCATTGTGTGTTCTGTTCGCTACAAATTTAAACTACGCCACTTACAGAAAACCACATAACTTAGCTTGATTCTACCTTGGGCTTTTTAAATGTCTGTACCTAGCCATTATGTTCAGAGTGTGGAGAAAGTGCAGTGGAGCCTAGCCACTGGTGTGGCTAACAGTGGCATCTTCCAAGTGTTGGTATAATTAAGGGTTAGCTGATGCTTATTTAAACTATGCTTTAAGCTCTGCTTTGGGGTTAAACATCCAAATGTTTGTTTGAATTGTTTGTTGATGGAGCTAGGCAAGCACACTTTGTCTAATAACAATGCAAAAACCTCATTAGAAGTCCCTTGGCCTCAGTTTCTGTGAACCGCTTATTTGGTGGCTTAGCGCACTCGCAGTTATGTACACAAAGCCAGACACAGTTAGAATGTACAGAAGATAATGAAAACTTTCCACAATAATACTTGGTTGAGATGACATCCCCCATAAGGCTTTGCTATGTTCTGGACACATTCCTTCCTCAAAAGCTTGATGAAGAAACAATTGGCTTCTTAGCATTCACAGAAAGTTAATATATTTAAGCAAGTTTGAGAGTTACAGACTCTTTATGGAAAGTGCCCTGCCATTGTGCCTTTATTTATTTTTTAGATGAATGATCTGTTAACTTACTGGTCTTACATACAGAAGCATAACATTGGGGAAAAAGAGGTGTTGCAGCAATATTTCATATCATTTGGGACATTTATAGGTCAAAGCCCTGTCCCATTACAGAAGCTAGCAGGCAACCAGTGGTAGCAGAGTACTGCTATAACGTACACTCTGTGCAAAGCACCGTTTAGTGCATACGTACTTCCTCTAACTTCAGCTTTCAGCTGATTTCAACGTATTGCTTTTTATAAGAGTGCATTATTGCTATCTAGTATTAAGCTGTTAAGGGCAGAAAAAGGAGTTGCCCTCTTTGTACCAGGAGCAGATGGGGAAGGAGGTAGTAGACTTGGCCACAGCTGTGATCCAGTCTGTCGAGGCTGTAACAAGGCACTGCCTGTGTTGCAGACCTGGGTTAGACAAGATAACAGCATAAAGCTGCTTGTTTTAGTACATACTAGGTGCAACTACACATGCAATTAATGCAAAACAAACTCCGGAGTTTATTGCTCCCGGGCATGTCATTTGAACATGAGCCCAGGAGCTATAAACTCCAGAATTTATTGCCATTTGCATGTGCACCCAAAATTGCAAGATTGCAGCATACTGAACCAGGGTGGAGCAGCCCCAGCTAGCAGGGGACCTGGGGAGTCAGCCTGCCAGCCTGGGGCTGGTACTGCCCAGCTCAGCATGCTGCTTAGGGGCTGGCTGGGGCACTAGGGTACTTCAGTGCAGTGGCTAGCTGGCGGGCAGCCACCACACTGAAGCACCCTCATGCCCCAGCCAGGTGGGGCATTGTTGACACGTACTGTTGCAGAGTTTTTTACTCCGAAGCAGGATAGTACTTGTATTTACAAGTACTATCTTGCTGCATAGTAAATTAGTTTACTCCAGCCTAATAGGGTGCATGTGTAGACACCAAGATGTTTACTGCACAGATAATTAGTCTACTGCGCAGTAAACATCTCATGTAGACACGTCCACTGACGGCACCAGATTCCGGGCCTCTTTACTAAAGCTGTCCCTGTCCAATCTATGTGTCTTCATAGTATTTTTCATAGGAGAGTTATCAGGGCAGAACTACCCTGTCAGACCTCTTGCAAAGATTAGAGCAATTCCTTCTGGTAATTACTGGTTTATCAGCAGGGCTGCACTATCCGTGGGATTAAGGAACCTGATAGATCAAAGTGAAGCTAAATACCATAAAATGTCTACGTAGCCAAACTACCGACTGCTTTTCATATTTACAGCTTGCCCCACAGAACAGTTTTGCCTTTCATCCCAAACTTGTCTCTAATCTCATGTGTTCTGTGGAAATGAGAATACACCAATACAATTGATTTCAGTAGGATTTTGCATAGAAAGGGCTATACATAGCACAAAGAAGACACTGCTACAGACTAAAGTTTCTGAGATTTGCTTAAAGGTTTTTTGCAGGAAAGTATGTGATACAGTATGCTGTATGGTAAGTGCTGTTAGGACTTCTGGGGTTTCCTAAAGTAAGGCAGAAATCATTGGCTTGTTATCTTTGTAAGATCAAAGAACTACCATGTTAAGATGAAAAATCATTAAAGATGGGGACCTGTATATGAGAAGTGCCTGCACTTGTATTACAGGTACAAGCATAATAAGAAATATCATGGGAGGTCTGGCTTGCCATTTTTCATTTTGAAATAGATTTGTTCAAACAGGTATAGAGACTTGGAATTCGTAGAAAGGGGGTTAGACCCCAGTTGTTTATTTGTGCATTGTCTTCTGTTAATTGCAGGGTACACTTGATAGTGGGATATAAGATGCTTTATATCAAGAATGGCTAAGTGCAGACAATAGGCCTTGGAATTCTACAACACAGTAGGGTCTGCAGTAGTCTTATCTTTTCAAATGAAGCTGTTAGCCCTGTAGATTTTATAGATTACAATCTGCCATTCCTCACCTTGATCTAAACAGAGGACTTTGTATTGATGAAACCTCACATGTGCTGAGACTACTACACTCTATTAGGAACAACCTTCAGACTTTTGGTAGCATCTTTTATTGACTAATTACATTTGGGAAAGATGTTAGACAAGCTTTCAAGTACAAAATGCCCTTCCTTGAATCTGGGGAAAAAACAGCAACAGCCTAAATCAGGGGTTGTCAACCAGGTGTACCTGTAGCCCTGGGGGTACCTTGAAAGTTCCTAGGGGGTATGCGGGGTTGGACAAGGTTGGAGAACCACCACCCCAGGCCGCTGCCTCATGAGAGCAAGGCGTGGATGAGGTGAGAGCAGGGCTGCACAGACACCGTGCTGCTGCCATTCTGCTCTTTGCCACCCCTCCACTCTGCATCCAGCCACTCGCCACCCCTCCTTCCCCCAGGGACACACTTATTAAAAAGGGGGCTACTGGGGGTACACATATTTAAAAAGGTTGAAAACCTCTGACCTAAAGTAATTAGGAAGTAAACGAATTACTTTATTTTGTCTGCATAACATAAACAAAAATAGTCACTTAAAGATGGAGAAGGCAGTAAACCTGGTGAGTAAAGAGATTATATCAGGAATAGCTGCAAATCAAGGAAAGGGCAGTTGAAATACATCTGTTTTTGTAAAAGAATAAGATCTGTAGAATACAGAGAGGTGGAGTAGGTAAGTTGTAATGAGCCAAAAACCATTGTCCAGGCACAGTGAACGGGCATCTTGTCTTGACTAACATCTCTCCCGACTATATAGTTAGTCCAATAAAAGATATTTCCAAAAAAATTCTTTGCTTCTTGCACGTTCCATAGATCGAAATCTGGCTACAACCCTACTAGTATGTGTTGCTTGAAAGCTTTATTTAATCTGTTGGTTTGAGTTTTCTTAGTAAAATGATATATAAAACACCAAGCAATCGTACTACAGCATTTCCTTTCAAGATTTGTTTCATAGAAGTCTTGACTGGTCTGCATTCACAACTTTCCAATAATAGAAATAGGTTTCTGTATATCTTTCATGTTACCTACTGCACCACAGGGATGAATTGTTCCGACAGAGCCTGGCTAAACTTCGAGAGCAGATAGTAAAGGCCAATACACTGGTGAGAGAGGCAAACTTCTTAGCAGAAGAAATGAGCAAGCTAACTGATTATCAAGTGACACTTCAGATCCCAGCTGCAAACCTCAGTGCCAACAGAAAGGTAAGGAGCAAACAGAGCAGGAAAAATGCAGCAGCAGCTTTAACTAATCACTAAAATTTGAGCCTGTTTTTGTTTTCAATTGCAGTTGGAAATTATGTTTGTTTTTAAACCACTGAAGTATTATGTAGGTGGAGGATAGCATTTAAGTATAGATGCTATCGGTCCCTCTCCTAAAAACATATGACATCCTTAAGCTCATGTGACATGAGGGTAAATGTTTATGTTCTGATGCTGTACTACTAAAACATAATTCTGCATTTTTTTAAATACATATGGGCAAGATCTAAAGAGAAAATAGTCTTCCTAAAATACCTAACTCCCACATCGTACCCATATGATTTTGTCCAGTAGCATAATGTAGGGTTGTTGAGTGGGGCACTGCCTAAGGGGAGAGGTGCCAGAAGGATGGGGTGCACGTCTCACCCTCCTGTCCCCTGCTCCACCTGCATTTCCCAGGTGCTGGAAGCAGCAATACAGGCAATGTGGGTCATGGAGCACAAGGCGTTATGGGAATCATTGTTTTGTAGAGCAGCAGTAAAGTTCACTCCTGTTCGTGGGAGAATTAACCCCATGTTTTGCTGCTGAAATCAGCATTTGTTTACTCCCTGGAGTTGGGCTTCAGTGGCAAAAATTGTGGAAGCTCCCTCCCCAGCATTAGCAAACTCCACTGCCACTCTAGAGAACAATCCCCAGAGCACCTTGCACTCTGTGACACACACTCCCTACACCTGCTGCTTGCTGCTGCTCCCATGCTGCCTTAGGTGCATTTTTCACGTGTTATGCCTCGGATTTTGTCATTGTGTATTTTACGTGGCATATTTGATATTTCAGTGAATCTTACTGCCCATAGTTAGGATATTACCATAAGCTGCCACAACAAGATTATTCCTATTTAATGTCTCTATTTAAAAATAAAGCATTTGAGAAGAACGAAAGGAAGGATCCATTGAATCTGCACAGCTTTGTTTGCAAAGTTTGCTTACTGTGCAGAAGTACTGCAGCTAGCGTACCAAAGAAAGCCATGTAATCTGTGTGCAGTTACATTCTGTGGGAGTATGATTTGAGTGAAAAGTTAGGATATTTAAGGGTATGTTTCTACAGTCAATCATTTCTCTTCTCTGACAGAGGGGGGCAATAGTAAGTGAGCCTGCTATTCAAGTGAGAAGAAAAGGAAAAGGCACTCAGGTGTGGACTATTGAAAAACTAGAGAACAAATTGATTGACATGAGAGACCTGTATCAGGACTGGAAGGAGAGAGTTCCAGAGGTATTTAAAATACATATAACTTGACCATTTTTTTAAATATCTGTTTTCGTCTCACCGCTTCTCTCTGTTTTTATAGGTACAATACAGTGAGTGCAAGTGTGTGTGTGTGTGTGTGTGTGTGTGTGTGTATGTATTTTGGATTATATCATAAATTACACTGCACAAACAAGGGTGTACAAGGAATACTTAACACAGAGTACCCATTACAAAGAAGAAAAATACAGCATTTCTGCTACAACTATACCCTCAAATATTCTTACGCCAGTCTGAATCGTATCATGTTAGTTGGAGTTCTATCGGAAAGAA
Organism: Alligator sinensis; assembly: GCF_000455745.1. NCBI lineage: Eukaryota > Metazoa > Chordata > Crocodylia > Alligatoridae > Alligator > Alligator sinensis. Next base: position 396,166 of record NW_005842229.1, read on the forward strand.
GATATCTCTTTATGGAATCATGAAGTTCCATGAAGGCATATCTCTTACTGATAAAATTCCAATTAATGTGACATCAGTGGGTAAGGCACATTAGTCTGAGCAGAGCACCAAGAAAATGCTGTTTCTGGCACTCAAGCTAGTTAGACTGCTCAGAGCGTAAAGTGCACATATGAGGGCAGAGCTTGATCCTAAAACTTTGCCTCAGTTGTGTATCTTTAAACTGTAAAGCAGTAAGAGAATTATTCTCCTAGTTTGGCTTGATATTTGCAGATAACTAAAACATCAAGTCAGCCATATGCCTTTTTTTTTTTAAAGAAAAAAAAATCATTCTTATGCATAGAAATCACTTCTATATTATAATATCGGTAATGCTTGCCTCACTTCACCTAGCAAAAGACTGAAATAGGATTTAACAGTTCATGAATGTGTCCTTTAAATAGCCATGTAGGAATGTGAAAGTAGGGTGTCCTGCTACCACATGGCTGATAGGGAGAGCACAAATCCCTTTGCATGGAATATAATTCTTATACCTACTTGAGCAGTTGCTTTGTTCTTTTGTATTATGACATCTTTAGGCAGGAGAATAAGAATCTATGAATCATATTTGTAACATGAGAGAGCCTTTGGGCTTCATTTTGCACCCATTAAAGTCCACGAAAGTTTGTCATATCAGTAGGCACAGTTTATTTAAAAAAGATATTAGTGTATTCTGTTAGCCCATACAGTCCTTCAAGCATAATAACAATATGATTTAAACCTTTTTCTTTTGAGTGGAAAAGGGAAACACAGAATGGAAACGTCTTGTTCAGCTACTGTGGAATACAGCTTTGTAGGGATTCCTAGTGTGAGTTGGGGGCTGAGCCAGAAGATGTCTGTGTATATGGAGTGTTCACATAAAATAGGCTGCAGAACTTGGATCAGGAGAAGTAAGGGAACAGCTGCAAGCTCATGCATGATACCCAGCAACCAGCTCAGTTGTTCAAGTTGGGCACTGAGAAAAGAATTTGGTTTGTTCTGGAGGGTTTTTTTGTTTTTTTTAAATAAAAACATTTTCAGATATAAGCAGGTACAACTTTTGGAAGTCAGTAGAATTGCACTTACTTTAGAGCAGGTGACTTGGCCTCACACTTCAAAATTGAAGTCACATTACTATTCCTCTGTGAGAAGAGATGTTATATGATCCCCAGCCCAATATTTTATTTTAGTTTTGTAGTGTACTTGTAATCTAAATTTATCTGTGGTCAATGTAAGATAATAGAGGATGAGGTGATTAAGGGCATAAAGGTCACGTGGTTATTCAGTTTTGTTTTCTGCATAATTTTATCACTGTGGTTTGCAGTGTTTAAAGAGTAGCTATTTCTGTGCCTTTTTAAACACAGATAAGGAAGCTCACTGGTAAAAGAGGTGACCCTTTCTATGAAGCACAAGAAAATCACAACCTAATTGGAGTAGCAAATGTCTTTTTGGAGTGCCTTTTCTATGATGTTAAACTTCAGTATGCTGTGCCAATCATCAGCCAACAGGGCGAGGTAAGGCTAAATAACAGTGTAAAGCTGGAGTGTCAGACTCACCCCGTGCTATAAGCCAGATCCAGACCACAGGGCTCCTTTGCAAACTAGACCCAGCAGAGGGCAGTGCCAACAGCTGTGTTGGACATAGAGGGAAGAGATGCACCTGTGGCAGGACTGCTGGTGGTCACGGGGCGAGCAAGGCTGTGTTGACACATCCTTCACTCATCCTTCTACTGATGGTGGCCATGCCGTTGGGGCTCTGGATTATACAACAGGCTATGCCCTTCTTCTGGTAGCTTGGAAGGCTGGATGAAGCAGACCTGCTGTATTGCATGCCACTCCTGGTATAACACGTTAATAATACACAAGGTATTGTTAATGTAAAGCAGCAGTTAGCAACATTTTGGAGCCATGGGCCAGAACAACCCGGCTTGGGTCCAAGGTGGGCTGGTGTTCTGACCCAGCCACTGCTATCGCCGCTGTTTCTCCCTGCCATCACTTCTCCCCAGTCACCCTTATCTGTAGCACTGATGTAGCTCCCCAGCCTTGGCATGGACATAAACAAAACACCTTGCTGCTAAGAGGCTGCCAGAACCACCTGTTTCCATGGACTGATCCAGTGGCTCTCCATGCCATATGTTTTTTTACCCCTAAGGTAAAGAAGTAAGGGTGGATAGAACTTACCACATCTACTTGAATCAAAGATGACCCTGAATTTAAGATGATCCCCCAATAATTAAATTCTATACAAGGAAAACGTATACATTTGTTAACAAGTTTCATGTATAGAATCTAATTATTGGAGGGTTATCTTTAATTCATCCCTCCACTGCTGCAGGGGGTCAGGCAGTGCAGGGGCAGGTGATATGGAGAGGTCAAGCAGCTTGCTGTCTGCTTGTACCT
>NW_005842229.1:398609-407766 GCF_000455745.1 Alligator sinensis
CCCCTCCCCTCCCCCTAGCACCTGCTCCCCTCTTCCTCCTAGCCTCTCCTCCCTGCTGTGATTATGGCCCTGACTCTGGGTAGGGCTAGAGCCTGAGTCTCAGCAGCTGCTTGCCCCCCCCCCATTCTAAGATGAGGGGTTCCCCCCTCCATGTTAAATGGAAAGGACCTCATCTTAGAATCAAGTAAATGTGGTAGTTCCAAATTTATATTTCTGCTTACTTTGAAACAATTGTATATTGGAGGTAAATAAAACCTTACATTTTAAATATTTTACTTATACTTTATACAATTTTATGGATAAGGAGAGTTGCTCAGATACTTCAAATGTAAAAATAAACACAGGGAGGTAATTTAGCAAGCGAGCAAAAACTACAGAATCAGAGATTAAGTCCCTTGATCCTTATGCACCGATTCCTTTAATTTTAATTAAAGTTATGTAACAGTAATGATCCCCAGTGCCTTTATCTTTGCCTGTGAATTGATTAGTGAAAGACTGAATAATGTGGTAAATATATATTGGTTTTTTTCCTTATTCTCTCTTCTTTCCCCTTTTTATTTTTCCTTGTGCCTTTGTTCCTTTCTCAGTCAGAAGTTAAAATGGTCAAGTTTTAATGTCCTCCCCAACTCTAGCAACCTGAAGGTTATAACATGCCAGTTTTTGTAGCCAATGGCATGCAACAAAGAGCTGGGGCTAAGATCATGTCTGGCCACTTTTGACTCCCCTGCCTGAATGACCCATGTACCTATTTGCAGCTAGGTTGGCAGCTCTGGTATTGTTGTGATATGCCTTGATTGGTCTGCCATCAAGTCCTGCATCCATTGGTTAAAGGGGCTGTGATATTTCTCCTCTCTCTGTTGTGTCCTTCCCCTTTTCTGTTCTTCTTGAGGTCAGGTGTGCAGTATTTTAATGTTTTTAAAGCCCAGGTACTTAGGCACTTTTTGTTTGTGCTTCAGGTTGCAGGGCGATTACACGTAGAAGTGATGCGAGTCACTGGTGTTGTCCCAGAACGGGTGGTGGAAGGAGATGACTCTTCTGAGAACTCCAGCGAAAGTGGAAGCCTGGAAATCATGGATAACAATGGAGATATTATTTGCAGGGCAAAAAAACTCACCTGCCGGGTAAGTAGGCCACCATGAGCTAATTAAGAATTCATTTCTTGTCAAACAAATGTGTTGTTACGGTTTTAAGATAAACTATTTAATTATACAGGATGTGGTTTGTATAGGATTGTGTAGAGAGCAAAAAATGGACTTATGTCCCTTCTACTGCATTAGGTCCAGTTTCGACTGGTAGTGATTGAGTGACTGTGAATTGTGTAGTTTAATTTCTGTTTCTAGTGAGCTTAGGCCTAGCTCAAAAATACTGGTATTACAGAAGCTACCCTTTGCAGTCATAGAAACGAACAGTTCAGACACTGAACCTGCACTCTCCTGTATCTCTCAGTTTGGGGGTTGGTTTGATAAGATAGAGATGCTTTCATAACTGTCTAGGCTGCACCTGCTCTGTACCTCCCAATATTAAATTTTGGGAACCTGTCATTTCCTGAAGAAAATATGGGTGTATAAGTTAGATACGTAAGCATGCAACTATTTGCACCTGGGAGAAATGTTACAATCTTTCCACTCTCCTATGTCTGAGGAAGGGCGCCTGTGCCTGAAAGCTTGCAAATAAAGAATTTTTTTTGCAGCTATCTAGTTGGTCTAATAAAAGATATCACTTCCCCAAGAGTTCTGATTACTTTTGCGTGCAGACCAACACAGCTACAACCTGTATCTCTAACTATTTTCTGTGCACTCAAATGCATTTCAGCTTTTACATAGACAGAACTGTAGGCTTTCCAAATAGATTCATGCTTAGGTCTCTATGAAAATGTGGTCCTGAATATTATTCTAGCTTAGATATTTAGCTTTTTAAGAGGACATAATCATACTGTTTTGAGTATCTTGTTTTTTCCTGTCTAGGTAAAAATAAAAGAAGCAACTGGGCTGCCACGAAACCTCTCTAATTTTGTCTTCTGTCAATACACATTCTGGGATCAATGTGAATCAACGGTAGCAGCACCAGTGGTGGATCCAGAGGTGCCATCACCTCAGACCAAGGATGCTCAATTTACAGTGACCTTCTCTCACTACAGGGTAATGATTTTATTTGAAAATGGTATGTCAGGGGTGTGGTATGTTTGAGGTTAACTGTGTATAGAGCTTGATCTTTATTGGGATGTAAACTTTTTTTGGAAGGAAATGCAACTAAATGCTCTGTAACATTAAAATGTTACACTTTTAGAAGATGTCAGATGTACTTAATTAACCTGAATCCAAGATGACTGTGACTTTAAGATGACCCTCTCCCCATAATTAGATTCTAGACATTGAAAATGTATACATTTGTTGTAAATTTCTATATCTACATCTAATTTTTTAATACCTCCCCTTCTCCCTGCCCAACTTGTATTTGAATGTAAGATAAGAGGCTTCCCCCCTGTGTTGAATGGGGGTGGGGGGGCTCATCTTAGATTTGAATACATATGGCATTGTATATATGTAGTCATTAGTTCCTGACGTTATTATCAGTGGCATGCACAAAACAGTTTTTTTCTCAAACAAAAATGTCAGCGTTTATAATGAAATCTTGCTGAATATTTGTGCCATTGTGGTAATTTTAAAAAGCATCAATCTTAAGACTAGAGAGAGTATGGGAGGGCCTAGTTGAAATGTAATGGTTTTAAAATGTTAAAACACATATTTAAGTTACTGAGATGACCTCTTGGTTTTTTTCTGCTTCTTAAGGCCCCACCTGTGAATCAGAGACTTGTCAACCTAACCATGTGGGCTCTGCCATGGAAGCAGAGACTTTTCTGCTCCATTTCTAGTTGCAAACTAACTATAAAGAATTGGTTTCTTAATATAGTTTCCTTTTCCTTCTTTCCAGGATTATGTGGTGAATGTTACAGAGGAATTTCTGGAGTTCATTTCAGAAGGAGCTCTTGCTATTGAGGTGTGGGGACACAGGTGTTCTGGTAATGGCAACTCTATTTGGGAGGTTGATTCTCTTCATGCTAAAACAAGGACACTGAGAGACAGGTATGGGGGAAAAAACAAAAAACAAGGAATGTTTCCAAAGAAAGGGGTTGCAGTACTTTAAATGTTGCAACAGATTGTACTCCTGTTGTCTTTAATTAAAGGCAACACATATTTGGGGGCTATTTTTCTAGGTGGAGTGAAGTAACTCGCAGAATAGAAATGTGGATTTCCATTCAAGAATTGAATGAGATGGGGGAATATACTGCAGTTGAACTCCATCAGGCAAAGGACGTAAACACTGGAGGAGTTTTCCAGCTTAGGCAGGTACTGAGTTTTTTTCCTGTCCTGTTAAATTTAATTATGTTTATCCTTAATTTTGCTCTTAATTTCTATCTCTCTGATTCTTCTGGTCACTTGTTCAGGGCCATTCTCGTAGAGTTCAGGTGACAGTGAAGCCTGTACAGCACTCAGGAACACTGCCTCTCATGGTGGAAGCTATTCTTTCTGTCTCGATAGGCTGTGTGACTGCCAGATCAACCAAACTACAAAGGGGTTTGGACAGCTATCAGGTAGGATAACTGCATAATATAATTATAGGCTATTACAATTATTTGCTTTGATGTTTTAGAATCCTGTTACATAGTTCAAGGTAAAAAATCAAAATGGGGCCCCAGCTTTTTAATAATAGTGCATCCATACACATCGATTGTTAATGCAGCCCTCTCTTTTTTTAAGTTAGCACAGGCTTGGAAGGTGCAGTGGGGGGGAGGGTTGGGGGTAAAGAAAGAGAGAGAGAGATGGGCATATGAGCTCAAATTTGTTTCTGCTGAAGCCAGAGACAAAATCCCTAATGACATCATTTAGAGTAGACTTTGGTTCAGAAATAAGTATATGCACAAACATTAATATCTCTATCAGGATGCTGTCAGGACACTTTACATTGTTTGGTTGATTGCATTTGCTAATACAGTAAAATACTCAGTCATAATATTACACCTTAAAGCCCTGCTCACTATTTTGTACATTGATCATTTTCTGGGAACCTATCTCTTAACCGAACTGTTACTTCTATTCCTGCTTAGTCTTACCTGTTGTCTATTTATAAATGTAATGACATCTTCTCTGGTTTGATAACTTGTGCAACATTTTTTTTAAGAATACTACAGAATTTATGACTTAATGGTGGACAGCAATGACTCTAAAAGGAGCTGTGGGATATAGCAGGCAGGCACCTGAACATACATTTAGTGCAAATCTTGGGGAGCTGAAAGGCTAATGAGATCCTTGAATATAAGCAGGAGAGTAGGAGTAGGGAAGTAATTTTTACCTCTGTGAACAGGAGTGGTGAGGTTGATACTAGAGTACTGTGCACAGTTCTTTTATCATATTTATTTAGAAAAGATGCTCACAAATTGGAAAAGGTGAAGAAAAAAGCCACAAAAATTATTTAAAAGCTGGAAAAAAGTCTTAAAGTTAAAAGCAATGTTTTCCATCTATTTAGTTTATCAAAAAGAAAAGCCTGAGAGGTGACTTGATTAGTATCAAGGAACCATCATGAGGAGAAGGTACTAGTTACTAAATAGCGTTTTTTTACTAGTGGAGAGATGCAACAAGAACCAGTGTTTAGAAGCTAAAGCCAAACAACTTCAATTTGAAAGTAATGGACACATTTTTAACAGCGAAGACGATTAATCATTCGGACAGGCCAACAAGAGAAGTAGCAGATTCTCTGTCTTTTGATGGCTTCAGATCTGAACTTTGTAAACATTATGCGTTCGTTTAGACCAGTGGTTCTCAACCTCCAGTCCACAAGCTGAATCCAGCTCAATGAGCTGTGTCATTTGGCCTGATGGGCTCCCCAAAGGTCCAGAAATTTTGCAGCGGAAGACCTGTGGGGAGCCCTGCAGGTCAGATGAGACAGCCCTGCATACTGAATTGCACTAGTGCGTGGGGTCACTCCAGCCAGATTCAATTTTTAGGGCCAGGCCAGCAAGCTGCATCGCATGCATAAACTGGCCCCACACACTGACTTTATGCTGAATCTAGTTCACAGACCAACACTCTCCCTCTTCAGAATCCAGCCTATGGATTGGTCCCACACTGCTCTTCCAGCCCATAGGGTCAGGCATTTAAGCATCACTAGTTTAGACCAACACAGTTATGGGTTTTGACAAAGAGATAACCAGGTGAAATTTAAAGGCCTGTGATATACAGGGCCTCAGACAAGATGAATTTGTCCCTTTTTTGTTTTGAGTCTACAACTTAAAAAAAAAAAGATACACTAGTTACAAAAGTTAAACTGAGATGTTAAAACCAAGAAATTAACTTTTGAAGAAAGTATTTTTTATTAAACCAGAATTCAAAAATCAACCAGATAGCCAAAAAATCTGTATTGAAAAATTTGACTCTGGTTACATTTTATAAAAGCATTTACACTTGTACCAGTTTGATTTGTTTTTTTTATTTATTTATTTGGATGTGTGTTTTATTTGGATGTGTGCTGTTCTATCAAGAAAATGCATGTTCTTTGTGTTTTACAAAATTTATTTTCTCCTACCAGAAAGATGATGATGATGATGGTGATATGGATAGTTATCAGGTATTGCTGCTGTTGCTGTCAATCCTATGGCATGGGGCACAGCTAATGCTAATAGCCAGCAACTTTAAAGTGGATAAGCATATTGAAGCAAGCAAAAGCAGCTTTGAAATACATTCTGTGCATTCAGGGGCTATCTGGGCTATATAAACTTTGCCATTTCAATTTATTTTATAATTTACTTTCTATTCCTACACTGCACTGCTCTTTGGTATTCAGCAATCAGATCTTCTAAATGCCTACATGAGATGCTTTGAACAATTAAGCATAACTAACAATATGGGAGTGATTATGCAGATCCTAATACACGTATTACAGTAAAAATATCCAACCTGCATTAACACTTGCCATCCAGAATTTATCAGGTTTTTTTTCTAAAGAGAAAACTTCTTGTCTTCTTAAAATGTATAATTGTTTGAAATGCTAATGCAAAAAGAGTGAAGGTGAAATATGCATGTGCTTTAAAATTAAATAATGTAATCAGAATTTATTTTTTCTACAATGCAACACATGGTAGGCTGCAGTTAATTTTAGTAGCTTTAGAGAAATTAAAATTTTGAAATCTAAAATATATATAACTGAAATATAATATTTTAAAAATATTGGGGGGAAATGGCTTACTTTCAAGTAGTGTGTATCCCCATTGTAAGACCTTTTGATTTTGTGGTTTGAAAGCAGTAAAACCAACTTAGATGTAAATGTTAACATCCATTGAGTTTTACTATACTAGGTTTTACTATAGTCTCAGTAATAACAGTTCATATACTAACTTCCTGCAGGCTGTTTATATGCTTCCTGACAATGCAAATCACAGAGAAGAATGGACCAAACTTTCTTGTGATGTCATAAAGCATGATTGCATGATGGGTTTTGTTTGCATGAAGAATTAAATGCACTGATGGCAGCTCTTAGTAATGGAATTCTATGGAGATTTAAGGGTATACAGGCCTGTCTAATCTTTTAGGAGAATACATGGCCACTGTACAATACCTGTTTTTACCCATTCCATTCCATATGCTATTAAACAGTTTCAGTGTCTCTTGAATGGTCTTAATGTATTTTTGTGGAAATCACAAATTCTGTAGAAGGACAGCCGAAAAATGTTGATAATCTATACAGCTGCTGGTATCATGTCACCTTTTCTTGCTTTTCTTTTGGAATCTCAAACTTGAAAGTGAACGAGGTTTCATTCCTGGGCAGTATACTGCTTAATCAGCGTGCATGCTATAAATGAAACTTTCCTGCCTATTAATCATGCAAAACTGTTCAATAGCATTTCTGAAAATGTTATAATTAAATTAGTTGTCCTTCCTTTGGTTCGATAGTACGTGTTGAACAGAAAAATGTTTTTCTGACCCTGCATTAGGAGGAAGATTTAAACTGCGTGCGAGAAAGATGGTCTGATGCACTTATAAAACGCAGAGAATACTTAGATGAACAGATTCAGAAGATCAGCAATAAGCAAGGTAGGTCTCACTTGAGACATAAATTATCTTTTTCAAGCACTTTGTTCTTTTTGCCTACCGGTATACTTTCACCTAACGTCACAGCTTAATATTGTGAGCTTTTTATAACAAACTTGCCTCCATATGTCTCTGGGCCATGTTGAGGGTGTTATCTAGAATACAAGGAGCAGCCCCCAAAATGAGTAGAAAAAGTGCCTGTGTTGTTAGAGTTAGACCTATACAACAGCTGTTTGGATTGTCATTGTCACAAGCCAATGTAGTAGGAATACTATAACTCAGGAGCGGGCAATTATTTCGGATGAAGGGCCACTTACCCAGTTTTGGCAGGCTGTCAAAGGCCGCATGGGTAGCCCCGCCCCTTGACAGGTGCCCCGCCCCCTGGTCACCATCTTGGGACCAGTGTCCCAGGGCCAGCACTGGTGGGGCCCAAAGTGGGGCACAGGCTAGCAGGAGTCTTTGGAGCCGGGCTGAGCTGCACCAGCAGGGAGAGTGGGGAGAGCTGGCCCGGCTCCATAGAGCCCCTGCCAGCTGGGACCCCCGCGCTCCTGCTACTCTGCTCTGGGCCCCACTGGCACTGGCCCCAGGACACCAGTGCAGACCCTGTGCTCCTGCTGGCTCCCGCACCTGCTCACTCCCAGTGCCCCCCAGCCCCGTGGTACAGGCGGGAGGCAGCGCACAGCCCTGACCCCCTGCACGTCGGCAGGGAAGAAGCTGGTGCTGAGTGCGGGGAAAAGCGGCCCTTTGCCCGCCCCATGGCCGGCACTCCCTGCTGCAGGTGCTCACAGCCCATGTGAGGCTGTCTGGAGCAGGCACAGGCATCCCCGTGCGGGCTGCAAGTGGCTACAGTGCAGGACACCGGCCAAGGGGCGAGCGAGGGACAACTTTTCCCTGCGCTCAGCACCAGCTTGTAACCCGCCCTGGGCCCTGCTGGCTCCGGGCTCGCCCGTTGGGGCTACATGCGGCAGCAGCAGCTGCGACCCCCTCCACTTGCTGCACAGGACAGTGTTGGCTGCTGCTGCCTGCCCAGAGCTTGCGCACAGGGCAACCCAGAGGCGACAGTGGCAAACACTGCCGGCTGTGGTAAGCAGGAGGGGCTACAGCTGCTGCCGCGGCGCAGCCCTGATGGGCGAGCCCGGAGCTGGCGTGGGGCCCAGGCTGGCAGCAGAGCCAGGTTACAAGCTATTGCTGAGTGTGGGGGGGGAAAGCGGCCCCTCGCCCGCCCTGCTCCAGATGCCCCATGCTGCAGCTGCTCGTAGCCCACATGGGGCTGCCTGTGCCTGCTCCAGACAGCCCTGCGCAGGCTGCGAGCAGCTGCAGCAGGGAACACTGGCCACAGGGCGGGGTAGGGGCCACTTTCCTCCACACTGGGAAGGAGCAGGGAAGGAGCCCAGGGAAAAGCTCAGCACGGGGAGGGGAAAAACGGCCCCTCGCCCACTCCGTAGCTGGTGCTCCCTGCTGCAGCTGCTCGCAGCCCACACGGGTCTGTCCGGAGCAGGCACAGGCAGCCCCACACAGGCTGTGAGTGCCTGCAGCGCGGGGCGTCGGGCACAGAGTGAGTGCAGGGCGGGCATGGGGCCGGTTTTCCCCTCCCGCGCTCAGCTTTTCCCCTGGCCACTTTTCCCCAGGCTCCTTCCCTGCCTGGGTCCTCCCCTGCCCTTCCCACCCCTCCTTTTCCCCCTTACCTGTGGTTCTGGCACAGTCCCAGGCCAGAAGCCCCAACTAGGGCTGCCGGCTGGGGGGGCCCTGCTGTTGTGGGAGCCTGCCGGGCTTCCCGTGTCCTACTGCCCTTGGTTTCTGTCATTTTTTACAGGAACCAAGGGCAGATAAATATTAATTTTCTAAATTTTTTAGGGGCCCCGTGGGCCGGATGCAGCCCACGGGCCGTATTTTGCCCACCCCTGCTATAACTGGATAACTGTAACCTTGTCATTGGGAAATGTATGCGAACATAGTGTAGATTTCATACATTGGGTATTGTCTCTTTCACCGCAGAGAAAACAGAGGATGATCTGGAACGGGAAGCACGGCTAGTAGAACAGTGGATAGGACTGACTGAAGAAAGGAATGCAGTG
>NW_005842229.1:407781-451151 GCF_000455745.1 Alligator sinensis
CTGGTGCTCCTGCAAACTGGTATGTGCACAGAATGTTCAGTAAGACACCCTGGACATTTAACTTCTTGTATGTGAGCATTGCAAACTGGACAATGAGAACTTGGAGCCTGGTTCACTTTCGTGTATATTTTTCAGTGTTATGCTATTTTGTGGTTAAGCTGGGAGAACCACTGTTGGGCCCTGAATCCATAATATCCTAGTCCAGTAATTCTCAACCCTGGGATGCTGTGAGGTCCTTTTAAGAATGTTGTTGGATGCTGTGCAATATTAGCACTGTTAGGCCTGCAAATACTTGCACACAATTCACAAGACAAACCCAGAGATTTCTAGTAGTAGCACATAATGTCAAAAACATTCTGACCTGTCATGGTCTTTCTGAGTTCTTTGCAGCAGAAACGTGGCTGTATTATTTTTCCATAGTTAAAAAGGAGTGAAAGTTACAAGCTGGCATTTTCCACGGGGTGCCTGTCATCTAATGAGAGGTTCCTTGATCTTAAAAGGTTGAGAACCACTGTTCTAGGAGGGGATATATTATTCCTCAGGCTAAATCCTGTTTCACTTTCATGTACATATTTGGCACATATGTAGCCATGTAGTGTCAGGTTTTGGCACTTACACGCAGTCTTGATTCTGTTTCCACCTATGGTAGAACAGGATTGCCTACTCATTGTTGGAGTGTACTTGCTGTGGGTGGGGGGCAGAGACATGACAATGTGGCTGGGTGCCTGGGGTACTTAACCCATGCAGGGGCAGCAGTGACTTCCTGCTGCTGCTGACATGATTGTATGGTTGTGGCAGCAGCTGATTTTTCCATCCATCCCCAACAAGTCAGTGCCTGTGGCCTTGCTCTAATGATGTCACTGGGGGCAGAAGGGCCCTCATCACTTTTTAGCCCAAGAACCAAGGTTAAGGCAAGGGTGTCAGACATGCAGCCCATGGAATTGTTTGAAGTGCAGCAGAACAGAAAGTCAGGTACCTGGACCCCAATAGACATGACTATCAGCAGCAGGCCCCCATCTTCATGCCTCTGCCTAGTCAGAGCTTCTCATTGTAGAATCATAGAAAGTTAGGGTTGGAAGAGACCTCAGGAGGTCGTCTAATCCAACGCCCAACTCAGAGCAGGACCAGCCCCAACTATATCATCCCAGCCAGAGCTTTGTCTAGCTGGGTTTTGAAAACCCCTAAGGATGGAGATTCCATCACCTCTCTGGGTAACCTGTTCCAGTGTTTTACTACCCTTCTAGTGAGAAAATTCTTCCTAATATCTACCCTAAACTTCCCTTGCTGCAACTTGAGACCATTGTTCCTTGTTCTATCATCTGCCACCACTGAGAACAATCTAGCTCCATCCTCTTCCAAACCCCTCTTCAGGTAGTTGAAGACTTCTATTAAGTCTCCTCTCAGTCTCTTCTTCTCTAGACTAAAGAAGACCAGTTCCCTCAGTCTTTCCTTATAAGCCATGTCCCCCAGCCCTCTCACCATTTTTGTTGCCCTCCAATGGACTTTCTCTAATTTGTCCACATCCTTTCTGTAGTGGCGGTGGCCCAAAACTGAACACAGTACTCCAGATGCAGCCTCACCCTCCCCAGTACGGAATAGTTGGTAATATTTTCTTCCCTGGACCTACTGGCAACACCTATTAATACATCCCAGTAGCCATTAGCCTTCCTGGCAACTAGGGCACACTGCTGACTCAGTCAGCTTCTTGTGCACTGTAACCCCCAGGTCCTTTTCTGCAGAGCTGCTAACCAGCCAGTCAGCCCCCAGCCTGTACTGGTGCATGGGATTGTTCTGTCCCAAGTGCAGGACTTTGCACTTGTCCATGTTGAACCTCATGAGATTCCTTCTGGCCCAATCTTTCAGTTTGTATAGGTCACTCTGAATCCTAGCCCTACCTTCCAGCATATTTACTACTCCCTGCAGCTTGATGTCATCTGCAAACTTGTGAGGGTGCACGCTATGCCACCTTCCAGCTCATTAATGAAAACATTGAACAAAACTAGCCCCAGGACTGACCCCTGGGACACTCCACCAGCTGATACCAGCTGCCAACTAGACATCAAGCTATTGATTACTATCCTCTGTGCCTGATGCTTCAGCCAGTCTTCTGTCCACCTTATAGTCCATTCATCCAGCTCATACTTCCTTAGCTTGCCTGCAAGTATGTTGTGGGAGACCATATCAAAAGCCTTGCTAAAATCAAGGTACACCACATGCACTGGTCTCCCCACATCTACGGAGCTAGTCACCTTGTCATAGAAAGCTATCAGGTTGGCCAGGCACGACTTGCCCTTGGTGAATCCATGCTGACTGTTCCTAATCACCCTTTTCTCCTCCAACTGCTTAGAAATGGATTTCTTGAGGATCTGCTCCATGATTTTTCCAGGGACTGAAGTGAGGCTGATTGGTCTGTAGTTCCCTGGATCCTCCTTTTTCCCTTTCTTAAATATGGGCACTATGTTTGCCCTTTTCCAATCACCCAGGACCTTTCCTGATCGCTATGAGTTTTCAAAGATGATGGCCAGTGGCTCTGTAATCACATCAGCCAACTCCCTCAGCCCCATCGGGTGCGTCCCATCCAGCCCCATGGACTTGTACACATCCAGCTTTTCTAAGTAGTCCCTAACCTGTTCTTTTATCACTGAAGGCTGCTCACCTCTTCTCCAAACTGTGCTACCCAGTGCAGTAGTTTGGGAGCTGCCCTTGCCTGTGAAGACAGAGGCAAAAAAAGGCATTGAGTACTTCAGCCTTTTCTGCATCCTCTGTTACAAGATTGACTCCCCACTTCAATAAGGGACTCACACTTTTCCTGATCCTCTTGCTACCGACATAGAAACCCTTCTTTGTTACCCTTCACATCCCTCTCTAGCTGCAACTCCAGTTGTGCTTTGGCCTTCCTGACTTCATCCCTGTATGCCCGAGCAATATATATTCTTCCCTAGTTATTTCTTCAAGTTTCCACTTCTTATCAGCTGCCTTTGTGTGATTTAGTTTACTGAAGAGTTCCCTGCTAAGCCAAGTTGGTTTTCTGCCATACTTGCTAGTTTTCCTGCTCATTGGGATGGTTTGTTCCTGCACTCTCAGTAAGGCTTCCTTAAAGTACAGCCAGCTCTCCTGGACTCCTCCCCACCTCAGACTGGCTTCCCAGGGGATCCTGCCCATGAGTTACTTGAGTCATTCAGAGTCTGCTTTTCTGAAATCCAAGGTCCTTACTCAGCTGCTCTCCATCTTTCCTTTCCTCAGGATCCTGAACTCAGTCATCTTGTAGTCACTGCTGCCCAAGTTGCCATCTTCTACTACAATCCCCACCAGTTCTTCCCTATTTGTGAGCAGCAGGTCAGGAAGAGCCTGGCCCCTAGTTTGCTGGTCCAGCACTTGCACCAGGAAGTTGTCTCAGTTAGGCAGTGTCACATAGCTGGGGGTGTGCAGCTGCACTGAGCTGTATTTGGGTGGCTGTGCAGAACTGTGGTTGGATGGCAGTACTAGGGGCATACAGCAATATAGAGCTGAAGGTGTGCAGCTGCACGGATTCATATTTGTGTGGCAGCACAGAGCCAGGGGGCTGCTGCCCCTGGTCATGTCCATGTCTACACTGCTGCACCCCCTTGGCTCCAGCTCCATGTCTCTGGCTTCACGTCGCTCCAGGCAGCCACATGCCCCTGGTTCCATGCTGCCTGAATGCAGCCCCACAGATCTGGCCCAGAAGGAGCCCCAGGGTTTGGATCTGGCTCAGGATCCAGAGTGATTTTGACACCACTGGGTTAAGGATTTCTTCCAGAATGTGAGATCCAGCTTTCAGGAATTCCATCACCTATTGGAGAGGGTTGAACTTGTATCTCCTTACTTAGGAAAATGTTTTAACTACCAGGCCATATATTAGGCATTGCCCAGAACACTCTGTGGCCTGGTGAGTAGAGCACACTTTGTGGAGACTCGGGTTCAAACCTCCTCTAAGTGATGGGCCCTAGAACCTGAGACTTCCATTCCCTGGGCAAATGTGAGAATTGTTAGGCTATTCGGATAAAAGGTGGTATGGCACCTCCTCCATCCTTTTCATCTTCTATCAAACCCACAAGGTATGGTTTTTCTGCAACTAAAGTTTTAGGAGTTGAATAGCATTTCCTGTATGTCCAGGCAGTTTGTTTCCCCCAGGCACCTGTACAAGTGTGTGCCACCTACTGAGCCAGCTCAGTAGGGGAATGTAGAGTGACCTACATGGAATTCAGGCTTTGCCAAAGTGCCAAACATTGTAGCATGCAAGTGGCATTTAGTAGGGCTGTGCAAAGCTTCCGTAGCTGAATCGATTTGGAGGAGATTCAGCCCGATTCGGAGACCAAATCTCCGAATCCGACTCAAATTGGGAGACCAATAAAAGCTGCGAACCAATTTGAAGCATCCAAATTGATTTGGGAAAGCTTCAGAAAAAATGTGCCCGATTCATAGACTAAACAGGCAGCTGACAGCTGCCTCCATCTGGTAAGTCAGTTGGGGTTGTGGGAGGGAAGGGGCATGAGGGAGGGAGGGATTGAGGCTGGGACAAGCTGCCCAGCCAGGGCAGGGTGTGCGTTACATGGGGAGGAGAGTGGGGGGCCACAGGATGCAGGCACAGCAGCACCGGTAGAGGGGGTTCTGCCCTGCTGCCGCTTGCCCAGCTGGGGTGGGGGGAGGGGGGCAGGATGCAGGTGTAGCTCGCTCCAGGCGGAAGGGGGCAAGTGGCAGCAGGGCAGAGCCCCAGCTGCTGTGCCCACATCCTGTGTTCCCTGTGCCAGCTGGCAAGCGGCAGCAGGGCAGAGTCCCCCCTCCCAGCACTGGTGCAAGCACAGCAGCGCTGGGAGTGGGGGCTAAGCCCTGCTGTCACCTGGAGCGAGCTGTGCCTGCATTGCTACCCCTGTCCCGTCCCGTCCCCGCCCCCCCCAGCTGGACAAGTGTCAGCAGGGCATAGCCCCTGCAGCTCTGTCTGCCAGGGCAGAGGCAGACACAGCCAGAGGAGCTGCAGGAGAAGCCCCCATGGCTGCCCTGCCTGGCCTGGCCCCATCCCCCCCACCAGACTGTAGCCTCCCAGCACTTAAAAAAAAAAAGCCCTGCACTCACTGGCTCTGGCAGTGGTGACTGGGGGCTCTGTGTGCTCATGGCAGAGCCCCCCCGCAGAGCAGTGGGGGGCAGTGGGGATTTCCCCCCCCCACCTGGCACCTGTGCAGCAGCTGCCCCCTGATATGGGACCAGCGCAGTTCAGCAGCCTGGTTCAATTCCCCAGCCCCCGGTTCAATCTGCCTGGGAGCTGGGGTAGCTCCACATGTCAGCCAGAGCTCCCTGTTCAGTTCCCCAGCTCTCTGTTTCCCCAGCTCTTCCTGAGGAGTGTGGCCCCCGGATCTGCATGTGGAGTTTCAGCAGGCTGCTTCTGCCAGCTGGGGAAATAACCCAGAGCCACCGCCATCACCAGCTGGCAGCAGAAGACTGCTGTCATCCCACATCATCCAGGGGCCCGCACCCCCCAAGAAGTGCTGGGGGAAAGATCGGGGACCTGAACATTTCCTCAGTCCCTGGTTCAATTCCCCAGCCCCCCGGTTCAAGTCTCTTGGGAGCTGGGGAGGCTCCATGTGCCAGCTGGAGCCTAGTAGCACTGAACCTCAGCGGCCCCAGCTCCTGGACAGTGCGCAGCACCCTGCTGAGCCACATTGCACCCACCCACGCTGTGTGGGTGCCAGGTGGGGGAGAAGGGAGATCCCTGCTGCCCCCCACTATCCCACACTGTGCAGGGGGGCTCTGCCATGTGTGTCCAGAGGCCCTAAAGCCGCTGCTGCAGCTGGTGAGTGCAGGGCATTTAAAAAAAAAATTTTAAGTGCTGGGACTAAGCTGGGGCTGGGCAGGGGATGGAGCCGGGCAGGGCAGCCAGGGGGGCTTCTCCCACGGCTCAGGCACAGCCGGAGGAGCCATGGGAGAACCTGCAGCCACCCAGCTGTGCCTGCCTCTCCCTGGCCGATCTAAATCTCTCCGAATCGGCACTGAATCTTCCGAAGCTGATTCAGCCGAATCGATTCAGGACAGTAATCCGAATCTCTGAATCAAATCACTGTCCTCTGAATCCACATCCCAATCAAATGCTTCCCTATTCACACAAGCCTAGCATTTAGGCACGTGAGGGTGAAATAGGGTTGAGCCTTTCCTACTTGATGCTGTGCTGGTTATGTTTACTTCTAAAAACAAAACTACGTATGAGATTTCTCCTCCAAGGATAAAGAACCATATCAAAGTTTATTTGCATGCAGTTCGATTAAACTAACTAAAATAGAGCACCGTATATTAGTTCAGAATCTAAATGAAGAACTTCTCAGCTAATTTGTTATGACTCTTCAGCAGCAAATATATAGTACAATTTGAATGGGCACCTTAAGTTTTTATTTTCACACGCATATAATTCCAAAAAAAACCCCAAGCCGTATCATTTGAAATTTTTAATTCATATTTTTTACTCAAAGATGAATTAAAGAGAACTCAGTAAGATTCCACTTGACTTTTTTTTTTAAAGTTCAGACCAACCTGAAAAGAATGTGTTCTCTTCTCCTCCACTCAAAGTTCAGCTACCCTTATTTTTATTTGGCTAATGAAACATGACTTTTGAAAGATTCAGATGCAGCTTATATGAAAGAACTATGCAAACTTTTGTTAATTTTGGAAAAATGTGGTTGAGAAATGAAGCTGTAATTGACTGGAAGCATGTGGCTTCAAGGATTCATCCTTTTGCTAGTATGGGGACTGAAAAGTTGTCTGAGGAGATTTTTTTCCCCATCTCTAATTTCTAGGTTTATTTGATTTTGCCCATCTTCTTCCTCACTTAAATAGTGCATGCCATTTAGCCCGACATATGCACATTGAATGCTGTGGCACTTATTTTGGTGATGAGTTGCACACGTATCAAAGGCTACTAACTCGGGCATATTAGACAATTAAATAAACAATATTTTTGTTGCATGTGCTCTGACCTGACCTTTTCTTAAATGGTTGAGTTACTTCAATGTACAAAAAGGCATACTAAAGCAATGCACAAAACAGGATACTTGAAGGTGTGTTTGCCATACCAATTAATGTGCCACATCATATGAACTAAGTTTTATCTTAAACTATGACAGTTAGCTGCATAGGGATACAAAAAAATGTGTGCACAAAGTGGGTTAATTATTAAATCAGTGGGAACTATAACTGTGAGTATCCTAATCAGTTTTGCTATAGTTTAATTTTCCACAAAAGTCTGGGGGGTTTTAAATCCTTCATGGATGGCTGTTTGTGCAGGTTAGCTTCCATACTAATAGCATCTTGTTGTTCTTTTAGGATTGCACCTCCAGGAATGGAAACTCACATACCTGTCCTTTTTCTTGATTTGAATGGTAAGTTGTAGCTGCAGGTTAAAAAACTTGTACTTCATAATAGAATTCAGATCAATAAATAAATAAGCATTCTATGGGATGCTATGGGAGTCAGGGAAAACTGAAAATGAATCATGCTATCAACTTGCTCTCTGATAAAGCTTTTCCAAAATCTTTTTCCCCGCCTCCATACTTCCTAGTTGAAATGTGTTTTATATCAAAGCTCTTTGTACAGTTAGTAGATAGGAGATGAAATATGATACTTAAGCTGAACTGCCTGATTTAATAGATTATCACAAAACTTGTTCAGTTAGGACCCTTTTATCACCTGATCTATTAAACCAAAACGTCCAGGATCCATAGAATTCTAGTTTTGGTATAAATGCCTCTTTACTTCAGCAAGGGTTATGCAAAGAAATTTGCTTGTTATAATGTATTGATAGCAGCAGAATTTGTCAAAGCTTGCCATGCACAATTAAGTAAAGGTATCTCTAGAAATATAGTGTGAAATTCTGCTTGAATTAAAAGTGAGAGTGAATGTATGGTCTCAACTTAGCACTGGCCTTGTGTGCTCTGACAACCTAAACAAATTATTGCATGTGGTTATATTTATCCAAGACTAACTGTTAGATGAAATATAGACAACGTGATATGGTAACTGGTGTCTTCTGATTCACACTTCTATGAATTCATATTTCTTGATGTAGAATGTTTTTCATTCTCTCTTTGTGTTCATTTAATTGTAGCTGATGACCTCACTGCCAATGAACAGCTTATAGGTCCTCATGCATCAGGAGTGAACTCAATACTACCAAAGGAGCATGGGAGTCAGTTCTTCTACTTACCCATCATAAAACACAGTGATGATGAGGTAATTTACTAGCAAGCTGCCTCTCTGGCAGTTGTGACTTGCATTAATCTTTTTCTTATTTTGTCTTTTATGTATTTAATGCTCATCGATGGTTATAGATATAGATATTGCTAGTGTTATATCTAGTGGTGGGAGTGTTTGTTGAAACTTCAGGCCAAGCAAGTTACTAACCATATATAGGCAACTCCTTATAGTTCTGCCTACTTGAAGTTGTTGGAGAAATAGAGTTTCTAATAAGTTTAGTTTCTGGTAATTGCAGTCAGTTTCTTTATGTACTTCCAGTTGGATGAAATATTCTTTGTTTCCTGTTTTAAACTGTTTAAGTGTGATAGGCGAGATTAAACACCAGCCTGTTTTAGAGCTTTCAGTGATAGATGTGCATCAGGGGTGTCAAACTCATTTGGCCTGTGGAGCAGATGAGTGGCGAGGGTCTGAATCAGGCCCATGTATCCCCCCTCCCCCCAAATGCTGGATCCACTGCACCTGGTGCCTGTTCCAGCAGTTTCAGAACATGTGATGCACATGCCAGCCAGCCTGGGAGCTGCGGTGCATAAATGCTGTAGGTGCTGTGTGCAGTGCACATCCCAGACTGGCTGGAGTGGGCATCATATGTAGTATGTGTCTTGGAGCAGCTGGAATAGGCACCATGTGCAGCACAGATCCCAAATTGGCTAGAAAGAGTGCTGTGTGCAGTTCAGTCAGTCCAGCCAGAGCGAGTGCCATGTGCGATACGTGGTGTTTACCCCAGCTGGGCTGTGCCACATGTGGCTCCCATTCTGGGCTCTGCGCTGCCCATGGCACTCCCCAGCTGGCTGCCATGTGTGGCGCAGATCCCAGAGCTGCTAGAATGAACATCATGTGTGGCATGCATCTCAGGCTTTGCCTGTGAGGCTGAGGAGGCACACGTGTGTCAACTCAGACCCAAAGCCAGCACTGGGGCCAGATGATGGAACTCCACAGGCCAGCCATATCTTTGATGCCCATGATATCCATGATTTGTTCAATTTTAAGGTGACCTGCAAAGGATGAGGAAAAAATTAGGACTTGTACTTTCCCCCCTGCTGAATCTCAAAAACAGAAAGTATGAATGACTTGAGTGGGTGCGGAGGTGTCTTTGGAAGAAACAAGGAGGGCATTCTTCAACAAATGGGAATAGAACTACTTTGCAGAGGCTTTGTGTGCCCCCTACTAGAGTTCAGACCTTTCACTGATTTCAGTGATCTTTGCATCATCCAGTTCCAAGTGGGGAGCAACCAGAGAACTCACATAGGGCCTGCACCAGAGAGTCTTTGCCTCTAGGTTTACATCTTCCTTTAACTTCCTTCACCAAAGATTGCATAGTCTGGCTCTGACAGCTAGCCCACAGTTCTTGAGGAACTGGAGGTTAGTTCCACTGCCGAATTGCCTACTCTGGGGACAGGATTTGTGCCATGAGTATCAAAATTTTAATTCTTAATAAATGATTGCAAATCTTAAATTTTAATGGACTAATTGAAACTCGTTGGGTTCTTTTTCTGCCCTCTTTCCAAATACCACGATTAACCTATTTAGGTTTCAGCCACTGCTGCATGGGACCCCTCCGTTCATGATTCAGTGCATTTGAACAGGGTAACCCCACAAAACGAGAGGATTTACTTAATCGTGAAGATCACCGTGCAACTCAGTCACCCTGCTGCAATGGAACTGGTGTTACGTAAAAGGATTGCAGCCAATATTTACAACAAGCAGGTAATGAGTTTACATATAACTTCTTGTTTGCACATACAGCTTTTGATTCTATTGATGTCTCATTCTAGCCTGGTTACAGATTGAGTCTCCACTGTAGTTAAGAAAGAGAGATGAGAAATCAGTCAATGGAATTAAACAATGTACTTAAGAAATCCTCTTCTGAGCTATCATCTCCAACCTAGTTTGGTTCAAATGGTATTAGTTACTGATGTTACAAGAAAACAGTTTTCGTCTTCCTGCCCCCACGGTACAACAGAGCTGTCCAGATGGCAGCCTGCAGGCCACGTGTAGCCCACAAAGGGTTAATCTGCAGCCCCAGGGCTGTCACATGGCAACTGGTCCCCTTGTTGCTCTGGCTGCTACTGCTTCTACAGTCAGGTTCTCCTGACTTCCCCTCCCTCTCCTGACTTCTGCTTTCTGCTTTTGCCTCAGGGGACAGAGGGCACGCAACCTGTGGCACTGAGGGAGCAGGGGAGCCTGCAGCTGAAGAGTGGAGCTGGGGGTGCGGGAGGAGCCCACCCATGAGTGCTGTGCAGCTGTGAGGGATGGGATGCCCTACACATATAGTCTAGCGGGGCTGGGGGTTTTAGCATAGGCACTGGTGGCTCACACTAGTGCAGCCTCCGGGGCTTGTGGCCCCTGCTAAAGCAGCTCATGTGACATGCAGCCCCCCAGCTGCTTTGAGGTTGGACAGCCCTCCTATACGACAACATATTCACTCCTTTGGAGAAATCTGCAATAGATTATCTAAACTGGGTTCACTGCATAGTATCAACCAGCTGGGTATTTTTTTTTAACTGTATACTCCAGGGGCGGTCTTTCTCTAGGTATTAAATTTAAACACAATATGTTGTTTTCTTCCTTTTCTCTCAGCCCCTTCCAGTGTCTCAGACAGGCTTGAGATTTCTTCTTCCTCCTGCTCACTAAGCCCCACTAAGCACATTTTTCTTCTAGTCATAGAAATTGGGTACCAGGGTTTTGCTGCTCATGTACCAAGTAGTGAGATGCTTTCTGAATTTAGTGAAACATGGCTTCCTTCTAAAAGACCATGAGCATGAGAATTTCAAACTCCTTGGCTTTTTGTGCTGCAAGAGAAAAACTGCCCAGGGACAATATTCTAATTCCATCTTTTTTTGCTTGGTTATCATTGCTTTTGAGCTTCATTAATCTACAGTGTTATAGTAAGTGGAGAAGATCACAGCATGCAATAAAAAAATTAACTATTTGATGGGCTGAAAACATACCAATAGTGAATGTTATGGTTGCTACATGAATTAAGTGGGGATTCAAAATTGTATTTATATTTTATTATCATTATACAGCTATAATCAGATATTGTCTAGACCAGGGACAGGCAATTATTTTGGGCAGAGGGCTGCTTACTGAGTTTTGGCAAGCCATTGAGGGCTGCATGACAGGCAGCCCAGGGCAGATTAATATTAATTTTTAAAATTTTTTAGGGGCCCCACGGGCTAGATAGAATGGCCTGGTGGGCCGCATCTGGCTCCCGGGCCACATTTTGCCCACTCCTGGGCTAACCTGTGGTCCAGAGAATGAGAGTTGCTGACATGTGAACAATAGAGATTTTCCGAGCCATAGTTTCTGCAGGTGATTCTCAGTTATGGTACCGCTTGTGCATCCATAAAATGCTACTACTAAAATTTGGTAACAAGTTATTCCTGCTTTACATAGGTGTTAAGGATTATCTGAATTGGAAGGTAATGGAGAAAGCTGGTTCTTTAACATCAGAAACACATTAAGGATCACTTTGTATTAGTAAAAAGCTTCAGAAATATTAACGAACTTGCTAAACTGTTGTCATTACATATGTTAAGATTTTTTTATGCACAACATGCATAAAATTAAAGACTGTAAATCACCATTATCAGTGCAGACATATAACATTCTTTTTATATTTCCAGAGTTTTACCCAGAGTTTGAAAAGGAGAATATCCTTGAAAAACATATTTTATTCCTGTGGTGTGACCTATGAAATAGTATCCAATATACCAAAGGTAAATTACGTTGTTTTTCTCTACAGTCAAATTCTGTGAAAGAAGTAGAATAGTTTAACTGAAGTAGGAAGGAGATAATGGCTGGGTACAGACATTCATTTGTGCTGGTAAGAATTAAGAAACACGCGTTTCAACCCTTGGCTAGAGAGCTACACAACTGAGCCCTCTGGCCAGGAGGCACTAGAGGGCAGCTCCTGGGCCACCCCTACTCTTAGGGGAGCCCATTACTTTACAGCCTTTCCTCTCCCCTGCATGGGAAGGGGGCAGGATCTCAGCAGGACTATCTGGGCTGCACAAGGGTTGATTTAAAGCCCGAGGTTCGGGGAAGCAGGGACAGCTTGCCTAACCCTGGATCCCAGGTCCCTGGCTTAAGACGGCACATGTACCACCCAGCCGGGCAGGACATACAGCATTTAAAGCCTGCAGGGCCATGAACTGGGATGGGAACAGCTTCCCCAACCCCAGTTGCTGGTCTCTGGGGCTTTTCAGTCCCCACCCCTGCTGTCCAGCTGGGTGGTGAGGCCTGGAGGCTAGGAACTAGGCTTGGGAACAGCCTCCCTGAGACCGATTTCTGATCTCTGGGAATCTCCCATACCTGCAAGGCTGCCCAAGCCAGAGCAGCCAAGGCACACCTGTCTCCCTGCCCTATGCACACCTCCAGTTTTACAGGGAGGCCTGCACTGAATGGGAGACGGTTCTCCTGCAGCTGCAAAACTGCCCAAGCCCAGGCAGCCAAGGGAGAATTATCCCCCAAATCTTCCCGATGAAACCAGATGCACTGGATAGGGGCTCTTCTCCCTTGACGGGAACCTTTAAGTGGCATCCTTCCTTCCCTCCTACCTTCCTGCCAATCAGCTGATTAGTGGGACAGGGGACAGGTTCCTCACAGGGCTCCCTGACAGCTTGACCGTGGGCATGCTGCCAATGCACTCTCTCTCTCTTTCTCTGTCTGGGAGGGAGGGAAGTACAGAGGCCTGTGGGATATTGATTGTCTCCCCTGAGAAAAGCATACAGGCATCCTATCTAAATTGGGAGAGGGAACATCTTCCTCATAAGGAATTGATTTAACTTCTTACGGAAGAGCAAGTTCTCTTCCACGAGAAATCTCTGGAACATCTTTACAGCTCTCTCTTTGTGCTGAGAGAAAAGCAAATTGAATATGCAGTTTCTGTTGGTATGGATAAAACTTATTGTGTATCTAAATTTTAGGCGGAAACATTTCTTTTAAAAAAACAGAAGCCTGGGGGGCTATTAATTTAGTTTCCCCCACCCATTTTTTACATGATTTTGTGCTTGGTTTGAACAAATTATTACAGCCATAAGTGTCTATAGGTGGGATATACTGCTGTATTTAAAAAAATCAGCAGAAGATTTATAGGTAATTGATAACTAAAGTGAATGGACAGGAGGCTGTTTATTAATTGAAAGATGCTGTTTGTTTTGGTGCAATAGCTATATAAATATTTTTGTATGCAAGACTGGTGCCCAGTTTAAAATTTATCTTAAAAAGGAGGTTAGAGGAAAATTATTTTTCTCTATATTTTTTTACTCAAAAAAATAAGCTAGCTGATCATGAAAGGTTGTTAGTAACAATACAGTTGCTGCCAAATACTTGTAGTATTTACAAGTTACAGTCTATGAAAATTCTTCAGAATATTTGAGAATCAGGAAGGAAGTTGTTGTAGTTATCAAACAGTTAACCCAAACCATATGAAGTATCAGATAATGCATTCACAGTTGGTGGGAAATTGAGTCTATAATAAAACAATAGAGCTTGGCCCAGTTTCTCAGCTGTTTGTATATTCATCTTCCTTTCATATCTAGACAGATACAGATCAGTCACAATTCCATGCAAGGAGTATTGATATGGTTTATTCCCCAAGATTGAGACAGTCTGAATAAATAAATTGTGCTGTATTCAGATCACCAGGTGTTAAAAATCTATTTTAAAACATGCCATTTATCATTTCAGGCTACAGAGGAAATTGAAGATCGTGAGACCCTGGCTCTGATGGCTGCAAGAAGCGAGAATGAGGGTACATCTGATGGTGAAACTTACATTGAGAAATATACGCGGGGAGTGTTGCAAGTGGAGAACATTCTGAGCCTGGAACGACTAAGACAGGCAAGGAAAAGAAATTCAGTGCAACTTTTAAAACTCTGGGAGAGGGGAAGGTTTTTTTTTTTGGAGGTTTTAGTGCGTTTAAAATCATTGAAGAGCTTGGGGACAAAAACTGGTGATATGTAGACTTTTATGTAGAATGCTGTTTCAGTAAAACAGAAATCTCAACAGTAGCAGGTGGAATAACTATCGCAACACTGTTAGTCAAAACCTAAAGAAGAAATCTAAACCTGATAGATGTGTTCACAGAGTTTTTGTGTGTGTGTGTGTGTGTGTGTGTGTGTGTGTGTGTGTGTGCCTGTGCATAACTTGTGTAATTTTCGCTATTCAAACACCAGCTCCATTTTCATGTGGCTTCCTCAACTGTCCTTGAAATGAGCCCTCCCATGACTGTTGACTTCTTATAAGGAGATCCTTAAATAAATGGTCCAGCCTTTATATCAGTATATCTTTCCATGTCTCCATTCTGTTGGCACACAGGCAGTCACAGTCAAAGAAGCACTCTCCACCAAGGCAAGGCATATGCGGAGGAGTATCAGCACGCCAAATGTCCACAATGTAAGGAAACTTTGCATTTGATAAGCTATTGTAAGAGAGACAAGTTTTTCTGTGTTTAATTTGCAGCATGGCAAAACGAATCCTGGCTACTATCATACTTCATTGTCTGTGTATTCTGAGCTAGCACTAATACAACATACAAAAAAAATCGTCTGAAGAAGTATGGAGCAGGGTGATAATTTATTAACCAAAAAAAATCACTTGCGTAATCTAAATTCAGTCTCTCTCTTTTTTTTTTTTTTTTTAGGTAAATGTTGGGCTCAGAACCAGCATTGTATATCTGACTCTAAACTTTTATAAAAGATGCCCCTGCATTATATTGTGGTATGATCAAAACAGTCTAGGTTTTAATGCTTTCAGTTTTAAACAATGGTTTCGTTGTTTTTCCCCCCCTTTTGGGTTTTTTTTTAAATTGCTGTGCAACATCTAGAAGACTTTTTGTTTATACATATTTTTCTCATTCTCCTACACAGTAGAATCAGGATCTGGTATTTACATTGATGTGCTTCTGACAGCATTGTTTAGATGCATAAAACATGAGGTTGTTGGGGAGGTCAGACTACATGATATTTTTGGCCCTTCCTACCATGTTCTGTGAACACAGGATGACCTTCGTCATGACCATTCATTATTGTTTTTTAGGTATCCTCTATCCGATTAGATCTTTCTGGCTGCGATGAAGATGAAAAGGTATGTGAATGCAGATATTAAAAAAACCTGAAGTCTGTTGTTTTTCTTTAAAAACAAAAACCAAAAAAAACCAACCCAAAATATCATCAACAAAGAAATGCTTCCTCTTTTTGAATCGTGAATACAGGAAAATCAAAAGACTTGTTTTCATTAGGTATGTTTTAACAGTTTGGCTGATAGTGATGTGTATGTTAATTACATCAGAATTTTCTAATTGATGGGAGGGAATAGGAAAGCTGTAGGAAAAACTAGAACATACTTTTTGCATAGGAGCTGGCCAACATGATGTGCACAGTAAAACCTGGATCATTCATATCTGGGTGGCTTGCAGCTCACTTAATTGACAGCAGACTGCCAAATTAAACATGAGCCACTTATGCATTTGCCACGGCTTTTATTTCAAAGGATGCTGCTTCTTTGATTAGCTAGAGTTTATCAGTGGCCCATGCAGCTAATCAGAGAAGCAGCACCCTGTGAAATAAAAGCTGCAGTAAAGAGCTGGAGCAACTCAGTGGTTCCATGCAACTGTTTGTTGCAGCTGTCTTCACATCCAGATAGTTTACAAATTCTCATCTTCACAGGGGGCTAGGAGTCTAAATTTTTGTAGCATCTGGGTTCTACAGGTGAAAGCCTTGCCCATACCGTGGATGAAACGGTTCTGTACTTAAAATGACTGTTGCCAGTATGATTCTAGTGCAGTTTCTCTTACTGAGATTGATGGTGTTCTTTTACCCCATCTTTGTCATTTGGGAGAATAAGTAGGGAATAGTCTCTAAAATACTTTCATAGCAAGCATAGGAGATGTTTATACCATTTCTACTATTGCCTGAAGTTAGCTGCTTAATATTCTGTCTGTCTGCTGTATGCGTGTATATCAGAGGAAAGTGTAAGGGGATAATAAAATTAGAAATGAAAAAATGATAACATTGCCTCCAGAGAGAATGTTAAGGGCCTTCAACAAAAGATGAGCATTTCCCAAGTAATAGCTCTACCACCCTTGTTCCTGGCAGGCATACATGTTTTATCTCTTCTAAGTCTATTTCAGATGCAAAGGGGACTAAATAATTCAACACCCCTGGCCAGAGAGGAAAAGGGTATGTGTGTCTGAAAATGTGTCCATTAGAGACCCTAAATCTATGGAGACATGAATGGGTTACCCTGTGACAAGTCAGCCCCTCCCAATAAAAACAACAACAAAAACAAATGTGAATAAGTTATGTGGTCCCTAGAAGCAGTAGTGATAGATTTGCACCTGGATGGATCAGGGACAGGTTTCTTAAAGGCCTCTGTCAGACATGCAGGTAAAGGCACAATGGGATCTGCTGCATGATGCACACAATTGCACTTCCTGCCATGCCACACTTGCATAGCAGGAGGCATGATTGGGGGATCAAGCATCAAGTTCCATCATGCCTTATTGCTAGTGCTGAGGGAGCCTGAGATCATAATCCCAGGCCCCCTTCAACACCCCTGGCCAGAGAGGAAAAGGGTATGTGTGTCTGAAAATGTGTCCATTAGAGACCCTAAATCTATGGAGACATGAATGGGTTACCCTGTGACAAGTCAGCCCCTCCCAATAAAAACAACAACAAAAACAAATGTGAATAAGTTATGTGGTCCCTAGAAGCAGTAGTGATAGATTTGCACCTGGATGGATCAGGGACAGGTTTCTTAAAGGCCTCTGTCAGACATGCAGGTAAAGGCACAATGGGATCTGCTGCATGATGCACACAATTGCACTTCCTGCCATGCCACACTTGCATAGCAGGAGGCATGATTGGGGGATCAAGCATCAAGTTCCATCATGCCTTATTGCTAGTGCTGAGGGAGCCTGAGATCATAATCCCAGGCCCCCCCTGCACCAGCAAGTAGCAAGCTTCTGCAGCTAGGAGTCCCCCTCAACAGTCAGAGCTTCCAGCCACAGGGGTGCACCTGGCCACATGTTCAATTAAAGGCATAATAGGAACCAGCCACAAAGTTATTACACATTTTTTGTGGAATAATATTGTGGTTTATTCCTCATTTTATCTCACCATTAATTGATTGAATGTGTGGCCAGGTCCAATTTAAGATTAACTTGGTCAATCATGTCTTAAGTGTAACATGTGGCAGGGGCCATGCTTTCAAGTGCCTGCTTTTCCTTGCAAAGACTAGTTTCTCATACTTTCAGGTGCATGGTCTCCTCTTCATTTGGGCACAGCTACCACATTCCAGGTTTATGCCTTGAGCTTTACGTCTTTACTTATTGTCCACAGCTTGAGAGAATGCTGCAAATAATGTTTCCCTCTCCCATCCCATGGGTTGGGCTGTCTTAGCTGAGTAGAACTTACCCAAAACTGTCTAGGAAAGAATGATGTTTAAGTAATACTGATGTGCTGTTTGTTATTTTAGCTATGGTCTCTTATGTTCCTGATGACTAATAAATGCTTTGTTCTGGAAAGCTGGGGCTTTGTTATTCTTTAATTTTTTGGTTATAAAACTCCAACAAAGAAGACTTCCACATAGAGCCACATCAGTTTGGTCCTGTTGAAGGACTCATAGTGACAGACAGGGGTGCTGATTAGGGCTGTACAAAGCTTTGGTTGCTGATTCGATTCAGCCCGGTATGGTGGCCGAATCTGATTCAGGAGACCCTTTAATCTCTCTGAATCGAATTGGAACCCTCTGAATCAGCTTGGAAAAATTTGACAATTTAGACATAGACAGAGCTTTAAATGTTTTTTCTGCATACCTCAAGGTACCAGGCAGCTCATGAATGCGGTGATGCTGGGGCGGATGGAGCATCCCACAGGAGCGTGGGGGGCTCCCCAGTACGCTCGGCAGCAGACCCGGAAGTGGACCAGAAGCTTGGCGACTGGTGCCTTCTGGGTCTGGAGGGGTACCTGGGTTCCCCCCTGTGGCTGATCACCGAGGTGGTGGGGGGGCCTATGCACTTAGTGCCAGACCCGGAATTGGACCGGAAGTACTTCCGTTCCACTTCCGGGTTCGCTGCCAAGCACACAGAGGGCCCCCCCATGCTCCTGTGGGACGTTCCATCCGCCCCAGCATCTCAGCGTTCACAAGCCGTACCTGGTACCTTGAGGTATGTAGAAGAAACATTTAAAGCTGTGTCTATGACCGAATCGCTGATTCTCCAAATCAGCAGTGAATCTTCAGATTCGGATTTGGCCGAATTAAATTGGGGACAGTGATCCAAACCAATGAATTGAATTACTGTCCCCAATTCAGGCTAATCTGAATCAAATATGGCCCGCTTCACACACCCCTAGTGCTGATGCCTAGAGACCCAGTCTAAGAGTGGCAAAGTCAGAGAACTTCCCTTAGAGTGAAGTGGAGGCCCAGAGCCTTAAAGAGGAAGTGAACTCCCAAGATACTGCAGAGGGCATAGGGCTTAGCACATCTTGTGATCCATGAAAGCTGTTATAATTAGAAGGGAAAAAACATCCCCATCCATACTAAACAGGGAAAGCAAGCTACAGCTTTGCAGGGGAGAAAACTCTCTTATACAACGTATACATGTGAGAGAGATTAAGCTTTACTTAAACCAATAGCAAAGTTAATTAATTTCTTCTCACTTGTCTTTGTTAATTAATTTCTTCTCACTTGTCTTTGTTAATTCATTTCTTCTCACTTGTCTTTATTACTGTTGTCTTCCTTAGGGTTGGTCTGAAAGTCACCTGGATGTGTCGGACTGTGCTTCTAGTTATCAAGATATATCATGTTACGGTACTTTACCCAGGGATTCCCCTCGCAGAAGTAAAGATGGTAGTGGTAAGACTCTCAGAACTACATGGATATATTTTTTAATGATTCTTAGGACAACTTGCAAAGCATTGTAATATGAGACCGAAAATAAAACACAGGGTTTAAAGTCCTGTCAATTTTTTCACCTGAGCTTGTTCATATGGGCTGGGTATGGACATTCAAAAAGCCCAAGGTGGAATTGATCTAAGTTACACAGTTTTCTGTAAGAGGCATAGTTTAGATAGGTAGCAAACAAAACACACATTTGCCCGTTGGTTGGGGGAGTCAGCTACAAATGTTAGACCAGGTTCTGCCATTTTTAAACCAGTCTGTGTGCCGAACCTCTGTTCTGTTATGGGTATAGACTGGTTTCTAATAACTTATACTGGTAAAAATGTAATGTCTAGTTTAATTTAACCTGGATTATATGGGGAAAGGGTTCTTTTCAGAACAGACTCCACAGAGTTCATGGATACTTGCTTCTCCATGTGTCTATTCATATGCCATCAACAGATCGTTTGCTTTAGGCCAAAATGTCGCAAGCTTTTATAGGTAATACAGACTGAGATTCCACTGAAACTACAAACCAGGGCTGAGAGCTTCACCTACTCACAGCTGCCATTAATTTTCTTTGGAGTTATCTGAATTCTGCCCCAAAGGGTCTTGGTTCCAGTGCAAAGTAACACCAGGGGCAAGTCAGGGATGGTCCATACACAGAAGGCAAGGTGCTGGCAGTTCTGATTTCAAGGAGAGAACACATAGAGCAACTGGAGAGGAAAGGGAAGAGTGGAGCTTCTGCACTGGCCTGGAGCTGTGCATTGGATTGCTTCTCAAGTCAGCACAATTTCCCCCCTGCCTCAGTAGATCTCTGCATCCGTCCATGCTTGGTCCGCTCGCAGAATTTCTACAAGATGGCCCATAGTGTAACCACAAGACTTATGAATATAGTGTTTCCCTTTCGTTACTACAAGTTATTTTCTCTGCACTTACATAGATAATGCAGTGGCTACACAGAACTGATGTGTTGTGTTTTTGTTCTCCCCTTAGGTTGCATATCAGAGAATCCACATGCCTTAATGGCCAGCCCATTTAAAGCATTTTCTCCTCAGCCACCAAAATTTTTCAAACCCTTAATGCCTGTAAAAGAAGAGCATAAAAAAAAGACCCCCCTTGAAAGTCGCCCTCTGCTTAGCCAAGAGGTAATTTTGTTTTATGAAAATAGCAAAATGCTGAGTCTTTGTGCATAAGCAGTAATTTGTGCATGCATCCACAGCACAAGAGCTTTGTGTTGGTATTGACTGATGTGTGCTTTACTTCCTACTCTCTTGCCTGTTTCACTGTTTGGTAAGTATTTTTGTAAGGGAGCGTGTGTTTATTTTTTTTTCATTTGCATATTTTCTTTGCAAAAACCTTCCACTGAATGTTTATTTAATCTCCAAAGAAGTTGCAGTGTTTTTGGAAAATGGTGTTTTAGGATAGTTGTAACACACTTTTTTTCCTAACCTGTAACTTCATTGGGAAAATTGCATGAATTTCTGTAACTGTTAACTTAAACCATGGTCCAGTGTATGGCCTGCCTGTGTTTCCCTTTAAGATGCCCTAATGTCTTTCTAACTTGCCTGGCTTGAATACTGTATCCAGGTGCTAGTGTTGTCTTTGTGTGATGTGTTGTGTATCTTAACCTTTGCAGAGTATGCCCTCATCTCAGGTACATAACGCTGGCTGTGTTGTGCCTTCAGGAAGTAAAGCCAGCAGCATGTCAATAGAAAACAATAGCATACATGAAGAGAAGATTGTAAGTTTGTATTGGTTTCTGTCATAATGCCTGGTGGTGGGTTTATGGCTCTTTCACGGGCAATAATGCAACAACTTCAGGGAAAAAAATCACTTTGCACTTGGTGTCTTTTAATTTTCACTGGCTATTATAATTTGCTGTTGCATGCTTGTGAATATAATTAATAATTTGCGGTAACTTTATTTAATTACTTGTGTATCACTTATCAGGGCAAAATCAATTTTGTGCAATAAAATACTGCATCCAATCAGTGAACTAGATCAGATACTCTTCAGTAAAAGATGTTGAGCTCTTTCTAACATACCTGTGTATATTACACAGATTTTGTGACTATACATGAAAGTAAGAGGAATGATCCCATTTGATGTAAGTAGCCATGCATTTAATTATGGGTACATCTTGAAAGCTTTTGGTTGCCTGGCATTGAAGTGCAGTGGCTAAAATAAAATTGCAGCTCTAAGTTAACATGCAAGTTAACACCATACATCAGGTTGTAGATTCATTTCCCCTACCCAGTCATTTGGTTAAACTCATTCTGCCCCTATTAGTACTGCTTCTGTGAAAGTTTTGTCAACATTTATCTTGTGCAGTAGACATTTTTAAGGCTGTAGAACATGACTGTAAGCCCTTGCTGAAACATAGTATGAAAACATAAGACCTGAAAATATATTAAAAGCTCTATAAACCCTTGCCTGTGTGCTCCAAAAAATTCTTTCTATTCTGTAGGTTTTTGTATTGCAGTTCATAGTTGTTCATAAGGCTTGCTTTGTGTGGTTTGGTGGTTTAAGTGAAAGTTTGTAGGTTGATATGCTGCAGTAGACTGGTCCATTTGGTTTTTACATTTGAAAACTGGCTGCAGTGCATGAGTAGTAACTGTTTATATTCCTTCATTGTGTTTGGTTTCCATAGCTCTGTGTGAGTCAGCAATCGGTGCGTGTGAACTTAAGGCTGAGGACTCACACTGTAAAGAGAATAGGGAAAAAATAGCTCACAGTCTATTTAAAAATATGTCTTTAAGTCCTAAGGAGATTGAATTTACAAACATTCCCGTAGCAACTACTCTACAATATAACTCCCAGATCTAAAGGACCAACCCCTCCCCTTCCTCCCCTTACTCAGCAGCCACCCTATGGCAGGGGTGGAATGGGGGATAACATAGATGGTTGGTAGTGGTCACAAGCTCCAAGCAGGTAGCAGAAGCACTCATGGTGTGGCCTGGTGAGATTGCAACAAATCTGCAAATACAGCTAAATACCTTGTCACATGAAAAAGGAAAGGAAGCAGCCACCTGCTCTAAGCAGAATCTTACAGGTCAAGCTGAATCAAATCTTTCAGGCTTGGAAAGCAAATGATGGCTCCCACGCTAAGCTAAAGGTTTCAAAGCTGGAGTAAGTCTGTTCCTAAACCAGGCAGGAGTATGTTTCAAACAGGAGCAAACCTTGGA
The DNA here is from genome assembly GCF_000455745.1 of Alligator sinensis. Taxonomy (NCBI): domain Eukaryota; kingdom Metazoa; phylum Chordata; order Crocodylia; family Alligatoridae; genus Alligator; species Alligator sinensis. The sequence goes on from NW_005842229.1 coordinate 430,110, forward strand.
CTAAGCTGGACTTTCAGGATAAACTTTGTTTTTGAACAGTTCAGGTTTCACAGCCCATTTGTGAAATTTCAGCTAATCTGGTCTTCCCTCCTGAAATGGAGTCTGTAAATTAGCAGCAAACATTATGGGAAGGGATCATCACTCCATGACATTCGTACCTCAGCCTGATGTAGTAGATTACCAGGGCCATGTACCTGGTATAAACCTGGAAGCCCACGGTTTCAAAATAAATTGCCAAATGGCACCATGGGCTTGAAATAGTTGAGTGCAGCCTTAGATATACTGTATTTGCTCAATTCAAAGACTAGGTTTTTCCTCTCATATAACATGGAGAAAAGACCCTTGTCTTGGAACTGAGTGCAAGGTAGGTGGAGGGGAAGGGGCAGGCTGCAGTTGCAGATCCAGACTCTGAGTTGGGTCCAGAGTTGCAGCTGCTGTCTGCCCCCCCACCGCCTGACTTCCCCCATTTGCAGCCTCAGGCCTCCTACCCCCTCACCATGTCATCCCCCTGTATTCTTCCTCTCTCCCCCCACCCCACAGCTTCTGTCCCCTCCTACCTTCCTGCCAATAACCCTGGCTCTGGCTCCACTCCAGCCTGGGGCAGAGAGCAAACAAGCTTTGCCCCCAGCCCGGTAGTAGTATTGGCAGCAGTAGGGGTGTGGCAGCTCTGGCCCTGGCTCTAGGGCTTAGTTGGAACTGCTGCTGTTGCTACCCTGCCCAGCACTGGCCAGATCATTAAAGTGCCCTGTGCCCCAGGCTGGAGCAGAGACAAAGCCTGCCAGAGCAAAGGGAAGAGACTGGATGGGGAAGGGGCAGGCAGGGGACAGAGTCTGCATGGAGGGGGAAGGAGATGGGGACCTGAAGCTTCAGGGGCCAGAGATTGCAGGAGAGGGTGGGGAGCAGAGTCTAGAGAAGAGAAGATGCAAAGTGGGGTAGAGATAGTGGGGGGTGAGTGGAGGCAAGGTACGGGGTGGTGGGGGTAAGGGGAAGACATCAAGTTGCTTGACTCCCACCACCTGTCCCCCTGACTGCCTCCCCCTACTGCCTGCCCAGCTACCTGTTCCCTGCCTTCACCCTACTGCCTGCCCCACTGTTGCCTGTCAAACTACTGTCTCCCCCACCATCTGCCCCCTGCCACTGTTTTCCCTACTGCAGCGGTGGGAGGGATGGGGATAATGAATTTAGGACAACCCTCCAATAATTAGATTTTAGACATGGAAAATAATCACAAATCTCTGAATTTTCCATGTCTGTAATTAATTGGTGGGGGGGAGGGGGATCTTAAATTCAGGGTCATCTTGGATTCAGGCAAATACAGTAATACTCAGCAACATCTTGCATGGAAATAACAAGGAGTAGAAATACCAAAATTAATAAATATATATTTAGAAAATGGGCAGCTGGTATTTTTAACTGGAGCAAGTGCTATGCATCTCTGAAATGGCCTTTATGTGATATGTGGCTGACCTGTCTCGTCAGTCTCGTTGTTCTATGGAACGTTTTTCTTTCATAATATTTAAGAGATTTATAAAACAGAAGAATAAAATTTAAACCACAAACCAGAATATTGACTATGGAGGTACTAAAACTCTAAACAACACTTGCCTTTTATAATGCATGTTTCAAAACATAAATGGTCTGACACATTTGCATTTGCTGCAGTACACGTGTGTAGTGGCATGAGTTAAGCGCAAAATGTTTGCATATTTTATGATCTGACAAAGAATGTCTTGAATTTGAAAGCTTATCTAACTCTGTCCCAACTACACAATTAGTCTGATAAAAGGTATCACCCTAAGAAATCCTTGCCTCTGGCATAATTTCTGGAGTATCACAGCTATAACATCACTGCATATGATATGAGTATTTTTTAACTTTTTGTAATTTATATCTCTAATCTTCTTGTTCCAGAAATTATCTCCATAGTGGGCAATAAACTTAGTGTTATAGAAATTTAATGTACTAGTGGTGTAATGAATGAAGTGCTTCTTTCTTGAAGTTAGTAGTCCAGTAATTAAGAATCTAAAGGTTACTTAAGACCCATAATTTAGGAACTGAGTGCTTTCAAATACTGGATTTATCCCTACTAAATGCAGAATATGGGTACGGAAGGCTTTTTGTATAGTAATATCCCAGAGTTTCACTGTACCATCAGCTCTGATTCTCTCTGAATCCTTGTGCTATTGCTGCCTCTCCTATTTGTCTATTTACAGTCTTTTCTGCAGGCACATTCTTACCACCCTCAGTCACAAGTCTTTTTTTGGTGTTAATGGCTCATTTGTCCTGTGACCAGCTGGCTGGTGCTTCTTTCCCAGGCAATTTCTTCAGGGATTCTCTGGTTTTGGTTCTTCCTCTGCCCTTAGCTGTATACAAGAGCTTCCTACTGCTGCTCTGTTCTCTCCCAGAGAAGTGGGAAGGACCCTAAAAGCAGTCTTTAATTCTTCACTTGTGCTTCCTGATAGTAAGATCCCAGAACAGTGTATGTGTATATATGTGTGTTTTTCTTTTTTTATTGTTGTCATGACCCCTTTTCCTTCTCTTACCATGTCTAGAAAAACACTGGAGTCTGCCTTTGTTTTGAGAAAAATCCTGATCCTGTCCCTTTGGATTGTTATATAATCATAAAACTGTGGACAGTATGACACTACTTAGATAATGTAGACACGTTTTACATTTTTATTAACCAGAGATACCCATATAAAGTATGACATGTTAGGACTACAGATTTAACTGTGTATTCTTGACCTCTTGAAACTGTTACTTATTTCTCCATGCTCAAACATAAGCACATAACATTTTGCTTTATTTCATATACTGCATGTTGTGTGACCAGGTAATGTTATGTGTGTTAGGAAGCTAAAGGAAACATTAACAGAGAAAATATAAATAAAAGGCCAGGCAGGGGATAGGTAGGTTGAACTACTGGAAAAGGTTCTTTAGGGGATGAAGTTAGCAGTTACTGGGCATGTCTACATGCGGTTCCAGGGCCCAGGCTGGAAGATCCTTATTTTCTAGCCCCAGCTCTGCGATCCTGGGACCCAGGATTTGCCAGCCCAGGCCCTGCAACCACAGAGCTCAGGCTGGAAGATAAGGATCTCCCAGTCTGGGCCCTGCAACTGAGGAGCTCAGGATGGGAGATAAGGCTCTCCCAGCCTGGGCCCTGCAATGGCAATTGCAGAGCAGAGCTGGGAGCTCTATGTTGCCAGGGTAGGGGGACATTGTCAGCAGGCAGCTTCCAGCAGCAGGCAGTCATCTCCTGTCCCCTGCTGCCCGGCTGACTGGGAGCACATTTGCACTTGATTGGGGGTCTACAGGTGCGTTACTGCACAGTAGGTAATTGAGAGTAAATCTGCTACTTGTATTTACAGGTAGCAAATCTATTTGAGATTAGAGCAAATTACTGCACAGTAAGCATTTGCACATGTAGATAGTGAAGCTTGCTTTACAGTAATATGCTCTGGCAAGGTGGAGTTTCAGAACACACGGGCATTGTGGGCACTGCCCACCCAGCCAGCACTCATGTCCGCGAAGGCACTACAGTGGTCCACGGTGGCCTGGAGCACCATGGAGTGAAAGCCCCTCCGGCTATAGTACGGGTGGTCCCTGTGAGACGGGCAAGTGATGGGGATGTGGGTCCCATCCAGGGCCCCGATGCACTGGGGGAATCCCAGGGCGTGGAACCCCGCCGCCGCTGACAGGGGGTTGTGCACACAGCATTGTGTGCCCCAGCACATCCTGGAGGGCACTGCAGGATGCCTCTAAGACGGCCTTCGTAGCAGTGGCCTTGCCCACCCCAAAGAGATGGCCCACGTAGTGAAGGCTGCTAGGTGTGGCCAGCTTCAGCAGGGTGAGGGCCAGCCGGGTGCCTGTGGGGAGGGGAGGCTGCATGACAATGTTCTGCCACTCTAGGTGTGGCTGGAGCTGTTCAAGTAGGTACCTGAAGATGACCCAGGTCATCCTGAATGCCTGGCACCACTGCTGGTCATCCCAGGTCTGCTGGATGATGTGCAACCACCAATCCTGGCTGGCCTGGTGAGCCCAGAGGTGGTGGGGCAGCCCTGGCGGTGGTGTCCAGCAGCACATCATCGGCATCCCTGCCAGGGTCTGGCCAGCTGGACGGGGTCCAGGTGGCAGCAGCCCTAGAATGGTGCGCTGCGGTCAAGCAGGTGGTCGGGCAGCTGGGAGGGCCCAGGAGGCTGTGGGCCAGCAGGGCCAGTGCAGTGGCTAGCAGGAACCTGGGGCGCCGGTTGTCACTGCCAGGGGCAGGTGCTGGAGTAGCCGTAGCATAGGGGGGTAGAGTTGGTGAGCAGATTGCTGCTGCATGCTGCCCCTGCACTGCTCCTGGCCAGGGAGCAGAGAGCAGGTTTGGCTTTTAAAGATGGCTGCCAGCTGCTGGCAGCTAAAGCCAGAGCCTGGAGCTCCCCCTGGTGGCAGCAGGGGTCCATTGCAGGGCTGCAGGAAGTAGCACCAGTTTGGTGCTAAGAGCAGCAAATCTTTTTGCCAAGTTCTTGCATGTATAGACACCGACCAGGGAGCATTTACTTTCAAGTAAACTGATCCCAGATCAAATGCAGTGTAACGTGCAAAAAGAGTGGTCTTTGTGTAATGTTTATCTTCTAAATGCCAATAAGCCCCAGCCAGTTATACATATCCAAGCACACTTCAAAGTATATTATGCTACACAGTCCAAAGTGGAGGTTACTACTCAATTTGAAGTTCTGTTTCTGAGTAATTGACGCAAAATAATTTGCCCCCAGTCAAAAGGCAGGGGGGAGGGGGAGGGTTTGCATAAAGTTTTATACATTGGTTCAAAAGACAAATGTACATGAACTGAAATGGTGTTGGAATGCTTTTGTTCCTATACATGATGAAGACTTGTGGCTTGTTTTGTAAACAAAGAGATACTATTTCTGCCTTTGAAAATGTACACAAACCAATGTAAAAAAATTGTGGATTTTGAAATCTTTTGTGATGTTAGTAGAGGTACAAAGAAATATTAGTAATGTTGAGCTTTTTTAAGCTCAAAGTTTTAAAAAAATTGTGAAAACGTCTTCCTTTCTATTTGGAGTTCATCCTTAATATTTTGAGAAAGTGAGCATTTTTAATATTCAGAGACATTTTTTAAAAAGAAAAATGATGTTAAAAACATGTTTTTGTGGAGTCTTGTGTGCATCATCAGTATGGAAAAACTGCTGTTTTTCCTACATTATTTTGGGCAAGATAGTCCTCACTTGCTGCTTTTGATGGTACTGCCTGAAGGGATCACATCCTTGACTCTCTTCTTATGGATTGCCACTGTCCAAATGAAATTCAGAAGAGCTGGGAAGAATATAAAACAGAACATCTCAGGTTTTCTACCTCTTCAGACGTGCTAGCTTCTTTCAAAATACTATTATTCCTTGTAGATACAATACCTTTTCTTTTTTTTTTATATTACCTGAAACTGCATGCTCCAGATCAGTGAATCAGTATCCACAAAGAGTAACTGAATACCTGCAAAGCAAATTCATACTTTTCATGTCCCCTGTGGTGTATTCTTCCCTAGCCCTCAGTGTTAAGCTCCTGCTAAAAAGATTTTGGCTTGACATCAAAGAATGTTTTCCCTTTGTTCTAGGAACTTGATTGTGGGCACAGTATGCAAATATTGATACTATATTTACTCAAATATAAGATGTGGGATTTCCCTCAACCAGCATGGGGGGAAAGCACCTTGTCTTACATCCGCATATGAAGTGGAATGGGGAGCAGTTGGCTGCTCTGGCTCTGACTCTGGCCCTCAGCCCAAGTCAGGGCCAGAGTTAGACCCACAGCAGCCCCTTCCCGCACAGAAGACATGGAAACTCCTTCTGCCTGGCCAGTCAGCAGCCATGACACTGCTGCATGGCCAAGCAAGGGCTGAACTTCCACATGCTGTGCTCCAGGACAGAGTAGCCAGAGCAGTGTTTGGCAGTAAGGGGAGTTGTGGAGGTGGAAAGAGACAGAAAGTGGGGAGTTGGGTGGGGAAGAGGCAGAGACTGGGGACAGTTTGGGAGAGCGAGGCAGAGGCTGGAGGGAGAGGTAGAGGCTGCAAGAGACTGGGAAGCTGGGGGTGGTGGGGCTGAGAGCAAGGGGATCACCTGGCCAATAGGGCTGTGCGAAACTTCGGTAGCCAGTTTGATTAGGAGGACATTTGGTGGCCGAATCTCCGAATCTGAATCGAATTGGAAGACCCGTTACAAGGTCTGAATTGAATCAGAAAGCCTCCAAATCAATTTGGAGAGATTTGGAGATTTGGAAGGCTTGCAGCAAACAGAAACTGCTAAGAGGAAGGGGGGTGGAGTGATTTTCCATATATGGAAAAGGGTGAGATGGGGGGTGGGGGGAAAAGACTGCTCTGATACTGACATCTGTAGCTGGCCCAGTGACTGATCTTTCCCCACACACACAAATGATACGAGTTTTGCTTTCAACAGTTTGAGGTGCACTTTCACAGAAGCCCTTGCACCTATCTCCTTAAAACTTTGCAGGCTTCATGCCCTCAGAAGAGGCTACCATCCCTGCTGTTTTCATCCGAATCTGCGAAAAAATGACAAAGTTATAGGTATTTTAGTGATTCCCCATTAAAGTCTATGGCCAAATCTCCAAATCGGTGCCAAATCTCCGAATCGGCCAAATTGAATCAAGACAGTGATTCGAATCACCAAATCAAATCACTGTCCCTCCAAATTGGCTGAAACCGAACCGAATACTTGCTGCTTTGCACAAGGCTACTGACCCTCCTAGTCTACTTTTCCTGCTGTAGCAGTAAAAGGTGTGGGGTTCAAGACAACTCTTCAGTACTTACCTGGGAAATTATAATAAATTTATAAATTTTCCATATATAGAATCTAAATATTGGGGGTCATCTTATATTCAGGATCATCTTATATTTAAGTAAATATGGTAATAGAGCTAGATATAGGATGGGCAAATATGTTCATTGACTAGTCCAGTCTGATATAGTTTCATAGTAGCTAGGGTCAAGAGGGACCTGATCAGATCATCTAGCCTGACCCCCTACCACAGGCAGGAATGAATGCTGGGTTCACAAGACCCCAGACAGGTGATCATCTAACCTCTTTTTGAATTTGCCCAAGGTAGGGGCGAGGACCACTTCCCTGGGAAGTTGGTTCCAGATTCTGGCCACCCTAACTGTAAAGTATTGCCTTCTGATCTCTAACCTAAACCTATTCTCCGTCAGCTTATTACCATTGTTCCTCATCACCCCAGGTGGTGCTGGGGAGAATAGAGCTCTTCCTATTTGCTGATGATCGCCCCTGATGAGCTTGTAGGCAGCCACCAGATCCTCCCCTCAGCCTCCTCTTGCTGAGGCTGAACAGGTTCAGGTCCCTCAGTCTCTCCTCGTAGGGCCCGTCCTGCTGCCTTCTCACCAAATGGGTGTCCCTCCTCTGAACCCTCTCCAGGCTGGCCACATCCTTTATAAAGTGCGGTGCCTAGAACTGGACGCATTACTCCAACTGTGGCCTGACCAATGTCGCATAGAGGGGGGGTATCACCTCTCTGGACTGGCTTGAGATGCATCTTTGGATGCATGACAAGGTTTGGCTGACTTTGCTGGCTGCGATCTGGCATTGGCAGCGCGTGATCATCTTGGAATCAAAAATGACTCCCAAGATCCCTTTCCACCTCTGTGCTTTCAAGAGGGGAGCTCCCCAGTCTGTATGTATGCTGTGGATTCCTTCTCCCAAGGTGCAGCACCCTGCACGTGTCTATGTTGAACCCCATCCTATTCTCATCTGCCTACTTTTGTAGTCTGTCTAAATCTAGTTACAGCCTCTCTCTCCCTTCAAGTGTGTCCACCTCACCCCGCATCTTAATGTCATCAGCAAACTTAGACAACGTGCTTTCAACCCCCTCGTCCAAGTCGCTGATGAAGATGTTAAACAGTGCGGGCCTGAGGACTGAGCCCTGGGGGAACCCACTGCTCACATCTCGCCAGGTTGAGTACAACCCGTCCACCACTACTTTCTGGGTGCACCCCATCAGACAATTTTTTACCCATCCAATTGTGTAGGGATCAATGCCACAGTCGCTTAATTTATGGATGAGAATGGGGTGAAATAATATAATAATATAATAATAATATAAAAATTAGATCAATGGATCTAATCAGTCTTGCAGTTTAGTGGATCTGCTTCATGCCAGCCAGTTTTATAGGTAACAATATTGTGAAAATCCATCCCATATAGACAAATACTTATTTTGTGTTTTTGCATGTGATCAAGTTACCTTAAAACACAGCTCTCTGATATGAATGGATTTATAATTGGTCTGTATCATAGAAAGAAATGCCATGTATTATGTGGTTTACCCAAATGTGGTATAGTAAAAACCTATTTTATATACTGTATTTACTTGAATCTAATACCACCCTGAATTTAAGACATACACCGAAGGTTTGTCTTAAATTTATCTCCTTCCTGTTGCTACAGCAGGGAAAACAATGGCTGGGGGGGGGTGTCAGGTGGCCCCCTTGGCCTCTGACCCCCCCCGCACTTTTTCCCTCCGTAGCCCCTTCTTCCCTCTTACTGTCAGACCCTGCTTGGGCTCTGTTCCCTCCCAGAACTCATGGGCAGGATGCAAGATAGTAAGAGGGGGGGGACACACAGAAGCTGCAGAAGGCAAGCAGAAGCTAATTTGAACTGCAAGGGACCAAAAAACACTGACTTCAAAATAAATACGCCTACATTAATTTGCATATATGCAGATTGCTATGGGTACCTACAAACTTAGATCATCCAGAATTGATGCATTGTACCTTATTTTGCAAACTGCTGCAAGTTTTAGCACATACTCCATAAACACACTCTTGAGCAGCACTTTTGTACCTATTTATATATATAGTACAAACTGGGCGCATCTGCACAAGATGCTGTGTTGCCATAGTGATGAGCTGTGAAGAGAGCTCATCGCTACAGCAACGTAGCGTCGGGGAGTGCAAACTGTGACGCTGCCGCTATGTCACGGTAATGACAAGCTACATCACCAGAGCTCATTGCTCTGGCAGCATAGCAGCTAAAAATAACTGTGCACTGCCAGGTATTGCAGTCAGGTGTGCAGTCAGGGGCACGTGCAGATATGCTTGCTATGCATGATATTAGTCCAAAGCCAAAAGGCTCATGATCTATCACATAGGTCATTAAGCTGGGCCTCAGCAGAGTCAGCAGTGTTTTAAGCCACGGTGACCCTGCAGCCCAGCATCGTTCAGTGTGTGTGTATGCGTGTGCATACATACTCCAGTTAACCCTCACAAAAGATCCACATGCTAATTAGCCCCCCACTTGTGACTGGACCCCGGTATTTTTGCACAAGTCCTGAGATCCTCCAAAATTGTATATGTGTATGAGGCACAGGGCTGTCTGGTCTGGCTCCACTCCATGCAGGGTGGAGCTGCACCTGCCACATGCAACAGTTCTAAGAGAGGGGGTGACAGAGACTGTCATCTACATAAATGTATGGTGATATTTGCTAGGCATTTAAGAATGGTGAAGAAACAGGAATAATTGGAAATGGGGGAAAGGGTACTGTGCAGGTGTGGGACTGAAGAGGAAGCTGAAATGTATTCGATGTATTGGTTCACCATGAGTGAAAAAGGGTCGGCAGGGGAGATACCATGATCAATCTGTTGGTTTTCCCAGGGTGAGCCTGGCTCTTGCACTGTGGGCAGGCTGACGTCTGCAAGCTTCCCAAATGTAGGCTGCTCAAGTGCACAATTCTGTGGTAGTGGGGGACTGTGTTTTTGCTTTCCTCCTTGCTTTCTCCTTCGACCTTGAAGGTAGGAACTAGTGTCACAAGGGGACATCCAAACTGCAACGTCTTCTGGGTTGGGGCCTGCATGTAGAATACCTGCTACAGACTTGAGTTGTATCCAAAATCCCAGACTGATGGGTCGGGGAGGGAGGAGACTTGCCCTGTGGTAGAGTCTCTCAGACTTGAGTGATTGAGCACCGCTTAGTCAATTTGGAATTTGGAACTAATTGGTCCTTAAGCCAAAAAAAAATGGGTGTGTTTGCCTAATATGAGTCATATGTTTTACAGGCATGCTGTGTGGGCTGCATTCAGTTAGCTTCATAGTTGGTTTCCATTACTGAGAACATGCTGCTTTTAGCAGCAGTTTAATGAGAGACAATATATTTAATTAGGAGGTTTTCCTATATGCAAATATAAGACAAGGAGCTTTTTTCCCATGCTGTTTGTGGGGTGAGGACTTCGTCTTATATTAGAGTAAATGCAGTATTTAATGTTGCAAGCACTACCCATTAAGTAACCCAGAACATTAGGCAGTGGGTAATGCTTGCTCGATTTATGATGGGTCATGGATAGTACTGATATAGAAAGGAGAAAAAAAATTTTAGATTTGTTCTGAACGTAATTAGAATGAGCAACATATGTAATACTGCGGTGTTCTTGGTGGTTCCTTTTTCTCTTACTCAGCTATAATCACTTTTCAGAGAAGTCTCATGTTTTTTGCTTAAAGAATATAAAGTTTCTTTTTACTCAAGTCTCTTCTGGTTTAGAAGAAAAAATGATCAGGAAGAGTACACAATATAACCAAAAGGTAGCAGGTTTAGAAAAAAATTGATGAGATTTCTTGGAAATATTAATTTAGCAAACATTTTATAGCAAATATTTTATAAGATGTTAACCCCACATGAATTTGTCTAATTTTTGCAGGACTCTGAGGAAGAGGATAATGAGTTGGAGGCCATTAACAAGAAGCTGATAAGTTCACAGGGTATTCAGAATTTTCGGCCTTATGTACCTGAGGAGTTTGCTGACTTCAGTGTTTACAATGCCAGCCTAGAGAACAGGGAATGGTTTTCCTCTAAAACAGACTTCATAAGTTCACGTGTTCATGAGAAAGAGGTGTCACGCAGTCCCACCACTAGCAGTATCACTAGTGGATACTTTTCCCACAGTGCCTCTAATGCTACTTTGTCTGACATACTTGTTCCTGGTAGTGATAGCACAGATCAGCTAGCCAGTCAGATGAAGGATCTGGACTCTACTGACCATTCAGGACCACCTCTTGCACATGATGTAAGATCTTTGAACAAGCAGTTTCCAGAGTCAGAACAGGAGTTAGCTAAAGAAAAGGTACCCATGTCACCACTAAAAGAAAACAGTGCCTTAACAGAAGGAATACCACTGTCCCTAGATACTACTAACAAAAACTCTGAGAAATTACATAGGGCTGACTCCTGTTCACCATTAGATTCCTCAGCTAGCAAAAACATCCGACCTACAGTTAAGTTTTCATCGCGTGAAGTAACAATTGAACGTACTACAGATGTTCTCGAAGATCACTCGTTTACAGAATTCATGGGTGTTGAAGATGGAAAGGACTTTGACCATTCAGTAATTCCACAGCCATGTTCCACTGATTCCTCTAATGGAGTGGAAAAAAGTACAACTACTGGGCTGGACAGTGCCTCTGATTTATCGCAAAACACTGACACTCAGCAGGTCTCTCACTTGGGCCAGCTGGAATGTATGGCAGTAGATTACCAGCCTTCAAACACTACTGAAAACCCTTTATGTTCTGTACTAGTAGAAGAGACTACATGCTGTCAGACATACCCTGATTCTTCCCTGGATGATTTTATTGGAAAGAACCATTTAGATGTTTCTGACTATGAAGATGGTGCATCTGCAGAACAAGTCCATACCTTGCCTAGCTGGGTGGCAGTGGGAGAACAAGTGTGTGTTGGAAGTAATAAGACTGGCACAGTGAGATACATTGGACCAGTGGATTTTTCAGCTGGAATCTGGGTTGGAGTTGAGCTAAGCGTTCAATTGGGTAAGAAGCTACAAATACACTGTAGGTTGTGTACATCATGTAGGGCAAGTTTTAAAGTTATGCTATATAATTGCACACTTCAGTGTTTGGAAATGCCAGACTAGGCAGGTGGGAAGGGTATCTGATATAACCAGCCTTCTTAGTGCTGGGTGGGGGGTTATTTGTTTTTAAATTCACTGACATTTCTTTTTAAAGGGTTGCTTTTAAAATGTATGTTTAAACATATAACTGCCTCTCTTCTCTCTGCTTTGTGAACTTTAGTGCTTTCACATCCCAGATCACAAACTGTTGCCCTTGCTCCCATTTTTAAGACAAGTGAAACTTTTAAAGTGGTTGTTATTTTTAAAAATTCATATTTGCCAATTCAGTTTCTTTTTGCAGTAGGAATCAGCAACTGAGGAGTTCAAATTATCTAGAGTTTTGGTGGTTGTCTGTTGGGTTCTTTTTTGTTTTGGGTGGCTGGGTGTGGGGTTTTGTTGCTGTTGTTTTAAAGAGACCACTTTTCCTCAGGGAAAGAAGTCAAGGATACTGTTCTTTAACTTGATTTTACTAATTTGGTCTCTATTTTGATGAGAAAATGGAACAGAGAGACTTGAGTGTAGAGCTATCTACAGAAGAGACCTTCAATTTTTTTTAGAGTTAATAACAAACCAAGACCCTAGATTTAAGATGGGCAATGGAATGTTTTCTGAGACCTGGACATTTGTGTTTTTTAAACTTTTGAACTTGATGTTGAAACACTTGCTTTTGTGAAGGGAATAAATATTAGATCTAATTCTTAGCTACAACAGTAATGTGATGGGGGTGGGGTTAATTAATTCTCACCTCTCAGGTATTTCTGCTGCGACAGCTTTAAGCTCAAGTACCCAGCAACAAATATTTGAAGATATTTACACATATGAGTGTTGTAATTGTATGTGATGGCTAGGTACCATATATTATTAATTTAATTAATTTTTCTTTTTATTGAAGGTAAACATGATGGAACTGTAAAAGGTAGAGAATACTTCCATTGCAAGCCCCGGCATGGTGTATTTGTTCGTCCTGGGCGCCTCAGTAAAACACCAGCTTCAACAAAGAGATGTAGTAGCACTTCACGATCTCAGGCACCCTCCAATGTAGGGAATCTGTACTTCCAGGGCCATCATCCTCTCCTAAAACAGGAGAAGCAGTCCTCTGTCAGTCAGCAGATGCGGCAGCCTCTGCTTTTTCTAGGAAACAGGAGAACAGGAAGTCTTGGATTAATTAAACTGCAGTATTTTTGCACTTAGTACACACACCACTGTGTGGAAACCTTTATGAATTTTAAAAGTTTAATGTACAGTTTTAATCTGTCCATACCGAATGTGTATTCTGTAGAGTTATAGACTTAATTCTCTAATTTTTTATAAATAATATATACATATATATATTATATATATATGAATGTGTATCTAGAGTTTGTCTGCCAGTAGGCAGATACAGCTGCACACTAAAATACAGTTAAAGCTGATTTGTAGATAATCGTGAGGTACTGGACTCTTTGATACACAACAACTTGGGAGATATATTTTAAACAAACAAACAAACAAAATATTTTATTGTGGAAAAATGGGATGCAAGTCCTTATTTGAAAAAAAGCTACAATATGCTGTTCTTAATTACCAAAGAACTTGTATTAGACTGACACATTTGCTGTTTATATCTTTTTATTGTAAATGTTTTAACTATAGCTTGGTGCCATGTTACTTCTAGTCACTGGGCACCATGCTGCCTTATGTCCTGTGTTTAAGCACACTGAAATATCTGACTGCTTCATTTTTTGTCTTCCTAGAGGCCTGCCACTGTGCTGACTTGGTATTCTATTGAAAACACCAACAATGCCTAAGACTGTGTCTGGCATTTCCTAAATGATCACAAGCCAGCCAGGCAGTTTGATTGCAGAAACAGTATTACTGTAAGGATGTGAGAGGACAACATTTTTTTAAATGGCTTTTTGGGATGTGGGTAAACAAAGCAGCGTAAATGGATCGTGACTGCCAACTTTGCACTGTTATTTGCTGGGTTATGATCAAGCTAATGGAACATTCTAATTTAGTCTGTAAAGTTTATTTTGATTACGGAAATGATAGAGGGGTTTATGTATGCTGCTTGTGGGTTCTTGAGAGAGAGATTCCACATGTAGATACTGTAGATGCCTGTACAAACATCTGAATATTTTGTAAAGTAACAAATGGTAAACATGAATGAAATGAATGGCCTGCTGTATCTGTTTTTCTTTATTTCTTAGCAAGTGAATGAGTGAGATACCTGGGACCTTACTGAAAAGCTGCTGTTCTTCCTTTGATTTATGTATAGTAAGCTGACTCTAGTATTTTACTTTTTACTGTAAAGAACTGTAATTTATATTCTGCCATACTGTATTTAATTGGTACAGAACTTTTGTGTGTTAGAATACAGACCGTTTACTTTGGATTTAAAAAAAAGATTGTTGTTCTTGTATTTGACATCACCTCTGTACTTCCTGTACTTATGGCTTCATTATCAACTAGTAGGTTAAGTGAGTCTGCTGGTTAACGGTTTTGGTGCTTCAATGGGATTTGCCATGTAAACGTCCTAATACGTATCCATGGCCTTTTAGGAATGGACAGGTGGACAGTATTACTCACTGATACCACTGACTGTCTTGTTTAGTACAAGGTTTCACTGACAGCATACAATGTATCTGGCTGTCCCCAAATGTATTATTTGTTGTTTTTTGTGGGGGGGAAAGAACTTATGTATAGCAGCAATTCACATTTTCAGTGTCCATCCAGAACTGACAGAGCTGCATCAATTGTATCATTACTGGAGGGAATTATTATAATGGTAACTGAAGAATTTCTTTATGCACAAATATTTTATCAAAGACAATAAATGATCCTAGAACACATCTAAATGTTTCTAACAAAAACAATATGTTAAATTACTTTGGGATATAACTTAACATAAAAGTTGAAAGGGAATTTTAAAAAGCTACAGGACTTGTCCCAGACATTGTGAACCGGAGTATGTTGAATCACTTGAAGGCTAATGTGGACATTATCTTGTTCTGACAAAGATGCAATGTTATACTGGATTCTGATTAAACATACAGGCTTGCTTTTAATTTATTGTAGGCATTCATAAATATAAAATGCTTATTTACATAAGTGACTTTGGGGTAGGTTTGCTTCTGCTAATAGGCAGGCTATAAAGATGCTACAAAAAGTCAACTATCTGAATGTTGTACACCTTTTCAGGGATTATGATGCTATCAGGGTGTCTCTGCCTACTGAAACTCCTCTTGGTAAGCCTTTATGTTACCTTGTCCTTCACTAACATAGGTTAACTGAAATGGAGTTGACAGTATAAACAGATGTCACTAAATAAAGCAGATCATCTGTGACAAGATGCATCAGACATAACTAATCCACTTCTTTGGGTGAAACAGACATTGTCTGTTGTCCCACAGGATTGGGCTCCTGCTGCTCCCAGGAGCAGTTAGGCCTGATCATTTGGGGTGTGTCTCTGCAAACAGGGGAACCCTGGGTTTCTCTGGCTGTGCTCTGCTGCAAGCAGGAAAACCCTGAGGTTTTTATAGCCGGACAAAGGCAATGTTTGTTTCCAGCCTTTATTTAGTAGCTAGCGCAGTGGTTCGCAACATTTTTAGACTCAAAACACCCCTCAGTAAACTCAAAACACCCCTTAATAGACTTGAGGCACCCCTTGGAAAGTGCTGGCTCTTAATTTTCACTTGTTTTTTGACTACAGAAAAATAATCAAGCAATTCTCCTGTCACAAAGAACTCAGAAGCCACAACAGGTCAGAATGGTTTTAACACTACAGCTTCCTCTTGGAAATATCTTGATTTATCTTGTGACTCGTGTTTGTACATCTAATAATGCTAATGTTGTGTGGCACCCTTGAAAGGATCTCCAGGCACCGCTGCTTGCCTTGGCATCCTGGTTGAGAACCACTGAGTCAGAGCAACAAGGTAGAAGTCAGGCATTTTATTCCCAAACTTGCTACTGTAGGCAAGTGGTTGATCCGGCCTTATCTTTCTATGTCTTGTTTTCTAGGTGTAAGATCTAAATTCTCAGCTGTGTGAAGACTTACTATCTCCCTTGTGAAATTTGCAAGTTTCAGCGAAAAATCCCTCTCAGCGTACAAAGCATTAGTAATCATATTTGCCACTGGAATCAAAAGATTAAATTGTTGTGCACAAGAAGAAAATAACACAAATAACTGAAAACTAAGGCGATTACAAGTAAAGTTGTGTTCAGATTTTGTTAAGAAAACACTTAACATAGAACTCCCATATGCTAGTAAGCAGCAGCATTCTCACAGACCCAGTGCTTCAAAAGCCTCGACATCCACAAACACACCTAGAACTTCTGAACTTGCTACAGTTGAGTGTTCTGTTTTCAAGTACAGAAAACACATGCTTTTGGTATGCTTCAAACTTCATGTGCAAAAATATGGAAGTGTGACACAGGAGCAGATTGTCAATGCCATGTTGCACCGGTGCCCTGGGGCAGATCCAGGGGCTGGGTGAAATGGTCCCGTTACATGCCCACTTTTGATTCCTCCTGCACCCAAACGTTAAAACCAACTACTTGGAAAGGACTGCAGCATTCCTATTCGGGCAGGCCTGAGAGAGTCAATTGCCTTCATGGTTCATTATCCTCTACCTGGTTCCTGCTAATCTCTCTATACTCCACAGGCATTAATGACCCTCTGTCCCACAGATTGGCAAGCCCTGGCATGCATGCCAGAGCATGGCACATGAGGCCATTTTCCTCAGCACACCACAGCCAGCCTGGGCTCTGGGCAGCTGCAGCCAACCACAGATCCCAGGCTGCTTGCAGCAGACGGCCAAGAGGCTGCAAACAACTGCATGGGAGTCTGCAGTCCCAGCACTGGCTCCATGGTGGCTGCAGCTGGACACATGCCTCTGGGTGCACAGCTGGGAAGGGACCTGGGGCAGCGCAATCCTGGCCCATCCCTTGCCATCCTCCTGGAGGTGTGCATGCAGCTGCCACCACCATGGAGCCAGTGCCAGGGCTGCAGAGCTCAACACAGTTGTTTGTACCCTGCTGGCTGCCCACACTGCTCGTGGCACCGCCAACATGGAGGCACTGCTGTGGCTGCGGAGCCCAGCACAGCTGTTAGCAGGTTAGCAGCCTCTCAACTGTCTGCCACAGCCAGCCTGGGCTCTGGGCATCAGCAGCAGACAGTGGGCAAGCTGCAAACAGCTGTACTGAGGTCCAGAGTACTGGGACCAGCTCTGTGGCAGCAGGTGCACGCACACCTTGCAGCACAACCCTGGCCCCTCCCCAACATCCATCCAGTGAGTGGCATGTGTGCAGCTGCCACCAGCAATGAGGATCAGGTCCCTTACAGCTCCCCTATCTCTGGCATGCCAAGTTGAGGCATGGGTGGAGGTGGTGTGTTTTTGGCACTCTGGCCAAAAATGTTGCCAACCCCTGCTGTATCCTTCTTTAATAGTCTTGATGTTCCACTCTTCAAATGATCCTTTTTTCCACAATTTTGCTGTGTTAGCCATTCCTGGTAATTTCACAGCCCTACACACTGCTTTTAGCTCTAGGTAAAAACCTTAACTCAGATGTGGTGCTATTAACTCAGGTGTAGAAATGATCGACAGCAGAACATTGGAGGCACTGCCAAGATGTGCCAGAAAGCTAGATATTGATTTATGAATCTGAATAAGAGCTGTACATTTAACTATAATAACGACAGGACTGATGATGCAATATCTTTTGACTCTATTTTGCCTAATTGTTTTTTTTTAAGCTTTCTATATACAGGTTGCCCTTGTTTTATGCTGTGCATGTGTTCCTGGAAAATGGTGCATAACTCAAATTTGCATAAAGGGAACCAATTTTACAATGTAACAAATAGGGATATGTTCCAAGACCTTGACTGTACTGACCCCCAGACCCATTTCTACCACTTTTACAAGATAATTTTGGTACTCATCGGCAGCAGACAGTACACACAAGCATAGGGTGGTGGTGAATGTTACCATAATGGGAATGGCAACTACAGAAATGTGTTGCAGACAATGAACAAGGAGCACAGATCCACACAGACTATATTTTTGTGCACGTCACTCCTATACTGCACTGCACAAAGCACCTGACTAGCAGGCTTTCACCCCACTGATTGCATAAGAGTTGATTTACCTCCCACATAACAAATTTTTGGTATAAAAAGGGTCATTGCATAAGAGCAAATTCGCACATACAGAACCCACATAAAGCAAGGGAAGCCTGTACCCTAGCAAATGAGCACCCATTCCAATCATCATGTTGATTTTTGCTTTGATCTTACTTGGAATAACTGAGGGCTGTCCCCTGATGCATTAGCACAGCATCTAGTTTTGCTTTCACTGGAGAAAAATGTGTTGTGTTCAGGGGTGGGTCTGGCATGCTTACTTTGATTTCTGGTCTACCCAAAATTTAAAACCAACTCCCCGGCAGTAGTAGCAGCATGCCTAGTTACGCATTGCTGAAGAAGTCACTTGATTTCATGGCTCATTGTCATCTCCCCGATTCCTTCTAAACTCTTTGTTCCATGGATATTGTCATGACCCAAAGGCATGATTTTGTGTGTGCTTTGGCACCAGAATTATCCCCGCCAAGTTGCAGCTTCATTGCACGGGAGAGTTTCCTGTTGCAGAGGAAAACCCGGGTGCAGGGACGAGTTTCCCGCCTTTTCTGCAGCTTCTTTTGCAGAGTGCATTGCTCAAGTTCCAGGAGGAATGCACGGTGCAAAAGAGTTCCCGCCACTGGTATGTAAATTTGTTCCCCGCTGTTGGCTAGTTTTAAATTATTCACACGTGGCGGCTAACGATTGGCCTGTTAGCCGTATAAGAGGCTTGAGCAGTTTCTGCCCAAGCCGAAGAGGACTCCACATCCATCTCGTGGGGACTCTGGATACACGGCAGGGTAATAGAAACCCTGTGTGAGATTCAGAGGAGCTTGGCGACCTGATCCATCGCCCACCTCTTCCCGTCTTCGATCACAAATTTTATAAGATGTATCTCTGATTCCGATTTTGGTGGCTCGTTCACCCAGAGCATCCGGAGCTCTGTTCCGTGGAGCCTAGCAAACTCCATGAGACCGTCCGTGTTGTCTGTGTCTGTAACCGCAACTCAAGCAAGTTTTCCAGCCTGCACCACTGCCATCTCGGTGTAAGTAAACAATCTTTAAAACTACCGCTAAGCGTTTGTGCCTAATTCCAGCTCGTCGCCCTCCCTTTCCGATCCAGTGTGCCCGGGCTGCTGGCCACAGCCCGCGTGCAGCATGGAAAAGGGCTCGGGTCGCTCCCGGCCCGCACAGATATCAATGACTATTTTTTCTTTTTGGTGGTCTTGATGTTCCATCACACAAGCTATCCTTCATGCTGCAATCTTACTGTCTGTTCTCTGTAGTGAAGCTCCTATTTCACATCTCTGCAGACTGTATTTACCTCATTCCGATGAAGTTATATTGGTTTTTACATCAATCTTAAACTGTGAATCATACAGGCCTAGGCCCCTAGCATGTTAGTAACTGGAGAAAAATTGGTGTTGTTTCATAGGTGACGATGCACCTCACCATCTGTGCCCCCCCCCTTTCCAAAATCCTAGATCTGCCTATGTCCACATGGAATTGGCTTGGGGCGGTTTCCGTTGTCTTTCAGGGAATATCCAAGTACAGGTGGGAAAGATGCTAAAAGTTGAATAGCTTGCCAAAGTCACACATTCAATTCTAAATATTATAGAAGAAAGGCACCCATCTGATTTTCAGTCCCCATCCTACTCACTAAACGACGCTTTCTTTTTCGTGGCCATAATGAAACCTTTCTCGACTCTGCCACAAAAAGGACCCCCATTTATATTTGTTTTCAGGGGCAGATTGGGGGAGGGGGTACAATGGTGAAGTTGCATGCCCCTCTGCCCCCCTTTGATTCCTGCTTCACCCAAAATTTAAAACCAACTTCCTGGAAGTGGCAGCAGCATTTCTAATCAGGTAGTGTTGAGAAAGTCCACCGACTTCCTGGCTCTTTATCATGATATTATCACTGATGTTATGGTTCATTATCCTGTTAGTCTCTCCCCATGCGACAGCTGCTAAGGACCCTCTTTAACTGTCTTGATGTTTCACTCTTCAAACGATCCTTTTTTCTGCACCTTTACTGTCTGTTACTACTTTCTAGAAATCTTCCCTTTATTTCACAGCCCTACAAACTGTTTTTAGTGCTAGCTAAAAACCTTAGCTCAGGTGCGGTGATATGAACTCTGGCATAGAGATGATGGACAATGAAGTATTGGAGGTACTGTCAAGGTACTCAAGAAGGCTAGATTTTTTGTTATATTACATTGTATTAAATAATGTCATTATTATAATGTCATTATGATATACTGTTATACAGGTTTCCCTCGCCAGCCGCTGGGGTTAGGTTCCTGAAAGTTCCCATGGTTGGCAAGACAAAGGGCTTATGGGAAAAATGTCAGGTGGTGAGCTTAGGTGTGGCCTTGGAAAACTGTGGTTACTCAAAACTATACCGTGGTAGTCAAGATGGCATCTAGAATATTAAGCATGGATACTCAAAACCGGGGTTGGCGAGGGAAACCTGTATTGTATTACCTTGAACTATAGGGACTACTGGACTAACGAAGCAGAGAAACATAGAGATCCTCCCTCTCCAAACCATCCTGTTCACTCCTCTATTACAAGACTACCCCAGCAGCACGGACCTAACACCCCAACCTGCTGCAGGCGAAGTGAGGGACCCGCAGCAGCCACTGCCCTGCTGCTATGAAATGTTGTCAAGGGGCCTGGGGGAGATCAGCACCATACCCAGGCTCCTGGTGGCCCTGGGCAAACTTTTAGTATCGTCCTCCCAACCCCACCGATAATGATAATAATCAACATTATTTTCACCATTTTGGGGCCTCCTTTCTCTCCAGGCCCTGGGCGGCTGCCCACTCGACCCATGCCTGCATCCGGCTCTGGGGGAGAGGCCGTGCCCCAGTCTGGCCAGGGGTTGAAGTCCTTCCTGGCCCCGAATACGAAGGTCGGTCTGGCCCTGAGCAGAGAGGGGCAAGACCCTCTGCAGTGCAGGGCTCCGCAACAGTGTTGGCCCAGTGCCAAGCGCACCCGCACCCTCAGCTTGCGCGATGTGGGCGGCCAGGG
>NW_005842229.1:451611-457103 GCF_000455745.1 Alligator sinensis
CCCCGTGCGGGGCTTCCCTAAACCTCCCCTGCTACAACTTGCCACCGTTGCTTCTTGGTCTGTCATCTCCCACCACCGAGGACAGTCTGACTCCATCCTCTTCCAACCCCTCCTCACGTAGTTGAAGGCTGCTATTATATCCCTCCTCAGTCTCCTCTTAGCCTCTCTCCTCATTGGGTGGGGAAGAGAAACCCCCAGAAACCATAGAAATGAGGGTTGGGAGGGGGTCGTCTGGTCTGACCCCCTGCCTGAAGCAGGACCAGCCAGCCAAGGCTTTGTCTACCCAGGGCTTAACGGCCGCGGAGGATGGAGATTCTTGGAGGAACGGAGGCATTCGTCGCGATTGAGCACGGGAGTTAGGAGTATGGCCTCTGAACTGGCACTTCCTAGACCTTAAATGCTGCAAGGGAGAGCACAGCTGGGCAAAGCCCCCTCACTCCCCCTTTCAGCACCCGCTGGCTGCGGCGCAGGCCTTCGATACGCCATTCTGTAATGTAGGTGAAAGCCCACCAGGTAGAGCTGCAAGCCCCCCTTGGTGATGGGGGCCTTTAAGGGCATATCACTGATTGCTTGGATCAGCAACAAAAACCAAATTAAACGGGGACAGGAGCGAGGGCCATAGGCTGACACCAAGTAGGTAAGTCAGGTTGGAGTGTTGTAGCTGTGTGGTGGTCCAGGGAATATGTGAAAGGTAGGGGTTTTTTGGTTTTGTTTTGTTTTTGGTGGTATAGCTAAAGAAGGGCATTTTGTGCCCAGAAGCTTGTCTAACATCTCTATACAGTTAGTTCAATAAACACCAAAAACACTCTGCTTCTCCCAAGTAGATAATATACATTTTTCAAGTTGCTAAATTGTGCCTATTTAGGTGCAAAATTCTGTTCCAAAGCTCTTGGCCAGTACAGTTTGCTAGTCTGGAAAAGCACGAATGAAGCACTTTATCTTCATAAGTGCTTTCTCCTGGTGTAATGTGGTAAATACAGCTTTTGGCGACAGTGTTGTGTACAGCTGGGTTCCTGCAGGAACCAACTGATCATGTGACTTTAAATCAAGGCCTTGATCTGACAACTTGTTACCTGCAGCGAGAGGCCCATTAGTCCAAGTACATTTTCACAGGAATTTGGGCCTCAGCAGTCCTATTTTACTGGTTGTTGTTCTAACCCATTTTTTTTAACACTGAAATGTCTGATGCATGGTACAGTGTGCCCTGAATGACAGTTTCTTGTCTAAGTTATATGTATGCCATCTATTTTGAGTATAATTCACAATGCATGCTTTCACAAAATCTATGCTTGTAATCTAACAGACAAAATGATTATACTGTGATGCCAATAATGAATGCATGTGCAATAAGTTTTGTATCACAGTTACCTTACCATCAAGACCAGATAATTACCATTGCTTAAAATATTTTTATTCAGATTATTCTTTTAATACAAAAAAGGGAAAGATGATAATAATACAAGGAAAATGCACAGTGATGGTATACGTGTGGTTTTTTTTCCCTTCTACAGTTTCAAAATGTAAGGGAAAGTTCTCTTTAGACTGAAATGTAAAAACATCTGAGGAAATGGAAAGAATTTTGGCTTTAAATGGCCAGAAAGAGCACATTAATTATAGGGAATAGAAATGTTCTCTTTTCAGATATTCAGTTACATTTGTGTTTTTTGTGGATTCTGTATCTGTTAAAAATAAGTGAGCATCCATTTACCACTGCAAAGGAAATTGGCATGTAAAGAGGATTTGTATCAATACTACTTTTTTGTTCTTGCAGGCTGAGCACTAGGATTGAAAGCTTAGAATTAACCCCCAGCTCTATAGATCAGTTGTTCTCAACCTTTTTACACTTGAGGCACCCCTCAGAAAAGGATAGCTTTTACTTTTTACTCATGTTTTAGCTATGGAAAAACAAGAGAGCAGTTTTTCTGTTCACAACAGGTCAAAATGTTTTTAGCACCATGGATTCCTGTTTGAAATCTCTGGACATTTTTACATATGCAAGTGCCACAGCACTGGGTGCTTTGAAAAGTGCCTGGCAGTGCAATGCTTACAGTTGTATGAGTGGTGAAATGTGCATCAGCACTAAGACAATGGTAGTGGTGCACTTTTGAACTAAAATACATCAGAGGCGCTTTAGTTTAAAAGCTCACCGCCACCATTTTCTACGTGCTGACCTGCATTTTGCCGCTTATACAACTGCACATGGCGCAGCACAGTTCGCCTCAGTTTGCGTGTGGAGCAGACTCGATTAATTTGTGAAGGGGTGAATCTGTGGCACATCACGGGACAGAAAAGTATGTGTATAAATGCCCTGTGGGTTTATCTTGTGAATTATGTTTGTACATCTAACTCTGCATAGTCTACCATGTTTGTTTAACAAGGCTCTGATATCATAATGCATACATTTAATGCAAGGACTCAGCAGTCGCAGCATAGAATTTTAATGGAAAGGATTAATTTGTGTGAGCTGAAACTATGAGGCATGTTATTTTGAGTCTAAGTAGGCTTAAGATGTCTGTTTTACAAGGGGAAAACAGCCTGAGCGAAATATGGGGATAGCATGCTCTCCTTTCTCCCAAAAGGAAAGATTAGAAGCCTATTAAATTTCAACAGTGCTATACTTTATCATATTATTTTAATTCCTCTATAAGCTTGAAAAGTTATAGCTGTGAACTTTCTCCATAGCAAAGTTTTGGCAAGCTGAATAGGATAGAGGAGGAAATGGAATATGCTGTAACTTATTCTTTTTGGTGACACAGAACAAGACCATTTTGATGTATGTTCACCCAACAGTCTTGTCAAGTAAACATACATGTTCATGTAACTTTCTTTTGACTTCTTTTCAGATAAAGAATCATTAAGACAACCTAATGAGTCTCTTCCAGTTCACCACTAGAAGGCTGGTTTTCCAGGCATGCTGTGGACTTAAAACTCTTTTTTCCAAGAAACAGAGATTTTGCTTAAAAATGGCTCGTCCTAGTTCAAGTAAGATAAGGTGTTCCTGTAAAATGTATTTGTTTTTGTAAGTGCTCCAGACAAATATTTTGTAAACTAGTGGCTCCAAACTTTCTAGACCAGTGATAAAGACATGATACTACATGTGAACCCCATGCCATGGCCTTATGGACCCTCTTTTGGGAACTGCTGCTGTAAACTATTTTTTTCTCTGTTGCCCCCTGAGTAAATTTGAAGGTCTTAGAGCTAAGTGTTTTTTTTTTTAATTACAGACCTAATTTACTGAGCAAGATAAATGCTTCACATTCCAGAGGCTATCCTACCTCTGTATCAGAGAGATTTTGAGGTCCAAACTACCAGTACCCTTTAATGAATTACCTCTGATTCAGATCACAATGGTGGAGTCAGCTATCTCCGTTTGTAGGCATTGAAAACCTTTCATCTGGTATCCCTTTCTGAAGTTACATTTACAATGTTTGTGCGCTCCATGGCTTAAAAGGTATAAAGGCACATTTTTGTAGACAGGTCACATGAATTCCTGTTTCAACACTACACTCAGAGTTGTTTAAAAAATAGTTACAGTGCAAAAAATAATTTCTCTTAGTGTGCTGTGTGCGGGCCGGGAGCGACCCGAGCCCTTTTCCGTGCTGCACGCGGGCTGTGGCCAGCAGCCCGGGCACGCCGGGTTGGAGAGGGAAGGCCGTCGAGCTGAAATTAGGCACAAACGCGTATCGGTAGTTTAAAAGATTGTTTACTTACACCGAGATGGCAGTGGTGCAGGCTGAAAACTTGCTTAAGTTGCGGTTACAGACAGGAAAGAAGAGAGGCGGACAAGAGTTCTAGACTCGTGAACTCTAGCCCAATCCGGCTGAAGGCTCTGAACACGCGAGCCCGTCGTGTCAGCCGAAGAAAGTACTCGTCCGGAAGAGCTCTGAATAAACTCACACGAAGTTTGCTAGGCTTGATCACACCTCCGTTGCCTGCTTTAAATGCACTGGGTCCGTGAGGATCCGCAGCGCTTAGAGATCTTCACACAGCGTGAAGTCTCCTCCTCCCTTGTTCGTGGAGTCCTCCAACTTGGGTGGAAACCACTCAAGCCTTTTATATGGCTAGCAAGCCAATCACTAACCGCCACGTGTGAATAATTTAGAACCGGCCAATAATGGGACTCGAATTAGCATACAAATGGCGGGAACTCTTTGCAACGAGCATTTCTGTGCTGCAACAAAGAAATGCACCCTGCAAAGAAAGCTTCAAATTGGCGGGAAATTCTCCCTTGTACCGGGGTTCTCTTTTGCAGCAGAAAACTCCACCGTGCAAGGAAGCAATAATTTAGCGGGAACAATTTAGCAGTGCTGAAGCACACAAAAACAAAAATCACACCCTTTGGGTTGTGACATGCTGAAAATTTTCCTTTTGAACAGTTGCCTTTCTAGGTGAAGATGACTTGTCAGAATTGCATGCTGCTGAAAATGAGGCTTTATTCAGTGAAGTTGTACTAATCAGGGAAAGAATGCTGATTGTATAAAGCAGGGGTGTCAAACTCACCCTGGGCCTAAAGCCAGATCCAGACCAAAGAAGCTCCTCGAGGGCCAGATCTGTGGGTTCAGGGGCATGCAGCTGCACAAAGCCCTGTTCATGCAGCACAGAGGCAAGTGCGTGCATCTGAGGAACCAGGGCATGCAGCCGCGTGGAACTCTGGCTGGGCAGTGGCATAGAGCGGAGGCGTGCAGGGGTGCACTTAGCCAGAGCTCCATGCTACGTGCCTCTGGCACCGCACTGCACAAACACAGTTCCTTGCAGTTGAACGCCCCTGGACCCATGTTGCCTCACATCCCTGGCACTACCTATGGGTCAAAGTTCTGTGTCGCTAGGTAGTTGTCGGTGTCAGTGGCACATGGCAGTATAGAGCCGAGGGGTGGTGCACTTTTAGTAGCCCACCAGACTATCAATGGGCCAGATGTAATGGTTCCACAGGCTGGATCCAGCTGGATCTGGGTCGTATGTTTGACACTGCTAGTATAAACCATTGTATATAGCTTTTAAGCTAGCATTGACCCTTCAGGGGCCTCAAGAATAGTTATGGTTCTATATTTTAGTTTGATACTCTTGAAGAGGCAAAAATTAAAGGGAAGAGAGTAGCTATGATGCTGAAAAAAACTTTAAATAAGTGAAAATTGCCTTCCTGGAAGACAAACTGACATTGAGGTCAATATAACTGTTCCTGTAAACACTCTCTACCTTCAATGCAAAATGTTTGTAAAGTAAGCCCTATGGGTCCCTATACATAAGCAGCAAGGCTCCTCTGACACTATAATTACAGCATGTCGGAACAGACTCAATTAATCAACTCTGCTGGAGCATAGGAATTACTGCGCTTCAGCAGTCTTGTGTATCAGCATCCCCGCACTTCAAAATGGCAGTAGAGGTGCTTTATCTAACACTCGTTCAATGATCTTGATGAACATCTTCATTAATGATGTGGACACTGGAGTCAGAAGCGGACTGGCCAAGTTCGCCGATGACACCAAACTTTGGGG
>NW_005842229.1:457270-468490 GCF_000455745.1 Alligator sinensis
CTATGGAAGAAAGAGACTTGGGGGTCATCATTGACAACAAGATGAACATGAGCCTGCAATGCGATGCGGCGGCTAGTAAAGTGACCAAAACACTGGGTTGCATCCATAGATGCTTCTCAAGCAAATCCCGGGACGTCATTCTCCCCTTGTACTCGGCCTTAGTGAGGCCGCAGCTGGAGTACTGCGTCCAGTTTTGGGCTCCACAATTCAAAAAGGATGTGGAGAAGCTTGAGAGAGTCCAGAGAAGAGCCACGCGCATGATCAGAGGTCAGGGAAACAGACCCTACGATGACCGGCTGAGAGCCCTGGGGCTCTTTAGCCTGGAAAAGCGCAGGCTCAGGGGTGATCTGATGGCCACCTACAAGTTTATCAGGGGTGACCACCAGTATCTGGAGGAACGTTTGTTCACCAGAGCGCCCCAAGGGATGACGACCAGGTCGAATGGTCATAAACTATGACAAGACCATTTCAGGCTGGACATAAGGAAGAATTTCTTTACTGTCCGAGCCCCCAAGGTCTGGAACAGCCTGCCACCAGAGGTGGTTCAAGCGCCTACATTGAACACCTTCAAGAGCAAACTGGATGCTTATCTTGCTGGGATCCTATGACCCCAGCTGACTTCCTGCCCTTTGGGCAGGGGGCTGGACTCGATGATCTTCCGAGGTCCCTTCCAGCCCTAATGTCTATGAAATCTATGAAACTTTAGATAATGCGACCCCACAGCCATTTTCTAGCTTGGGGACCCTGATGCACAAGATGCTCCAGGTGTTTTAGAGTGGCTTTCAGAGCATCTCTAATTAAAGTGCCTCCCCACTGCCCCCTCCAGTCCCAGAGCACGTGTATAAATGCCCTGTATGTCTCAATATATGGCGTAAGTCTTTAACTAGCTATAAAAAGGGGGAAGGAAGGTGAGTCATTTTTCCAAGTTGTGTTGTATGGAGCTGGAAAATCGCTGATATGCAAAAATGAAGCTATCATGCAAGTGCACAGAGAATGGGAAGGTAACTAAGAGGCAGAAGTCATATTCCAAGCTACTTTACATTTATTTTTACACAAACAAGATTCCAGCTGCAGGACTGACCTTTCACAAATGTCTAAGATAGAAAGAAATTGATATGTTAGAAAGTACAGTATTTTGAGGTTAACATTATATCCCTATAAGTTCCTATGTAGTAATTTTAGCATATGGTCTCAGTGTATTGAATTCTTATCCCATGTTGTTTACTCATATATATGAGTAGTCCCCTTGTTGATGGGTCTGTTCATAGAGGGTTTGTGAAGGTCATAGCCAAAAATGTGTTCCCAGTTGATGACTCTTCTAGTTAGACAGAAACTTAGGAAGGAATAAAGTCTCTAAAATTAAGAGCATGGCTGTTCTGTTTTGTTCCCATCTTTGCTGTTCCATAGCTAAACAGCATCTAAATAAAATTATTTTTTTTTCCTTTATGTTTAGACATGGCGGATTTTCGGGAAGTATTTGCCAAGTCAAAGCACATAGCCATCATTACAGGGGCTGGTGTTAGTGCTGAGAGTGGTGTTCCTACCTTCAGAGGTGCAGGGGGCTTTTGGAGGAAATGGCCAGCTCAGGTGTGTAATTCAAATGCAGTGTACATATGTGCTGTTGTTTGTTTATTAAAATGTGCTGTTTATTCAAAATGTACTATTTCAAGGGGTCTGAAGAAATTTAGTATTTTCAAAGTGTTGCACTGCTCGCATTGTGTGTCTGTGGTAGCAAAGTGTTTTCTGTTCATCCATCTATATAGCTTCTCCTCATGCTTGTGGGCAGCTCTGCCTTCTCCTTTTTGCTGTTTGCAAGGCTGTGTGTTTTGGACACAGTTTTTCTAGAGATACTTGGATCCTTTTTTCTGCCAGTTCCTTTTTTTTTCCTTTGCTGCTTCCCACTTGCTTTTCCTTTGGCCTCCTCCCTTCCCTAAAAAAATCTTTTACCTTCCTGAATTAAGACAGATAGAAAAAACATGAATGAAGAACATTGAGTGAGTTCTCTTGTTTTGTTCTCAATCGGTCCCAATACTTTCTGAAGCAGGGCTTTCCAACTTCTGAGCATTCAGAACTTGTTTATAAAAATGTTGGATTATTTTAGTGTAAGAAATTTGATATGCTCAATTGTTATATACTGTTGCAAATATATCCGTAGAAATCACTCCACCAACCAAAAATGGCCAACCACATGAATATGTATTTATTAAATTGAGCGATACCTTCTTTTAAACAAGAAAACCGAATGCAAAAACCACGTTAATGAGTTACGGCTGAGATTTTACAGGAGTGCACACAGCAGATAAAACATTAGGCTTTGGTTTTGACAGTAGCTGTAACTTCTCTGACTTAATTTAAGGAAGAAAAGAAATGACCAGCAGTACAAACATCAGCACCTAAATGCTAGGTGTTACGGCTTTTGTAAGTTTCTTGCCCTTTATGCATATAAATTATCACCACTGTTGCATTGAATTATTTCTTGTGTTTTAGTTATATTCCCAATAGCAAGCGTGGTTGGACAGTGCAGAATACATGCATAGTGAGAAATTACAGAATTTTACATTATACGACAGTAAAAGTGTGCACTTCTTTACTGGTGCATGGCATTTTCTCATTGTATGAAATACATTACTAACTTGTCATGCCCCTAAAACGTAAGCAGCATTAACTCTGACTACTGATTTGTATTCTTGTCAGCTGTAATGGGTTACACACAATCTGATTCTTTTAGTACCTTCTCATCCACACAGCAGTTTAGACATGACTCTATAAGGCTTGGGTTTCTTGTATTTATTATAACTAAATGGGTTTGTTTCGCAGGAACTGGCTACTCCAGAAGCCTTTGCAAGGAATCCTTCTCGTGTGTGGGAATTTTATCACTATCGTCGGGAAGTGATGCTGAGTAAAAAGCCTAACCCAGCACATATTGCTATTGCGGAATGTGAATCCAGATTAAGCAAACAAGGAAGGAGTGTTGTGGTCATTACCCAGAACATTGATGAGCTCCATAGAAGGGCAGGCACAAAGCACCTCTTAGAAATTCATGGTAAGAATCAATATGTACATACAGGTCCTCTGACACGCTGATGCTATAGAACTGATCAGAACTTGTGTTTTGATTAAAAATTGAAATTAAGTCATAATGTTTAGTGGAAATCGAACAAAAATGTTCTTTAGAAATGCTACTTGATACCTTATTGGAATTGTATTTTGAGTGCCTCATGACCTCATTCTCCGTTCAAGGACAAGTCCTCAGCTCCATGTTCATTACGGCATCATCTTTCCTTGAGCTGCTGCCATATGTTGTGTGAGACTGTGGCCACAGTGCCTAAGTAGAGATAGTTTCATAGTTGGTAGGGTCGGAAGGGACCTGAGCAGATCTTCAAGTCCAAACCCGTGCCATGGGCAGGAAAGAATGCTGGTGTCAAATGACCCTGTCAAGGTGATTATCTAGCCTCCTTTTGAAGACTCCCCAGGGTAGGAGTGAGCACCACTGCCCTTGGAAGTTGGTTCCAGATCCTAGCCGCCCTGACTGTGAAGTAGTGCCTCCCGATATCTAGTCTGAATCTACTCTCAGTCAACTTAAGGCTGTTATTCCTTGTTACTCCTGGTAGTGCTCGGGGGAACAGGGACTCTCCCATTGCCTGCTGGTCTCCCTTGGCCAGTTTATAGACGGCCACCAGATCCCCTCTCCGCCTTCTTTTGTGGAGGCTGAACAGGTTCGGGTCCCGTAGCCTCCCCTCATAGGGCCTGCCTTGCTGCCCTCTGATCATCCGAGTGGCCCTCCTTTGGACCCAAAATCCTGGATGCGGGGGCCCAGGCACACACCCAACTAGATGTAGTCCAACTTGGGACCCTGTTACATAGGGGAAAGTAAAACGTGATATGCCTTGCAAGAGTCATTGTGCTGGTATTTCCAAATTGCGTTTTTTTCAGATGTTTGTTTTTTGAATTAAAAAGAAACATTTTCCAGAGAAAGCAGACCCTCTTTAGCAAAACATTTTGTTTTATTGAAAACTCGATTCTCTCTAATCAAATTTACAAATATTATTTTCATTGTGTTGCCATGCCTGATGTCATGAGATATACTTATTTTGGTTTATTTGGAGGGGTTGTTGCTCTGGTTTGTTGTGGAAGTTTCTATGAAAGTTGTACTCCTGTCTTTGCTCATCTGCTTTATGCATAAATGTGCTATTAGCCTCTTTGACTATGAATCAGAAATTCTTTGTACATTTACCTCAATAAACTGTGTATTCATTAGGCTACCAGACTGTAATTGCTTTGTTCCATATTCCTGTAACTGGGGTTACCCACAGGATATACTTTCCAGTGCCAAATAAGGGAATATTTTGGAGGGATATAACTATATGCATGCATAACCATAGTCTTACATGAAAATCACTGTTTTGATATTAAAAGCTGGACTTGTTCTTTTGTGCATTTCAGGTAGCTTATTCAAAACCCGATGCACCAGCTGTAGAAATGTGACAGAGAATTACAAAAGTCCTATATGTGCAGCTCTGGCTGGGAAAGGGTAATTCTGCATCTGCATTGTAAAGCCTGTTTTCTTGTTTTTGATTTAACTACTTACTACTTGTCATCTGTAGTGAAAGAGATTTTTAGAACTAGTTAAACGCTCATGGTGCTGTGAGAGATGTTATATTATTTCAGCAGCTTCAGTTTTATTCATTGAGCATGGTGGGATGTCAGATCATTGAAGCAGTTCACTACCAAGATGTGTTTAGTATAGGGCAGTTTTTCCCATTTTAAAAGTGGTAAGATGATTGGCAAGAAGGTATACAATTAAAATTAGAGCTCATATGATAATATATTAAATAATTCTAGCAGGAGATAACTTGGATCCACCATTGTGTTATTTAAACCACTACCTTACATGATCTATTAAATATCTTTGGTTGCCCAAAATGAAAACTTGAAAGATGTTGTTCAAGAACAATAACCTCTTGGAAGTTCTGCAACCCAAAAGCTTTATTTCAAAGACCACTTAGTTAGGACTTCTGAGTAACAAATCCGAACTGAATTGTAATGTCATGACAAATTTTAATTCACTGTTTCAAATATTTGCTCACACATGCATAGTGTCATACATTTTGCTGTTAACTATGCCTACACTGTTACAACAGCAGTCTTGTCTAGAAATAGCAGTTATAACGACTACTTCCCTTCATTTCTTCATTATACTCCTGTCCATTCTTTTAGTTGTAGATTTCTGGAAGCTTGTGATTAGAGGTTTAATTATACCCTTAACTTTTGGAATGGTGGCAGTGCTTTGGAATATTATAAGATACAGATCTGGTGTACAAACGGCACTTAATCCTAAATCTTACACGGAATCACATGGCCCTTTGTCAACCCTTACCTCTTTCTTCCTTCCGTTAGTTATACTTTGATTGGACTATAGCTGCCCAGAGCTGCCTGTATCAGGTGTCTGGAAGGCTGCAAACAGCTGTGCCAGGCTCTGCAGCCCTGGCACTGGCTCCATGGCAGCATCAGCTTTACACATGCCTCTGGGCAGATGGTAGGAGAGGAGCCAGGTTGTGCTACCCCAGACTCCTTCTCTGCCATACATCCAAAGGTCTGTGCACAGTTGCCACGGCCACGGAACTGGTGCTGGGACTGCAGAGTCCCATGCAGCTGTTTGCAGCCTCCCAACTGCAGCCAGCCTGGGTTCTGGGAAGCTGCTGACAGAAGCTGCCCAGAGTCTGGGTTGGCTTTGGCATACCACGGAAAATGGCGGCGTGTACCATGCTCTCGCAAGCGTGCTGTGGGTTGCCAATCCCTATCTTACATTATAGAAAAGCAAAAAAATGGATGTATGCTTTGTCCCCCTTTTTTCCCTTTGCAGTTTCCCAGATAGCCTTCTAAAACTCCAGATGAGTGGAGACTCTCTGTCATGCTGGATTCTTGTTCTTGCTATTCTAAAACCATTATGAGCCTGTTTTACTTATTTCTGGGGCAGTTAATAACAATTTTGTGTTACTGCAGAGCTATATGTGCTGACCTGAGTCAGATTAGTGGTTTAATGTTAATTGCCTTTGACCAGAGCTGTCCAGTTGGTAACCCACGGGCTGCATGCAGGGGTTAATTTGTGGCCCTGGGGTCCTACCAGCCACCACTCCTCACCATTGTTCGTCTTCAGGCTGCCCCTCCTCCTTTGGCTTATGTTCCTGCCCCAGGGAACAGCACAGCGGAGCCCACAGTGTGGGAGCCTGTAGCCTGGGGTGCTCATGTGGTGCAGTGCAGCAAGGGATCTGAGGAAGGAGGGTAGAACACCTACACATGCAATATGTGGGAAGGAAAGGAGGAAGGGGCCCAGGGGTTGCATTTTGTTTGTCACTTAATGCTTTTTGTTTTAATACCAGCGCTCCAGGCCGTGAAATAGAAGATGCCAAGATTCCAGTTGAAGATCTTCCTCGGTGAGTGTTAGCTTTCTTTTCTTGTCATCATGCCAGTGTGATCCCCTCAGATTTCACAAGGCCTTGACAAAGATGCCTATGAGGATCAATTTATTGTTTAAATATGAGAAGGGTCAAAGCATTTTACAAAAGAAGTGGCCCCTGCCCTCAAGTTCTCAGCCCACATTTAAATATAACATTACAACAGGCAACGGTTTAAAGGTTAGTTGTTTTAAGCAGCTAGTAAAGACAAGGCTAAGTGAATGGAACTTAACGTGAGTGGAGGAAATGAACAACAGAAGCTGAGTACTACAGTATGGGTTATTCTGTTGGTAGCACAAAGTTAGCATCTAATACTGTGTTGGGAGATGTTTGCTGCAAGGTGTCTCCTGGCCGTGAGGTATCATGTAGTGCTTTATGTAACAGTAAAGGATTTCCTTCACCCTCTTGCATTATCTACAGTATTTTATTTCTTACCTTAGAAAG
Source organism: Alligator sinensis (assembly GCF_000455745.1). Lineage (NCBI taxonomy): Eukaryota > Metazoa > Chordata > Crocodylia > Alligatoridae > Alligator > Alligator sinensis. The sequence goes on from NW_005842229.1 coordinate 464,170, forward strand.
TTCAGGTACAGTATTTTTTTTTTTTTTATTTCTTACCTCTCAGGCTGTTGGACAGAACCATTCAACACCTATTAAGCAGATGCCATATTCTCTACCTACTACCTATAGGGGCAGTTGAATTATAGTGGAGAAAATAGTCCCTTTATCATAGTAGGATGATTCAGGCCAGATGTAATAAAACATTTGAAATGTGCCGCAAGTTGCAGGACTCATATTTGTAAAGTATTAGCAGGTGATTGGAATCAGAGATGTAATTCAGCTTCAGCTATAGTATGAAACATCTGTAAGTATTATTCTCAGATTGAACTTCCTAAATGTGAGCTAACAAACCCAGTAAAAGTGAAATAGGTTTGTCATTAAAAGTTCTTACATTGATTCAAGGTTCAGAGTCACTTCACTTTCTTCCTGCTTTGAGTGGCACTCTCAAGTTGTTTCACTTTCTACAGGTGTGAAGAACCTGGTTGCAATGGCCTCCTCCGTCCCCATGTTGTGTGGTTTGGAGAGACTCTGGATTCTGACATCCTCACGGAGGTTGAAAGAGAATTAGAGATCTGTGATCTTTGTTTGGTGGTACGTGACAATTCCAAAGTGACCATGGCTTTGGAGTATGTAACCAAAATTATGGAATATGTACATAAATTATGTAGGTCCATTAATTTATGTAGTAGGCTGAAGCTAAGAAATTCTGTTTCTGAGAAAAGAGATGCATATACTTGACACATGCAAGTAGTAGCTTATGTAAATTATCATGTAACATTGAAGAAATTTAAGGGCTCTGGTTCTCTTAACACTTCTTGGCCAAGTTACATGTGCTGTCTGCATTAGAGGTATGCATTAGCTAAATAAGCAATAATGCAAGAGCTTCTGTACCCAAGCGGTATAGCCACACTAATGTTTACTTAACTCTTGAATTTTTTTCAGTGCTGACTACTTAAAATTACACTTTTTCCCCTGAATTTTTACATAGCTGTTTAGGAATTTCTAGCACATTTACATAGCATAGGTGCATTTTCTTTGAAACTAGTTTATTGCACTGGTGTCACAAAGAAGGGCTCGAGAGTCTCATTAGATTGTGATTTACCTCCTTTTGGAGACTGGGGGAGAGGGGTGGGAGGAACATGTTAAATCTGAGGGGAACAGCTCCAGATTTATTCCATGGATAATAATCAAACCATGTTTGTTGGCCTCTGTTCTGCAGTGCGCGTGCTTTAAGATGTGAAAATAAGGAGTCTGTCACAAGTTTTCAAGATAGTGGTAAATGTATTTAAATGCCAAGCTGCTGTTTTGTTGTTCCTTTAGGTTGGAACTTCCTCTGTGGTGTATCCAGCTGCTTGTTTTGCTCCTCAGGTGTCTGCCAGGGGAGTACCCGTTGCAGAATTTAACATGCAGACTACCCCTGCTACGGAAAAGTTCAGGTACGGCTGCTCACACAGAGGAAGCCCTGTTAACTTAAATGGAAGTACTGTACAGTAAAAGCTTTGTTATCCAGCATGATGGGCGGTGGTGCTGGTTATACAAAAATTCTGGTTACTGGAGGGCAGGGGGTTTTTGGCCGGACAGATGAGGGGGAAGAGGGTACGCAGAGCGGTGGCGGCACAAGGTGGTGGGTGGCAGCGGTGGCGAGCTTTTCCCCCGACACATCTGGCCGGCCAGCCAGAAATACCGGTTAATAGAGTGTTCTAGTTACTTAAATGCCAGTTAACACAGCTTTTACTGTAGATGAAAGTACTGTAACATGGCTATAAAACTGGTTAGATCATTGTGCTCAGCAAGTAGTTATCAATGGCTCAATGTGTGGTTCACAGGAGGTATGAAGTGGGGTTCCTCTGCGGTTTGTCCTGGGTCTAGTATTGTTCAACATCTTAATTAAAGATATGGATGATGCAATTGCGACACCAAGGGGATGTGACACCAAGTTGGGTGGAGTTGCAGATACTCTGGAGGGTAGGACTAGGATAGGGTGACCACCTGTCCCAATTTGGACAGGACAGTCCCAAAATGTGAACATTAAGTCCCGGTCTTGGGCTGAATGACTGGGACAGCATTTGTCCCTGATTCCCCTGGACAGTCAGCTATTGTCCCAGTATCACGTGCAGGGATCTGGCAGAGCCTGCAGGGAGCTGCTTGGGGATGGGATGCAGGGAGTGCCATGTGCATATGTGCACACACACACATGCACATGGCCAGGAATACAGCCAGGCAGGCATAGGGAACAGCTGCCTGCAGGTAACTATTGGAGGGTGGCCAGGGGGGGCCAGATTGAGGCTCCCACAGCAAGCGAGGGAGTGAGGCAGGACTGGTGGCTGGGGTTGGGGTTACAACCCAGCCAGGGCAGTGCGCAGGCAGTTTCACAAGGTTGCGGGGCTGGCTGGGGAGCAGGACTGAGCCACAGGCAACTCATCTGGGGGGCTAGCTCCCTACCACTGTGCACACTCCCAAGACAGGGAGCATGAGGGTGGGGCAGTTGCCTCCCCAGATTTGTGTATGGGGTCAGGGCAGATGTGGGCTCCTTGCCCTGCTGCTGTCTCTTCAGGGTCTCGTGGCCCAGCAGGCAGGACCCAGCGCAGGAAGGCAGAACGGAACGAGGAGGCTTGGTGCCCTTGCCGCTGCCACTGGGAGCCCCACACCACCTGTGCTGCCATGGCGAGGCACCCCCTTCCCACCCACTAGCAGTGGGGCCAGCAGCATGTAGCTGTGCCCCCTGCTGCTGCTGGCCTGGCAAGGGGCACCTCACCATGGCAGAGTAGCTGGCACAGGGCTAGTGGCAGCAGTACTGAGGGTCCTCACCCTCCCTTGCCAGGGCCTGCCTGCTGGGACTGTGAAGGTCCTGGGGCGAATGCAGCAGGGAGCCCCACCATGGGCAGTCTGCATCCTCCCCTGCCCCCCACAGGCTCTGCTTGGCTTCACTCTGGTCATGCCACCCATAGGTGTGGGGTAGGAGGTGGACATGTGTCCTGCTTCTCCATTTTCAAAAGATGATCACCCTAGGTTAGGATCCAGTAGACCTTGATTGACTGCAGACCATTTTTCCAGTTTATCAGATGAAGTTCAAGGACAAGTACAAAGTCCTGCACTTGGGATGGAATAGTTGTGGGCACAGATGCAGACTGGGGAATGAATGGCTGGGCTGCAGCACTGCCTGGACTCTCCATGCATGAACATTTGAATGTTTTTAAGAGCAGGTTGGACAGATGCTTTGCTGGGGTGGTTTAGTCCGGGATGATCCTGCCTAGAGCAGGGGACTGGACTGGATGAGTTCACGAGGCCCCTTACAGCTCTACTTTACTATGATGATCCTAAATGTTTTCTTATATTGTACTAGTAAAAATAAACTGAGTGCCTAGAAAAACTGCAAAGAGACTATGACCTCTAGAGCCCTGTTTGGAGAAACTAGCGTTTGTCTCAGCTACCTGGAGAGGTCCTGAAGTGCGTAGTCTTTGTGGTTCTTGTCCTGTTAACCTCTCCCACCGTATCTTCAGCGTTCCTTTAAATCAACTACCAGTTTAGGCAAAATACAAAAGATTTATATGAAGTCTCTAGAATTCAGCTCTTATTTTCTTCCTTATCCTGTTGAATCCTTTAGTGTTAAACTGCTACTTGAACAGGCTTTGCATGACCTGGAACCTTTACCGTGAAACGAATCCTTCCTTTTCAGTCTGACTGAAGATGAAGGATGAAGGGAAACATACAGATGACAACGTGGACCAGCAGCATGATTCTCTGACCTGTTCCCTGCCTGTGGTTACTGCTCGTTTCCTAACCGCGCTCCTTGTCTCTAGGTTTCATTTTTCTGGTCCTTGTGGAACCACCCTGCCTCCAGCGCTTGCCTGCCACGAAACTGAGCTAATCTTGTGAGCACTGGCCCCTGGGAAGAGCCAAGCTGCTGAGACCGCCTGGAAACACACACCGAGCGAGCTGGTACCGACTGGTAAGGACACGGGCTGGCTTTCCAAGGAGACCAAACGGAGAGAAGAAAGGAACTGAAGGAGGCCTGGGTTGCAAGGGGGGAACCTGAAAGCTGTGGAATAAAAGAAAGAGAAGTGAAGTTGCAGGAGTAAAATGGACTGTCTTTTCCTTTGAACAAAGCTGCTGGCAGTTGCGGGCTGGAAAATAACTTCTCTAGTGCTGTGCCGTCTGGGCCTGCTGCCTGGTGGGCGCAGCTGCGTGTGCGTGTGCGGGGCGGGGGGAGGGAGGGGGTCATATCGGAGAGGGGCTTTTCATGAGAGCAAGGGAAGAAATGCTGAGGGCTTCTGGACCAAAGGCGGGAAGTGCCTACTGCCTCCCTAGTGGCAGGAAAGGAGGAAGGGCTGGGTGGCAGCCT
>NW_005842229.1:469025-484907 GCF_000455745.1 Alligator sinensis
GGAGAGGAGGGCCCTGCCCGCGGCCGTGCTGGAGGCGCTGCGCCCGGCCCCGCCCCACAGGTGAGCAGAGGGGGGAGGGGCTGAGGCTGTGGTCTTGCTCCCAGGCAGGTGGGCGGGGGGCTCTTGGAGGAAAGGGGCATTGGTGGAGCAAGGGGCTGGGCCCCTGAACTGGAGCCACCAGAACCTGACCTGCTGGAGGTTGCAAGCATTGGTGTCTGGGGCTGTTGCCCTGGGTGTGCCAGAAATGAGGCAGATCCCCCCCGCCCCCCCTAGTCCAAGGAAGAGGCAGCCTGAAGCATCAGTTGCCTTGGGGAGAAACTTGGGCTCTGGGGGTGACCCCACATTTGGGCTTGTGACCTAGGTATTGAGAGAGAACCTAGGGTCAGTTTTCTGGGCTCTGGGCCTGAGGACCACCAACAGGCATGATGGTTCAAAGGTCTTGATTTGCTTGGGCAAAAAGGGCCTGCTACGAGCTGCTACGAGCTGCTGCTGGTAGAGCCGGGTGCGCCCCCCTTGGTGCAGGGCAGGGGGATGTCACTGCCAGCTGGAAGAAGCTCCCTGCTGTCACCCAGCAGTAGGTGCAGGCTTTCTGTGGGCTGTAACCACTGCCTTCCCAGGCAGCATGCGCCGTGCTAGCACAGCAGCTGCGTGGAACATGTAGATGTGCCCTTGCTCTGGGTCTTGGTGGTGATGTCGGCTGGGGTCTGCTGCCCGAAATAGCAGCAGAGCAAGGTAATTGCAGACTGGGGGTGGACAACCCTCAGGTGCCACAAGGGGTACACAATCGCAGGTGCCACAAGGGGTACAGGCAGCTCGTGTATGTGACATTTGGCAGGTAGGAGTGGGGACTGGCAGCGCAGCACCACATGGGGCAGGGAGCAGAAAGGAGAGCCACAAATCTGGCAGGGAGAACAGGGGAGGAAGCAACAGATCAGCCTGGAAGCACAAGGCAGGGAGCAGAAAGAGCAGCAGGTTGGGCCAGGGAAGGGGGTTGCAGCAGTATCTGGGAAGGATGCAGGGTTAATTTGCAGCATGTCTGCCTAAATGTTTTTCCCTAGTGCTGTGGACAAAGGCATAGACTTGCGTGGTCTCTAGAATGGCTGGGGGGGGGTATCTTTCTAAGCTTAAAACAACTTTTCTAAGCAATTTCCACATTTCCTTCTTAGTGAAAACCAAGAGTCGGACTTGACTAATGAAGGTAAGTTGCAACATTCTGCTTGACATTCAGTGCCTCTGGGGTTGTATTAGGTCTATATTGTTAGACCTGGTGGCAAGGAGCTTCTTTGGGAAAGCCAACCTCCAGGACAGCAAAATTGGATCTCCACTAATGCTCTGTTGCCAGCTAGGAGACAACTCAGCCTGCTGATGGTGTTAGCACTGATTCCTGTCCTTCGTTTGAAGAGGCTGGCTATGCAGCTGCTTGATTTAAAAGGTTCCATGTGTCTCAAGGAGGAGCTTGTACTGCTCCTGCTTAGGTGAAGTGGCGCTGATTTGTAGTTTGTAAACAAACATTCTCCTAATATAACATGCCTTTATAAATGCACTGCCTTGATTTTTGGAGCAGGAAGCCTGTGATCCTATTGGTTGTACCACATGTGAGTGGCACTGGGGTAGGGGTTGGGGAATGGATGTGAAATGTTTTCAGCCCATCAACTGTGAAAACAAAATCCAGGGCCTCTGCAATCCCAGGAATATTTATAATCTAGTTTGGATCTTTAATTCTCTAAAAATTAAAGAGGATGACCATGTGCTAAACCTCTTTGGACTAAACTTACCTCCTTTCTCTTTTTCTTGCTCTCTCTTTTTTTTTTTTTTAACTGTATTAAAGGATAGCCCTGCTTATGGCTTCATTTCTTACTTAACTACAGCAAATTTGTATACTGATCCAGGGAGAGAGTTTGCACATTCTGTGACCAAGCCATAACATCTCTCCTTCTTGTTACGTGATTTTACATGGCTGCTGCAAAGTTAAATTAATCTCTTTTCCCTGCACAATTGTAGCCTCTCTCAAGGCAGCAGATATATTAGGACTTTTGAGTTGCTACTTCTAAAAATGCCTGTTTGGTTCAACTAAGGACCTGGGGTTTTTTGTTTTGCTTGTCCATTGTTGTTGCCACCCCTCCCCCACCCCCTGCCACCAAGAACTGGTACGGTCAGTTTTACTTTTTCATTTTGTACCTTTTACCTACCTACAGGTTGACAGCAATGTGTGGATGTAACTTCTTTACATTTTTTATATTTAAATATCTGTTTAGGCAGAAAAGAAGATGGGTCTGACAATGGGATTGAAGAGTGTGCCCCAGGAGAGGACAGTAAAGATGAAACAGTGACCACTGGGTATGGTGTTAAGTAGTTTTTTTTTCTGTGTAGAAAAGCTCTTGGGACTAAAATCATTAAAAGAGAAACCCTTCACTTTACTTCTATCCAGCAATCTTTATCCAGTACTTCACATCTTACTTGGGGTCAGATTATCCTTGGTGACAGCAACAGAAAAGCTTCTGTTGTATTTGTGTGGACTTTTGGCATCTTGTTTCTTATTCCTGGATTCCTGTGTGCACTCAGTCATTGCTTTCCTCCTTCAGCCCATGAATGCCAGCAAAGGCCCCCTTTGACATAACGGCAAGGTCTCATCTCCTGTAAATGCGAACAATTCTTCATTTTCAACCCCTGGAGAAACATAGGCCTGAAGATCTGGAATCTGTGTACGGAGTCCTTAGATCATTTTAAGGAGAAAAAATGAGGATGGCTGCAAGGGAGCTAAGGCTCCGAGTGGGTGCATAAGCGTTAGCAGCTGTGTGAACCAGAGCACCGAAGGGTGCAGACTGTAATGGAGGGAAAAAATCTTTGAAAGAAAAGAGAATCCCACAGAATATGTGAAATTCTGAAAATGCAGTCTCAGTATGGTACTGGTGACCTGGGTCAGAAAGTGGATTACTATATTTTCTTGCACATAGCCCACATCTCTGTTCCTCCAAAACTACCTGGTGAAAATGCAGGTGCGTATTGTAGGCAAGAGAGGATTCCCATGGGTCTGAAAATGTGGAGACGTTGGCAACATTAACTGCCATGGCTGCACCTCTCCTGCCACCAACATGCTAGATGCAGGATCAGACTTGATTTGTGGCCCCAGACCTGGTGCGCAGGGTCAGCCCTGCCATGCAGCCCCAGACTCAGTGTGCAGGGCTGGCAGCAGGATCAGTCGCAGTTCCCTAGCTGCTGCTACTCAATCTGCTACTTAGACTTTTTTCCCCTTAAGCTGCTTTCTGAAATCAAGGTGCATATTAATATACAAGGATGTGCCGTATGCAAGAAAATAGAGTTATCTTGGCTGCAATGGACTTCCAAAGTGATTCTGTAAATGCATAAGACTCATTTTCTGCCATCTCAATCTAAATGAAGAGATGCACATGTAGGCAAATTATTAATATAAGCTTTAACATGAAATAACAAAACAAAATATTTCTAGCAAATGAAGCTGAACAATATTGTTACAGCGCTGGCATTTGGTTTAGAAACCACTGAAAATATTGATTGTGCAAACAAAATATTGGTTGCTACATATACTATTTGGGGCTTGAAAATAAGCTTTGGTTTTGTGTTTTTCTTTTAACCTTTTATTGAACTAGGTTGAAGGAAGGCTATTCAGCTGTGTGCTTAAAAGGCCAGGATCTAACTAGCTGGCACCAACAAAAAGCTAAAGACTTCATACAGAATCATCTCTATGGACCAGGCACCAGCCGAACAACTGGTAATGAGACTCCTTTTGGTCTGATTCTGGCTGTTCTTAATTGACCTCTACTTACAAACTGAGCAGCTCCCTTTTTCTGTTCCATTTCAGCAAACCAGTTCTTCTCTCTTGCAAACAAGAGAAGTCAGGTGAAAAAAGCTGCAATTCAGTTTGTGAAGAAATCCTGGGGTAAGTGCACTATGCTTCAGTCATGTTGCTAGTTCCTCATCTATTTCTGCTGTTTTGGTTTTGAGTAAATCTAGTTTTATGTGCAAACAGGTGGTAAGGTAGAACCATTTACCTTACAGCAAATCTTTGTAAAATCTGACCTGAATTAGTGCTACTGCAACTGTAGATGACTTGTTAATGTCCTGATGTGTATATACAAGGTATGGATTCTAGTCGCCACTATGAAGTGTGCTATATTATGAATCTGTATCAGATATCTCTTGAGGGCATATTCACTTTGCTGATGGGGCCTGCAAGACCAGGGTAAATGGAGAACCTTTAACTTGAATTGCTGTATTTTTGGACAGATAAAGATGCCAGGGGGCAGTTATCTTTTGCTTTTTCCCACCTGAAAATCAGCAATCAAATAATAAAAACCTGTCAAAGGAGTTTGGAAATGACTGGCCAGGATACAGCTGGCGGGAGAGAGAGATATGAAATGCTGGGCAAAGTTTCATAGCAGGGAGAAAAGATCAATGATGAGCTGCCTCTGAAGAGATATGAGCCCCAAAAGGCTTACGGGGAGAGATGCTGAAGGATGCTTGCATTCAAGAAGTTGCCTAAGGCACTGGGGTTTTTTCATGCTTTAAGGATAAGAACTGGCATGTACACTGTTTTTTTTACACTTTCATGTTGCCTGTGAAGAGTTGAAATAAATGCGCTTATTCAGCCCTGTAAAACAAGCAGGCTATGGTGGCCCTCTCCAAATGCAGCCAAGAGCAGAACTATTTAAGCTGTTGGATGAAGCTACCAAAAGAACAAATGAATATAAACCGGCCACAAATGAACTTAGGCTGAAAAAGCAATTTCTAACTGTCTGAGGCACAAAACAGTCCACCAGCGAGAGTAACGAAGCATGAGAACTAGTTTTAAGATGGTGTGTGATTTGTTTATGAAATGGGCTATAATGTGTCGTTGCTTGCGATAGTGTGGACCTGTGAAGAGCCTTTTAGTGAGATTCTGGGGTTGGGGAGTCTGTATCGGTCATCTGGAACAGGCAGTTGACCCAGGCTTCTGCCTATCAGGAGTGGGCAGATAGAGGGTCTATACCCTGAGCTTATACTTAGAGAGCTCAAGAGAATGCCTGGACTGTGGTCAGATTCCAGCAGCCTATACACCAGCCCCCACCCCCCAACAGCCTGGGCAAGAGTGAACATGCCCATCTCAGACTTAAAGTCCATAGGCATATACAAAAGACCCTGCAAAAGTATTGTTTGCCTTTTACCTGGAACACCACTTGTATGATATTACTCCAGCATTTAATGCATGAGTGTAAGTGCCTAGAATTATTCCCTTTTGAAACATTTCATTCATCAAAATTTAGACAGGAGTAATGATTATTTCAAACTAAAACGTTCAAAAATTAGTGCCTAAAGTGGACCTCAGGACCTAACTTTGAACTCATACTACTTTTAGTCAACAAATGCTGACACAGGAGTATAAATTAATTCAAGTATTCCCCTCTGCTTGATTTATGTCAATTTAATATAGCAGAAAAAGTAGTGTTCTGAGACCACAGAATTTATGAGCCAACTGGGAATGAATAAGGCCCTGAATTTGTCTTCTGAAATAGGCAGGGATTTCCAGGTGAACATAGAATGTTGTGCAGTAAGAAAAAACTGTTACAACAGCTAGCAAATGAGGACAAAAACTACTCAGACATTTAACACTAGACAAGCAGCTTGCTCTTTATCCATAGTGATAGATGAGGTAAGATACACTTTTATATAGCCTAACCTAACTGAGGACAGAATGGCTTAGGAGTAGGTGTTAAAACAATAACAGAAGCTGTATCGGTGCCATATTTTATTCTAGGCATGTTGTATACAAGCAAATATGTACCTTGTTTTGAAAGGCAGACAGTTACTTATTCCAAAGAGAAATCTTCTGAGTAGCAGTAGGTAGGGAGCTGAGCCTGCTCATTGTTCTGCCCCATGTAAGCTGCATGCAGATTTTGCCTTACCAGCAAAAGCCAAAATAGAAATATGCTAAAGAGTTTCTTACATAACACACTGCAATTTCCAGCTGCTGGTTTTAAGGAAAGAGGTGTGCACTGTATGCAAGAGAATATGGCATAACAGTATTGGTCATTGAGTGATTTGAGTTGCTAGTGAAATAGAGGAACCTACTAAAAGACAAACTCCTTACAAAGAACAGGCAAGTATTTTCTTGCTCTGTTTAGAGACTGTTTTCAAATACACAACAGCAAATGTCATAACTTGGCTATGCATGAAGGTGATGGCTGAACACTGTTCATCCTCATGCTCCATTTTGTCATCTTTCAGGAGCAGAAAAAAAACAAAGAGCCCAGCGGTTCAAAAAACACCGGATTTCAAAATTGGAAACTGCAACATGAAACAGGAAGTGCTGGCTTCATTTAAAGTGAAAGCCTTCAAGAAACCTTTGGAAACTTGTCTATTATTTGCTAGGAACCCTGTTGACATCAATAAAATATTAGTGTTGTACAGTTGCATTCTTTCTTTTGTTGCTTTTGCAATGAAGGATGTCTGCCTTGAAGATTAATGGACACATCCAGTAGAAGCAACCTCAGCCAGTGACTGACATATTGCAATTCCCTGTTGCACACAGTATGGAGAAGCAAAAGTTAGAAGCCAAAATGTGCGTTGACACTGACACCACTGTTAACACACGGTGTATTCCTTTGTGCATTAAAAAAGGAAGTGTTTACATTGTTTTTTGTAACAAATGTCTGAAATAATCATCTTTATCTGGTTGCATTTCACTTGGATACTTGTTAAAAAGTGGGGTTATCTGAAAAATGCACCTGCCACTATAAGCTGGTGTGTTCTGGGTTGAGGGTCTTGTTTAAGTTGGGGGGGCAGGTTTTCAACCAGGATACAGACTGTGTTGTCCTAACCAGCAACTTGAAGCTGCTCTGAGAACTGCAACTATACAGTTTTCTCTGTTACTTCGAGAGTCTTCTCTGTTCCAGCACAGCCTAGAAGTCCAGAGGCAGAAAGATTAAAGGAGCTTTACTTCCAGGTATCTTCAACCACAGGAGCAAGAGTAGAGATAATCAAAAGATAAGGAAGTAGTAAACTCTTCAGTCATAACTGCTTTTATAGATGGGATTATTTTACATATAGACTGACCATACGGAAATTCCAAATACCCAGGATGTGTTCCCTGCCCTGTCCTCCCCAGGCTCAAGCCAGTGGGGGCAAGGCTGCAGGGAGTGATGCCTGCCTGCCTACCTACCTGCAAGGCACTCCATCATGCTCCAACTCCCAGCCAGACTGTGCCCCATGCCCCTAACGCTGCTGGAGACCCCATTCCCTCCCATAATTCAAACCCTGGCACCAGTTATGCAAGAACAGCCACATGTAAAACCAACTTCTAGTATCCAGAAGGGATGTGAAAGAGTAAGTTAAGTTTCTGGTCCCAGTCAGACCACTGCTTTCAACCTCAAAACAGACTGACTTAATTTCCTTTCAGTATCAGTTTGATCTGGAGCTTGACCCCCATCTTCTCACCAATTTTTAACTCTTCTGGCTGTTTAAGATGGCTTATGCCTCCCACACTCCAGTTTTTAACAGATCTCTGTTAACATGCCCTGCCGTCATCTCTGACCTTTAGTGTGAGTGCTTATTTAGAGAACTGCAAAGATTTTTCAGTGAGAACTTTTGTCCATCAATCACAGCCAGAAGCAGCCCAGCTTGTCCAAACAAAAAACACTTGGAAGCAGGCAGTATTTTGTTCACTAGAAAGCAACTTTTGCTTGATCTAAGTGATGTATTAAAATGAGCTAGAAGTTAATGCTAATTTGTTTTCAAGATAGAACAAAATAGAAGGTAATGTAGCATACGAAGCCATGCTACAAATATATATTTCTATATATAAGTAGAAGTAAGTTTTTAATGACTAATTATGATATCACTACGTTTTATTGCAATATAGTACTATTTAAGCACTTTTAAAAATGCAAGGTGTACAAAGATTAAATTAAGACTGTAAATTGACTAAATATTTGGTTTTTATATAAATAGGTCATAACCACACTGTGCTGACATGTAATACTGTTATAATACAACAGTTAAACTGGTGAGTCTACAACAGAAGCTTTCTGTAGTTAAACAAGGAAACAGAGTTGAAAAACCATGTTAAAACAAAAACTACTAAGATCAACAGGTTGGGATTGTAAGTAGCAACAAACATATTCACTCAGCTCCTGAGTATTTCAAGTTTTACAGTACACATTAAAAAATATTTCTTCCCATCAACACTATATATCCAAACCATCAGATGTTTATGCATTTTGCAAATTACACTGATTGAACTATGTAATAATGGGGGTGGAGGCTGGCAAGTCATCTTGCTTGACGTTTACACCCACATGCTAATACATCCACAACATTTTCTAGTCTTCTGCCCCACTGCAAAGCAGTAGGATTTTTGGTTTGTTTTGGACAATCATGTAAAGGGTTTGTAATTGACAATCTGGATGTCTGATGTTAAAATCCATGAAATTTAACTCTTAGTTCTCTAAGAGGTTTAAAGATGGAAATTTTCTCCTAACACTAAGTTAGAAATCATTTGCATCATGCTGTAAACTAGGAAGCAACGTAAAGCGACAGACCTCTCCTTAGTACATAATTAAAAATCCAAATTCCAGTCCGCAGAGCTGGTCTACTTCCACGTTGAATATTCACCACAATAAGTTTCCGATCTTCAAATGCATAGCTAATGTAAATAGTCTTCCACTGTGGCAAATGCACAGGATCCAATTCCTGATCGGGCCATCAGTCCTAGACACTGTGAAGCCTGTCCCATTGCTAGGGCAAGTGGTGGTTGCTTTGGCAGATTGTGGGTCTCTGAAAAAAAAGATTTGTACATAAAGAGTTGAAGCAGGTGACTATATTCTTGAAATAAGGGGCCTGAAAAACATACGTTTAGAGCAGGCAACTCCTGACACGTGCGCCAAAGCGTAGCATGCAAAGGCATTTTGCTTGGCACTCAGAGAAAGTTGTGGCAGCACAGCCCCTGCCCAAGGATCAGACCCCTCACAGCTCCCGTCATGCCAACATCTTGCAAGTCAAGGTTGCAGGTGTTTTTGGTGCTCTGCCCAAAAATGTTGCCCACCCCTGGTCTACAGTTTGAACGTTCTTTAAACTATCTTCCCTTTGAAGCACCCAGAATCTGTTGGCGTTGGAGATGGGACTGAGTACCAAGAATGAAACCGACATCACTGGAACAGATCACCGATCCATCTAGTTTTGTCGTGGTCCCTTCAGCTATGTACCATCCTAAGCTTCCAAAACTAATAGATTAGGCAAGTTTTGTATGCACACCAATTAAAATGACCTAAAAATTCACCCCAATTAATTTTGAAAGACAAAAAGTACAAGATTAATTTCCAGGTTTAAGTAGTTGGAGAAAAAGACACCACTGAAAGTGACTATTTTGACAACTACGGTTTTCTCTCTCACGCACACAATTTAATCACAGAAAATGGGGCTGGAGGTAACAAGTCATTCAGTCCAGCTGCTTACTCAAGGCTGCAGCATCCCTGCCTAAGGCATCTTGGACAAGTTTTTGCCCAGCCTACAAGTAAGCTTCCAGTGATGGAGGTTCTAGTCTCTAGGTCAGTGATTTTCAACCAGGGTGTGAATGCACCCTGTGATGCCTCGTGACCCTTTCAGGGGTAGTGCAGTGGTCTTTGAGTTCTTTGCAAAAGACAAATTGCTGTATTTTTGTACAGTGAAAGACAAAGGAAAAAACAACTGAAAACTAAAAGCTGGCATTTTCTGAGGAGTGCCTTGAGTCTAAGAAGGTTAAGAACCACTGCTCTAGGTATCCTATTGCTCCAGGTGCTGAACCAGCCTTATAGTTAGGAAGTTCTTTCTGTAGTCTAACCTAAGCACCAGGACAGCTGTAGTATCTCAAGTGCTTCAAACCCCTTGCAGTGACATACATGCCCTCTGAAGCACTTCAAAAATGAACCTGTAGGAAGTGATTGCTATTTAGAAGTGCTTCAAAAAGGGAAGCATTTCCTGTTACATGTGCACATGCTGCAGTATAACAGGTGAGGGATCGGTCCTCCAGCATCCCATTGTGCTCTGCTCTCTCTGCCCCTTCCCTCAAGTAAAAATTCTTATATGTGCTCCAGTCTCCCAGAGCACTTGTACACATGCACTCTTGCTCCCCACTGGAAAGGGAGAAGGGCAATTACAAAAGAAGTCACTGATGGTCTGCTCTGCTTTATATTTGAAACAATTAACCTCCTGGACCCTCCTTTGTGTACGGTTCCTGATAGGTCTCATTTGCAATTAATTTTGCCATTAAATTCTGCCACGTTACCAGTAAATGGTTCCTCCAACAGGTTTTTTCACATAGATACAACATTACAGCACCACACTAATAGCCGGAAACAAGTTGAATTCAGTGATGAGGAAGAACATATCCAGTACTGTCTCATCAGAGCTGCACTCGTATGAAGAATGAGAAGACATTCAGACTCCAACAGCATGAGTCTATCATGAGCCACTACTCTTTTACCTTCTGCTGTTTCTTTTCTAGAGCTCTGTCTGCAGGTTCACTTAGTCTGCACTTTGAGTTGTCAATATGCCACTTCACATTAGTCTTTCAAAGAATCAAATTTACAGATTTTGTGTTGGTTTATTTCAGTTCCTTCTATTAACAGAGAAGTCACTTAGCTGTAAGGGCTGCAGAAGAGCTAGTCCTTTGCAATGAGTCTTGGAAATGCACACACCTAAATAAACATGTTAGTACAAAGCCAGGAAGCCTTACCTAGTATTGCACTATTAAGAACAGAGCACACAGGTTCTCTCTGAATTGGATCAAGCTGGTTCCCAACTGGACTGCTCCACGGATCCGAGTATGCAAGTAAACTGAAGGCATCCTGTTGAAAGATTACTGTTCAGTGGTTTGTGTTTCAAGTTCCCTCCTAGTACAAACTAAGGCTAATTATCTTCCCTTCTTTTTGATCTAGAACTGGATTTGAAGAAAGTGTTATTTTGGCTGCGTAAAAAGATGACAGTATTGAAAGCAAACGATGGCAGGAGTGTAGAAAAGGTTAAAACTTTACACTAGAAAGAAAGAAGCTATTTGATCTGCAGTGGGCAAGCTAGCTAAGCTGGTTAAGTAGACTCCATAATGGATCTTCAGAAGTCACATGTAACCAGTTCCTCCATTCATTTAGGGTTTGTTTTTTTTAAAGACATCTCTTCCCCCCTCCCCCCAAATGCCTAATGCTCTCTACCTATCCAAAGAGCATTGATACTTAAATCATACTCTTCAGGCATCTCTACCATTTCCAGACACCCTTTTTGTTCTGCTGCTTCGCTGCCCTACTGTAACCAGCCCTAATACAGTTAACACATTTAAAGCAATTTATTGAAAGAAGCTATTTGATCTGCAGTGGACACCGGGCAGAAGATGCAAGCTACAACTTGTACTCTTCATTCTGTACCTTTTATAGAAAGGCAGCGTTCAAACATTTGTCAAAATTGCCTAGCAGCAAAATCACTTGCTGCCCACAAGCTAAAGCAGCTGGCTGTTTGGAGTAGTTGGTCTTGGCTCTCCTCTTTTTCACAAAAATAGCAAACAAAACTTGAGCAAAAACCTACCTGGCTTTGTAGCCTGCTGTCAGAGTCTTACATTCAGAAGTGCAAGTACAGAAGGGAAACGTCAACGTACCTTCAGCATCTTCTTATTCGCTGTGTTTTTGCCGCATTCTCGCCTTAGCTGCTCACTCATTGCTTGCAATTCTCTTCCAAAATGGATCATTCTTTCAATGGCTGCTTGACTGCCCCCACAAAGCTGACGTCTTAACTGGCTTGAATCAACTTCTGCAAGAACAACAAACCACCATCAGTAATGCTGTTTGGCTGCAAAAACCTAGAGCACTAAATTTATTATCAGTTAATTCTGTGGTATTCCCAGAGGAAACCAATTTAGAATTAGGATTATTGGCAAAATGTGGCTGCTGTATAGCATACAGCCAGGAAGCCAATTCAAATCAAGTTGCATTAGTTTAAGAACTGATGTTAACAGCACAAAACTTTGTCCAGATGCTCCTACCAGTTTATCTTGCTGTTTGGTAAATGGAATTTGATACGCTAAACTAAGCCAGGTCAAAGTCAGAGTCTAACCAGGGTTTTCCACTGGTTGTAACACAAATTCAGTTAAACTGATGCAAATTCAGCTGCTTACTAGACTATAGAGTAGATGGTAACAGAAAAGCCCAGATGCCTTTTTAATTCCTTGGCACTGCGCTGTGCATTTTTCAAGCATTTAACATTAGCACCTAGCATCACAAACCCTGAAATGCCAAACCTCTCTTTAACAGATCAGACAAAATTATGTAGTTGATACTGGAATTTAGGATTATTTCTAAACATTCTGTATCGCTCCATAAATATTAGGAATCTGTATGACCATTCAGAAAGAGAGAAAGATATTAAACCCAGGTTCAATTCCAGACTTTCAGGTGACAAAATGGGTTCTGGCTGAAGTCTTGTGTTGGGGGAGGGGAGCTTTGTAAAGCAGTATTAAATTTCTAGTTACAGCTTTCTACTTTCAGTAATTTTCATCAGGAGGCTGTTAGTGCACTTTATAAAATTAATCAACTCTTTAACATATTTGTCCAATAGGTATGATCCTCAATTTGCCTTTTTTTTTTTTTTTTAAAGACATAAACCCAAGGTTCAAGAGAAATTAACAGATTTTATCTTTGGATATAAAACCATCCTTTATGGCCTGCGCTTAACATGTCATTCATAACAGCTGTTTAGTACTTTTTAAAGTAGCACCTAACCTAGAAATAGTCAATTCACTAGAGGTAGCTTGGGTAATTAAGCACAAGCCTTATTAGAACAGATCGCTGCCTACTTCAGCCACATTTTCATATTCACAAAACACTAAGGCACGTTCAATGAATCAGACATGGTAAAGTAGTTCTCAAACTGTGGGGTGTAAAGTATTCTGGAGGAGTCACATTTCTTTTATAGAGGTTGAAGCGCCCACGAGTCTCCAAGCAGTGTTGTTTCTTGCCAGCTGCAGCCCAGTCTAGGACTCCGTTTTTCAGAGGCTGAAAACAATTGCATTAAAAAAAGCAGCAACTCTGCGTGCTGTGCAGCTGCTTCATGTCTGTCACAGCCAGCCTCTGTGGGAAAGGCTGCAAGAAAGTAAAGATGTGGGGATTTTTTTCTATCAGAGAAACCAGACCTTGTTATCATCATCCAGTTTCAGAAATGTAACACACAGGGCAATGCTACGGGAATTCAGATCATCTTCACTTGGGCCTGGGAACAGAAGCTCTGGGTTGACTTGAACAGCAGTTTACTGGGAAAGCTGAGGAACAGCCGTAACAAACACTCAGACCGTGGAAAAGTTTTGCATTAGTGATACGCTCGTCTCAGCCATCAATCAACTGGTCTGTTTAAGCAAAAGTCTTGCCTCCACAACAGGTGGGTCAGCAAACACAAGGAACCCATGGTCAAGCTGGACTTTTTCCTTTCATCTCACTAGCAATAAAAATTGCTGGGCAAAGTTATAGACTGTTTGCATCTGTGTAGCCCTGACTGCTTCCTGTCTAGTTGTACAGGTCCACTTACTTCATCCTCCAATTGAAATTCAGAGCGCTATTCCTTCTAGCTGTGCTAGCTCCAACAACTGGTTAAAAACTCATTTGTCATTAAAAGTCAGCAGGTTGTGTGTGATATAGAGGCTTCTTAAGAAGGCAGGGCTACACGAAGGCAAATGTGGAATATGAAGTTTCTTTAGCAGAAAGCAGAAACAAATTACTCTTATTCCTAGCTATCTCCACTGAAAATGACTTACACAGACTTTTGCCCAGTACTTTGGGCTCCTTGATACCAGCCATTCTAGACTGTCTGTTACTAATCAACTGGTATCAAATGGTCAAGGCACTACTGCTAACCTAAATGAACTAATGAAAGAAAGCACAGTGGTTTTCACCCAAAACCATATGCTTGGAAGTGGGTATATTTAAACATATCTATGTTCTACACCTCCACTTGTTTTCACATTAACTTCAAGCCAGATCAGCAAAGCAGTCACGATGCTCACACAATACTAGCGAAATACAGTTAAGATTTCAGTTACACCCCTAGTTTTCAATTTGGGAAGCATTGCAAGTAAAAACATAACCTTGTTGCCATCACTTAATAAAAATGTAAGAAATATCACTGCAGACCCATTTCTGTGTCACATTCTTCCATTTCGTGATCATGTTTAGAACTACCATTTAGGAAGCCATTGGATGATGTCTCTGCAACCCCATTGGAGTAGTGCTCTGTTTCCATGTCTACATCATTGCTGAGAAAAGGGAAGAGAAATACATTATCATCAAAATGACTCAAGTTTTCTTTGCAACTTTGCAACCTTATAAGAATTCTTCGCCTTGCCAAGTAAAAGCATATTTTAAGCCACGTGACTGCAGATTGGTTCTGGCTTGTGCGCACACTTGCCAGTGTCTGGAGCCGCTCCAGGAACCAGATCCAAATAAAGGTGGGCAAGGAAGGAAGTCAGGGTGGGCGGAGAGGGTAGGAAGAGCACAGACCTAGGGCAGAGGCAAGCAGCTGACCTTTCCCAGCCCTGGGGCTGAGTTCTGAACGTGAACAGACATTCTTTTGATCGGACTAACCCATTCCCAATCTAATATAGTGTGTTTCCTCAAGTGAACTAAATTAGATGAGGCCAGCCATTTTTTGCCTGATCTAACCTCCCCAAATGTCTGTACAAAATCGGCAAGCACACTCATTGGGTCACAGTGTAATAGCAAACCGTAATACAGTCACTTACTGTGAACACATATGAAATGCACCAAGTTAACAGCTAACAGGCTGAGAGGTTTAAAAACAAATTTACAATTGTATTTACATGTTTATAGCTGTACTTTGAATGAATGTCTGCATATTAAGAATTTCAGTGTAGGCTGTACACTTGGACATGTGGCAGGAAGTGCCCTTTCACTGCTACTGAGACAGTACACTTCCCAATTCTCTACTTCATTTATTCTGTGTGTATATTTATATAATTACACACATTTAAAAGGCAAAACAAGCATGAAGCCTACTTCAAGAATGCCAGCTTTAGGCAAATAATGCTGTTCTTTCAACAAGTCTGAATCCAGAGATTACTCATGCAGGCTGGAGAGCAGTACCAGAATAAAAGCAAAGCAAAGGGGAAAAAAGACTAAAAAATCCATTCTCCCAAAAGCAAGCACTGAATCCACAAAGAAATGCTAAAAAAAAAAAAAAGTGTTCAGAAAACATGAAGCACATGACTGCATGACAGATCTCTGCTCACAAAACTAGAAAAAAGCACTCTTTGAAAACTGCACATGCTCTGCTTGAATAGGCCTGAATGGCTTCCAGGACCAAAGCCTTAGCCAAACAGTAACAGCATATTCCAGCTCATTGTAACTTCAGTTGTGAAGATCACCATGTAACAAAATACAGCCTCTTTTTATTTTATTTATACACCTTCATCCATTTTAGGGCTAGAGAAAGATCCAGGTTACAAATTCCCAGTTTATTCCTAAAGAATACTCCGATCAGAAAGAAGAAAAACACAACCCTACTGTGAATGGAGTACAGTATAGCCAATAAGCTTCCTACATCTTACAAGATGCCCCCAAAAGTTGGCTAAGTTCACCAAGCCCTGTAGCAGTCAGTTTCTAAGAAAGTTACTCAACCCTCCCCCCTTGACACAAAAAAAGGGTTGAAAAATGCATTTTTTTCCCAAGTTCAACTTAAAATCTCAATAAGAAGGTATTGAAACCAGAGGGACATTTTTTTGGGTTCCAGAGGACCCACTATTAATCCAGAGTCGGCGAGAAATGGTTTTGGCTGTAATATTCTCATCTGACATGGGGTATTAGATTTGAGAGAGCAAGTATCCAGATTTTGAAGGGGGGGGGG
>NW_005842229.1:484938-492092 GCF_000455745.1 Alligator sinensis
AACAGGTGGGGGAGGGGTGGTCTTGATTGGCACCAAAGCAGCATGGCTCTACTCCTAGAAGTGACACAGAACTTGGCTACCTTTGTACCATGTTTATCATAAGAGCTTCTGAATCAGGCTTCCTCATTTTAAAAATAAAGAGCTCCTCTCTGCATCCTAATTGAAAGTACTCCAAACTTGCCCACTTTCAAGCCTAGTTGTTTCCACCTCTCAAAGAACTAGTATAAGCAAGTCGTAGGCCAAGACAGGCTCAGTTCCACCTGTTCAATCCAAATTCTTGGAATTTGGCCCTGATACACAAGGCCACAAAAATCAAAAGTTACATACATGAGTGTAAAGGGATTTATGTTAAGCAAACAACCCTGGTTGCATACAAGATGGAAGAGAACCCACTCTTCATGCAATCCTAGTTTGGTTGACTCTACAGATGCTAACACAAATAAACAAAAAAACATTTTGTCACTCAAGTCATCAGACACAGCATAGATTAGCACAGCAGATGGACTTGTTGCAACCTGCTGGGTAAAATATGGCACCTTCACTATATACTACCCCTTTTCAAAGGTAGTTTTGAAAACTTTCAGAAGAACAAGGTGTTTATTTGTCACTGTTAGTGGCTTGTGTTCCTGCATTTGCATAGAGTGGTAGCACTGAAGCAACTTTTAAAAGGTGAAAGACATTTATTGAGAAATGGTAAGAAAAATAAGGTATTTTTCCCATCTTCTAAACTTACATTAAATCAACACTAAGAATGAAAGGACATGGGCTTATGTTGGGTTTTTAGACCTGCGCCACAAAAAAGAGGTTTGTGACAAGACTGACATAGCGGGTCAGGTGCACCCATCTGGGAGATCACTCACCTGGAATAGCTGTTAGCTTGCTGTGATCTTGATACGTTTATGTTGTTGAGTTCAGGTACATTCAAGCTGGTGGACTGGTGTTTACTATGACAGTAAGACTGATGTGCTTTGTTTGATATTACTCCATTACTGCAACTACTTTCATAACCTAGAATAATATTTTAGTAATTTGAGTTGGGTACAAGCTGTGAGTTTACATACACGGCACTGAAACAAACATAAAACTGATTTGGTCAAATAAAGGGAATATGTGACTCATCAACTAATTCCACATACCAAGCTTCCATTCATCAGCAGGGACCCTGGTTTTCTGTTTAAGATAGCACATTCTCTGACTAAAAATTCAAAATCCAGGATTAAAATGAAAGGCCACTCTACATATATAGGTATCAAGTGAACACAATGTTTTGTTGCTATACTTACAGTTTTAAAGCAATTTGGAAGCCTACCAGTGCCTCAATCACTATAAAATAAATTCTAAATACCTATATACTCACTCCCCCAGGGTCTCTGCAGCCCAGCAGGCGCAACCCAGACTGGCAGGGAACAGCGAAGCTGCTCAGCGCTGTGAGCTCCATGTTGTCCTGGTGACGCACCTCCTGCGTGCAGGGCTGAAGTGAGAGCAGCAGCGCGGGGCTGTGCCCCTCAGAGCAGTGGCACACACAGGGGGCACACTGCCAGGGCAGCAGGGGGCTTGCAGCAGCAAGGAGATCCCTACGTGGCCCCGCTGTTCCCTACTGCGCAGGGTTGTGCTCACCAGGCTGCAGGGGCCCCGGGGAATGGAAGCAGGGCAGAAGCCCAAGCCTGCAGCTTGTACCTGCCCTGCATACAGATCTGGGGGGGTGTGGGCCTCCCCTACCCCCCTGCCCCGGCAGTGCATGTGGTGGTGGGGAGCCGCACTGCCCAAGCCTGCAGAAGGGAGGAGTGGAGGCAGGGGCCTGCGGATCTGGGTCTGTAGCCCTGGCAGCTGGGGACCCCCTCCGGCAGGGCTGGCCTTTAATTTTAATCATGGATTTTGGGTTTTATTAGAGAATTTGCAATTTTTAATCAAGGAAAACCAGGATCCCTGGTAATCAGTATGTGAAAGGGCTCCTAGGCTTCTGTTTTAGTAATTACTTAAAATTGAATGGAAGATTTCAAGGGCTCAACTTTCCTTAACTTTTTGTAAGACAGCCTAGTCACCATCTAAAGCAGAGGTGTCAAATTAGTTGGGCTCTGTAGGCTGCATTCAGACTATAGGGCTTCCCATGTGTCAGAAGACCCATGAGTGGCAACAGTGAAATTAATTCCAATGGCTGCTGGAGCTACTGTTTTAGCGCAACCTGGAAACCACTGCCACTTGCTCCGCCTTTCTCCTAACACAGATTTTAGGGCACCTATACATGTGCAGTGAGGCTGCTCCAACGTGCTGGCAGACTATTAATCAAGACTGATGGAGCATGGTAATTACCACACTCCAGCAGATTCCAGCATCATGTATATCAGCATCCCCGCACTGAAAAATGATGGCAGGGGCACTTTAACTAAAGCTCGTTCGACACGCTTCAGTTATAATGCCCCCTGCCACCATTTTTCAGCATGGGGACACTGATACAAGTGATGCTCCAGGTGCTCTAATTAAAGCACCCCCCTCCTCCCCCCACACCACTTCCAGAGCACCTGTATAAATATGACTTGTTACCAGGGGTGACTAAACCCCACTGATTTCAGATGAGGCGGGGGGGGGAAGGAGGGAAGACAAGCAGCTTTAACTACTCAAATTCCAGGGCTATCCTGAAACAGTGACTCCAGCAGCCTCTGGGATTAACACCACCACTGCAGGGGCTCCAACAGACGTGAAGATGAGCAGCACAGGCTGATTCCAGCCTCTGGAGGTGGATGGTCCAACCCACAAGAAGCCTCATGGGCTGAAATGTTTGACAACCATGACTGAAAGAGCTGAATGTAGCATGAAGTTTGATTGTCAGCGTACAGAAGTCCATTTACTTCACCCAGCCTGGACACCAGGCTCCTGGCACATCCTATGCATACAGTGCTACTTCCTACCTTAACTAAGCTTTATACACTTGTGTACTCA
This sequence comes from Alligator sinensis, assembly GCF_000455745.1. Lineage (NCBI taxonomy): Eukaryota > Metazoa > Chordata > Crocodylia > Alligatoridae > Alligator > Alligator sinensis. Next base: position 487,876 of record NW_005842229.1, read on the forward strand.
TCCCTATTGTGAATGAGCCACTCAGGAAACAGAGGAAGCCAGGCATGTCACGAGAACATATGGAATGGTTCAGGGGGAGAATGGTTCCTGTCAGTGAGGAAGCCATGCCAGATTTGATTCGCAGCAAAGTCCCATTTGAAGTCATCTCCCAGTGGTCCGCTATTTACTATAAGCTAGAAACTACTCTAATCCTAAAAGGACTTCCCAAACTACTTAGGGTAATCTTCAAGTGACATACACTAAGGGATTAGGCAGTTTCTAAAGCCTAAATCTTGCTTTCACGTGAGGATTACATTTCTATGCTCCATTTCAAGTTGGCAAGCAAATCAAGAACATTCAACTGAGCAATACCGACTAGACTGTAGACTATTAAGGACTCAAGTATTCTAAATTAAAAGGAAATTGTTAACAGGCAAATATGACATTTACATGACCCCTCTGATCACATTCAAAATTGAAGAAAATTCAATACAATGTAGGCCCCCTACTGACTCACCTGAAAAGTGTGTGCTGCTTCCTTTGCTGGTTGCTAAACTGTGAATATTCATTCCATGGCTGGGGCTCATGCTAGGGCTACTAAATGATCGAGGGCTTACAGGGTAACTGTCTTGAGACTTTGGACTGTGGCCTCCCAGACACCGAACTTCACTGTCTGTACCATTTACCATTTCTATAAACTGGCGCACTCTGAACAATGAGACAGAAAAAAAGGTTCTTTAATGTAGACAATGAATTTCAATTTAATTCTATTTCCATTAATTCTTTTTTATACAAAAAAGTTTTCCTAACCAAAAGCTCTAAATATTAACAGTTCAGTCTAGAAGAAATGAGCTTTAAAAGTAGCCAGAATGTAAACTGCAAGAGGGCAAAACTCATTTGCAAGGAGAATGCAGAAGAGCAGGAATTTTACTGGGGGGAGAGGAGAGGGGTGGAGGGGGAAGAATCAGAGATAAGATTTTCCATTTAAATTTTATTGCAATTTATGGGTTTTTCCTCCATTGCTTGGGTTTGCAATGTCTCCTCAGAAGCTTAGCATTTGTCTCAAAAGTAAATGAGATAAAAGGCCCAAATATCTGAAAACAGCAGATATAACATGGCATTAGATAGTCACACTGGTACACAGTTATAAAGTTAAAACACCCAAAGTCAGCTACAAAGCATCCTTTTGGAAGGCTTGGTGGCTAATGATTTAATTATTATATACTTTGGAGCTACTTTTTATAGCTTTAAATGTAGAGAGTTTTTCCTCCATTGCTGTTTGTTCCATTTTACTACAGCTGACTTCAACAATTTAGAAAGACTATCCAATGGAGTATTTAACTGGAGTGTTCCTGACAGTAAGTCTATAGCAAAGTTTCCACATAATTGTTGTCAAACTTACTCTAAATTGTCCAGATTTCATGCAACACTACAGCACAACAGGTTGTAAATTCTACAGTAACTTAGGATACATTTAAATAAGTTATTGAATTAGAGTCAAAGACATTTCTATTTGTTTTTTTTTAATTTAATAACAAATAGGGACCTACTGAATTCATGGCAGAAGTGGGGTGCGCTATGGCTCCTTTAGTCTTGCAGGTTCCCCCATGCCTCCCCCACCACCAATTGGTGGAAGGGGGCCCTGCTTATGACTCATTCCTGATCAGTGGGGAGGCAAAAATGGTGGTTTTAAACATGGCACCGTTTTTGCCTCCTGCCAATGATTGGCTGAGGGGTCCTGGACAGCCCTGTTGTTTGCTGCTAACTGGTGGGGAGACAAAAACAGTGACATAGTTTTAGTTTCCCTGCTGATCAGGAGGGAGTGGCAGGGTCCTGGGCTAATCAGCAGCAAAGGAGGGGAGTGCACACAGAGGAACATGCAAAATTAAAGCAGCCACCACACATTCTACTTCCACCGTGAATTCAGTAGGTCCCTAATAATAAATCTGGAACTTCTGCCACATTGGTGGGCTGTTTCTCAAAAATATATTTTGCTGCTTGCAACCCCAAGAGAAAAACAAAAATTCCCAAAGCAGAGCTCTTTCAGGTTCTCTAGAAACAATACAGCATTAATTTATAATCTAGTTTCTTTTTAGGCCTCTTTTGGACACGGTAAATGATTAACTTCAAAACTTAGATTGTGGAGGATAACTTTACAGCAAGACGTAACACTGTTGTAGAATATACAGAATGTTGGTGACAAGCTACATATTCAAATATGTAGCAGATAAAGCTGCAAAAAGTGAAATAATACCATTTCTAAAAATGCTGCTTATTTTGTTTAAATATGGGTTTCTGGAAGATATGTATGAATAATGACAATTTCTCATGACACTTAGCTATAGACAAATATCTTTATAAAGTTTGAAGACTTACTTCAATGCAAATAAGAGATTAGGATTTCTTTCTAATAAACTTGGATACAACTGCTGTGTTGTTTCAATGGCTTCTCCCATCCTTCCTGCTAAAACCAATTTCTGAATTCCTGTTCATCAAAAAAAACCACACACACAGTCAGCTTAGTTTCATTTAAGAATTAATACACAAAAACATTAAAGATACCAGCAGCATGACCCAGTAGGATTTTTATCAAAAGAAACAGATCAGATTTCCTTAGAAGTTTTCCCCTCAATCAAGCTGCACTTATTCCAAGCATGTCAATATGAGTATTTATGAAACATGCATATTTCTTATGGTCAGCTGCCTCACAAACAGTGAACTGCTTTGCAATGAAAATAGCTCATTTAGAGCAAGATTAGAATATAAAACATTATACTTTAAATTATATTCCATAGCTATATCTTTACAGAAGAAAACACAAGCTACATTCAGTTCAGCAAGGGTGTAATTCTTCCCAAAACAGTCAAGTGCTAGCTAACCCAGAGCTTTTACCTACTGAGAATGGACTTAATACATTTAGCTGAATTTTACCTAGTCAAACTATAACCTTAAGCTCCTGCCCAGGCTTCAACACAACCAACTAAAAAAAACCTGAGCTACTGTATTTACTCAAATACAAGAGATCACCCTGAATTTAAGTTATAACCCTCAATAATTAGTTTCTATATATGGACACTTTATAAACTTGTTATAAATTTTCAAGGTATAGAACCTATCATTGGAGTATGGTCTTAAATCCACCCCACTACTGCTACAGCAGGGAAAAGAGTGGCTGGGGAGGGCAGGCAGCCCCATTACTGTTTGCCCTCTCACTTCTTCCCCCTGCAGCCTTCCTGCCCAGTACCACCTGCACCCGCTCCAGTCTCTGCCTCTTCTCCCCCTGCTTCCCATAATCTCTGCTTCTTCCCCCCACCCCTACAGTCAGACACTGCTCAGGCTCTGTTCCCTGCTGGGTCATGGAGCACAGCCCTTGCTGGGCCATGCACCAGCAGCAGCACTCCTCATTGGCCAGGCAGGAGACAGAGTTTCCTTGTACTCCATGCCTGGGAAGGAATCCAGCCTGAGCCAGAGCTGCGCTGCGCCTGACAGTAAGGAGGGGTGCAGAGGGGGAAGAAGCTGCAGATGGCAAGCAGCAGTGGGATCGGGAGGTGGCCTTGAGTATGGACTCTGGTCCTAGCCCAGACTGCGAGCCAGAGTCAGAACTGCAGCAGACACCTGCTCCCCCCACCCCCAAAGCTTTCTATGTGAATTTCAGATGAGGGGCTGATTAGGGGAGATAACATCTCATCTGAGATTCAAGTAAATATGGTAATAGTATTGACCCGTCTCCAATTCTTGGCCTCAGACTGCATCTAAACCAGTAGATATTTTAGATCAGGCTTGGCTACTCAGCCCCTTTTCTTACTTGGGAGAAAATTTCAAGGTACGAGTAGACTACAGTTTGTGGTCCTAGTCTTAATTGGGCAATTATAAATTAACTCAGGTTTACTAAAGCTGCTGTAAAAACTAGTCTAGATGCACCAGAAGTGTTTATTCCAGGGCAAGCTACAAATTGTATCCTTCTACTGGGTCCACATCACTGCTAGGGAGTTGGGCTTGAGTCATGCTCTGTGCCCCAGGCTGCAGCAGGGATACAGCCTACTAGCATGCAGCAAAGGCTGGGCAGAGAGGTGGGGTATTTCAGACATACAGGAGATGAGAGGAAGGAGGGGCAGGGGGAATTGGGACAGCTTGAGGCTGCGGAGGGTGGGGGAGACCAGCACAAAGTGTTGGGGGCAGGAGCAACCTAGCTGCCTGCCCCCCCAGTATTGTCCACACGCTGTCTCCCACCACCTGTC
>NW_005842229.1:492106-500930 GCF_000455745.1 Alligator sinensis
CCCCCCCATCACCTCTTCCCTCACCACGTGCAGTAATGGGAGGGTGAATTTAAAGACAATCCTCCAATAACTAAATTCCATATATGGAAATTTATAAATGTTCTGTGTATAGAATCTAATTTTTGGGCAGTTGTCTTACATTCACGGTAATCTTGTATCCAGGAAAACACGGTATAGAATACCATCAAGATTATCAGAAGCAGTAATTCAAACATCCATAATTGTATATTAATGCACAGAATCATGAATATATACAACTGCTGAAAGGAAATGCCACTGAAGTTTCATAGGTTACATTAACATTTCACCAGGGTTAAAAGAAGAATTTTATGTTTGGCCACTTAAAAAAAGAAAAAGCACACAATACACTTCACAGCCTTACTTTGTCTATTTTTAATAGAAGCTAATTCTTCTAATACAGTCTGGTCTGTAGATCTGGCAAAAGCCTCTGCTGTTGCACAGTACCCATGATGAACTAAGTAAGATGAAACCATTCTGAAAAGAAAAGAAAAAAGAATCAACCACTTAACAGAAAACATATCACTTAGAGCATGATATGAGTAAGATACTTTTCAATTTCAAAAACTCTGAACAAATCCCCTGGCTTTTTAAAACTGCTAGTAATAGAAGATATCTAAAATAGAATGGAATTCTCTTTACAATTGACAAGGCAATCTCAAATGTTTGTTTAAAAATATTTTAGCTAGAACATATTGATTCCTTTTTTGAAGAGCTAACGATCCCTTCAGAAGATATTCAGATTTTTATTTTGTGTTTTTTTCAAGCTATTTTTAACATTTTTTAAAATTCCTATAGAAACAGCTGGATTTTTTTTTTTTTTTTAACAAATATCCCAAGTTACAATCAAATACAGTATTATATTTGGATCTCTAAATTGATACATTTTAATTGCTCATTAAATGCATGGACTAATACAAGGGGCTAAATCTTATATTCTTTTTTACTGAACAGATATAAAATGAGGAGGAGTTGTGAGAATTTTTTCAAGTAGTACCAAAGCTGTACCATCATCTGGACTTGGCATGACAAAGACTAAGTGAGGGCTTAGAGAAAACTTCATCTCTACTCAGTACTAAAATTGCCTATTAGAGCCACGGTATTTAAAAACACCAATAGTTGTCCACTGCTAGCCAGCCTGCTAGCCAACTGAGACAGGTCACCAGAGACAAATGACCAGCAACCACAACTGATGTAGGCAGGGATTTGTACCAGTAACCTAGGCCCTGACCCTGCAAACAGGCATGTTTAAATGTACATATACAAGTAGATCCATTTTGTAAGTGGGGGATGCCGATACACATTTTAAAGAATATTTTCTAAATCAAGACCCTACAGAAGAAAAGCCTCTAGAAATTTGACTCATCCACTCCTAGTTTTTTATACATTTTTAGTGTTATAGTATGAATATGGTACAGAAAGTAATGATGACAAGTCCTCCCAATGTGCTTGGTAATTAAAATAATCTGATAAGAATACTTATGGCAAGCGTCTCAATCATGAGGATGGTGCCCACTCAAATACAGTATACAGGTACAATCCAATTCCACATACTGAGACACTTCTGCTCCCAAGTGCTAAGCAGGCCTGGGCCCAGTTACTACCTGGATGGGACACTACCTGGGAATCCCGGGTGCCGTAGGCCGCCTGCCCTCTGGCTCCTACCCTGGTGGTCTTTAAGAAGAGGCTTGATGCCTACCTGGCTGGGGTCATTTGAGCCATTTTCCTCCTGCCTGGCAGGGGGTCGGACTTGAAGATCTACAAGGTCCCTTCCAACCCTACTTCTACGATTCAAGTAATATTATCTTTTTTTAATTAAAATTGGGCTTTTTAGCTTAGAATTATGTCACTTAGTTCCTTACAGCAGGGGTTGGCAACCTTTTGCCAAGGAGCCACTGCTTGTGACCCAGTCTCCACTATGAGTGGCAAATCTCTGCATCCTTCTTCATCCCCAAATCCCAAGCGATCAGCAGATGCTGCGGAAGGAACAGATGGAAAAAGAGAGGGGTTGCACCCTGGGTACACTTTTTCTGCTGCCGATCCCTGAGCTGTCATGGGTCAGATCCAGTCTCTTCACAGGCTCCATCCAGCCTGTGGGCCATAGGTTGCTGATCCCTGGCCTGTGGCACTAAACATCAGCATGTACGTTTTAAAGATGTGGTAAATCAATACTTTTAACACCAAATCAGCACTCATGCCAAAGACCACAAGGGGGTCAATGTGATGTTTCTATAAACACTTGCATGTTGTATCTCAAAAATTAATTTCCAATTTAAATGCAAAACACAATTCTAAGAACTATTCCAAAGTTGAATGCAATTGGGATTTTGTATTTATGTATGCGCATATTTTAAAACTTTAATTTATAAATGAGTATTTCAAGTGCAGTCTTTAAACTTCCTCAAATTCTTACTTCTGAATCATTGTCTGCCATTCTCCTTCCCGATCCCCTATAGGAAATCTGTCGATCTGAGCCTGAATTTTGGTTCTCCATTCTCGCATGTAGTCTTCAATATCGAACACAAATGGATGCTGCCCAAAATTAGCATCTACAACTTCGCCCGGTGTTTGAAGCCCTACTGTAGGGTACAAGTTTGGCTGCAAGAGATTATTTAGAATTAAACACTTTTTCTATTTATTCCAAATTTCTCCACCTCCTTTACTGATTTTCAGCATCCCCCTCCATCACTTACCAGTGGCATAGTAACAATTTCTCAGCTAGCTCTTCCAGTGGTTAAGTAAATTTATGTACCCTATAGCAATTCAACACAATACAAGGTTGCAGCACCACTGGGAGTGAAAATAATCCAAGGCTCAATCTTGGTGATAATTTATCCAGTTAAATGCAGTTAAAGCCTGATAAGCATGACAATTTTTGGCTTTAATTTTATAATGCGACTTTCCAAGCCAAATATTAAATCTTGACACACACGCAACTTTTTTGGTTTTTTTCTGGAAAGTGGCACAATTACATCATACAACAGGAATGTGCACCTAAATCATAGTCCAAAAAGGGTATGTCTACATAGACCTGACAGCCCAACTGGACATACCCCACAACTAATTTTAATCCAACTACAATGGATAATAAGTGAAACTATGGCAGCACATTTTTCAGTGTGACCTGTGCAAGACCCTGTGTATGAACACTGGTTACCAAGCCATGCCAAGGTCTTTGCTGTACATCTTCACTAACTGTGATAATCATTTGTTTTAATCTAGCTAGTATAAATCTGCTTATCTAGCTGTGTAATTCCCTAAACTAAAGCATACCACTATCCAAACTGAAAACCTAGATTAACTAAAAACAGAGAGGATAAGGAAAGGTGAAATAAATATATCATGCTTATATGCATAATGTTGAAGATCTCTTCACACAGAATAATTTAGATAAAATAAAATAATATTCAATTAAAATATGATACAAGCACTTCAGGTATGCTGTCAATGTTAAGCCATTTCCAGTTGGCTAAAATAATCATTACATTTATGTCTTATACCATACGGTGAACCCTACAGGAAGAGAGTTTGAAATAAAAATGTTGCATGTGACTTGTATTGACACCATTTCTTATAAAATACAATCCTTCCTAGAGAAGTTCATAGTTGATTTTACACTCACAAAATTGGTGTTTAAATAGGTCTTCCCTCTGTACACACAACCCATGCCTCTTGTGTATTTACCTTATTTTTAAAAAGTCACTTAATACATTCTTGTTCTAATTACTGATCAAAATTCTCAAGACCGTGCCCTGAAATCAATACTGTAACTAGAACATGGGGGAAATGGTATATTTGCTTTTTTTTTTTTGGTATGAGCATCTGGTCTGTTTCATTGATGCTTATCAACTATATTGAAACTGAACGCTAGAAATATTAGTTATATGCATAAGAATGTTGTAGCATACGTTTCTAAACAAAACAAGCAGTTATTTTATGTTTATAGCAGGTGGAAAATCTGACTTCCTATTTGAAAAAAAATCAACTTATCTTACCGGTAGATCTGTGAAAGCAATACCTGTAATGAACAGAAACACATCAAAAATTAATTCAATCAATTTTTTATTAACACACACACACACACACACACACACACGAAAAAAACATGTTGAACAAGAAGCTTCCTAGAACTTTTCTTCTCATTTACAATTCACTTAATCAGAAATTAAGAATTTTAAAACTGTGGACTTGGATCAAATAAGACTATAATAACTACATTATTTAATAGCTAGAACATTAGATTTTAAGATCTAAGCTTCTCTAACAATTATCTATACAAGTCAGGAGTGCTCAACCTCTGGCCCATGGGATAGATGTGGCCTGCAGGGCCATCGTATCTGGCCTGCAAGCTCCTTTCCCTTGTGGGGCTGTGGTGGGACTCCCAACCCCCTCTACACAGCCAGACGGTAGGTAGCTGGGCTTGCCTGGGTGCTGGATTGGGAATACCAGCTAAATCTGGCCCACAGACAGACTGGGCACTGTCAATCCGGCTTGCTGGGCAAAAGGGTTGGGCACCACTAGTATAAGTAAACAGAAGTCACCAAAGCTGTCTCATAACAGCAAATATAATGTCTGTGAGCAACTAGGTTGTGTAATTGATAAGAGAAGACAAAAAGGTCACTATCTGTCAAAGAGAAAAAGGTAACAGGGAATTATGGCAAACATTTTCAAAAAGGTTAATAGAAGTCATATATAGTATTATTAAGGCCAAACCTTTCAAACTTAATGTGTGTGCAGTTGGATTCTGACCACAGTTTACAGAAGCCTAAGTATAGATTTAAAAGCTTATCTTAAATCAATCAAGTTTGAATACTGTATCTGAATTCCTTGAATTACATGGAGGAATGCAACATAATATTTTCATAAGAGATTTTGTGATCTGCATGTTATAATATTGAGACACTCAAGTTTTACTGCAAAGATTATGGGCAACACATGAAATTACTTTTCTTGTTTGCAAGAATAAAGCAGAAGTAGTAATTCTATGTGAGTGATGTTCTTCTACAAAATTTACGGAAGTATTGCTGAAAATTAACTAGATCCAATTCAAACTATTTTTGTTTTGAAGTATGGTAAATTTATACCAGCCATCTTGATACCTAGTTTTATACCTATGAGCAAGCTGATAACCCAAAGAACCAAAAAGATCATTTTGCAATCAATCTCAAATTTAGAGAAAAATCTGACCTCTATACATTTCCAGAGCGCTAAACACTTTTTAGAGAAAATGTAAATTAAAACACCTCTACAAATAGATTTTGGGAAGTAAAAATCCTTATTTGACAGTTGAGAAGTATTTCATAACTTCCTTCTCCTAAAGTTGAGAGGGTTTTGGTTTTATTTATTTTTTAACTTTTTTCTAGTCAGCGTATGATGATGATGATTCAAGTCCATTTTTTTCTCTTTTAGTCTCCTCTATTTAATACCAGTCATCTAGCATGTTTAATGGCTAAAATAAAGCTTCTGATTTCTCTTCATCTAATTGCACTAACATCCCCATCCTCTGTCACTGAGACACTTGATTTGGGGCCCCTGATTCCTTACTGTCATCCTTCAGCTTAAAGATATGACCAAATTCTGGCAATTCCTCCCATCACATTCAAAATCCATTATTTTGCCTATTACTAACAGTTCATGTCCTAACCTTTTCTTACATACCTTAATTACTGCAACCTGCTAGATTTTTATATTTAACTTCAGTCTTCTCTAATCTGTCCAAAATAATCAAACCCCCCAAATATATTTGTACAGACATTCAGAGACAATCACACTAGCCAAACTTATCAACTTTGTTTTTAAGGCCCACTTTCATGTCTAAGTACCTCTCCACCAATCCTACTCTAGCCAACTTCAGAAATCACAACTCTTATTAGCCATCACACTTTGTCTGAACCTTATTTTGTGCTAACACTTACTACTCAAAAATACTTCTACACCTGCTCACCATGCCACAACCTTTTTTTTTTTTTTCCACTTCACTGCTGATACAGATAAACACACACAAAAAATATATATTTGATCACTAAAGTGTATGTGACTACCTGAATCGCCAGATAATTAATCTGAAGAGTAATACAATTCAAATTAATACCACTTCTTCCTACTGTTCTCATCCACAGTTTCTGTAAAAAGTGGGGTAACAAGACATGGTTCCTAATTTTAAAGTAAAGGTTAAACTGACAAAACTTGAGCTGGTCTTCATTGGTGGGGGCCCACCTTTTTGACAGAAATGCCACAAATTAGGCATCCCAAATCTCACTTCAGTATTCTTCCCTAGCACTGTCTTCCGCTCTTTTTTTGTACTCTGCCCAATCTGTGAGATGCTTTTTACTCTCTGCCTAATCTGATGCTTTTTCCACTCCCTGCCTTATCTGTCATGGAGCTACCTGTCCCCTCCCGGATCTGTTACGTGCCACACGCAGAAGATGCTTTTGCCACCTGCGGCACTCATGCTGTAGATTGGCCACCCCTGGTCTACTTAACTCGTTCATGGCTTTGTTCCACCTCCAAAAGGCTGGAGGTCTAGACTAGAGAAATTCACACTCTTTTCCTGAGCCACTGGATCAAAGGGATGTTTAAGATAAAGCTCCCTTGATTTAAGGAGGCTGATGTAGCAATTCTCCACTAAGAAGCACTAAATTACAAATAATTCTCTGCGTTCCTTTTGGTTGCAAAGCTCAGATTTGCTAAACAGGTTTACAGCAGTATGCAGTATTATTAAAGGAAAAAACTAAGTTTAATACCATAACTGAGGAAAATAATTACCGCTGAAGGCCTCATAAGATTATGTCAAACCTGTTTTAGTAACCATGACTTGGTATACACCTCTGGGGCAGAGGAGCATACATTTAATGTAGTTCTACTAATATGCTTTTCATTTTTTCCTCTAACCTTGCAGTTAAGCTCTAGAGTATTGTTAGCTATGACAGCTATGACTTTTCTCCATACCCAAACTGTGTCCATTTTTCGTGTAGAAGCAGGTATTGTTGATAAGGTTTACACAACAACCAATGACATCACCAGTTGTGAACGTCGGGCCATAGGGTTGTCCCGTTCCAGAGGAACAGAATGAATGTCCATCATCTCCATGGTAACCATACGAATGTTTATCCCAACCTAAAACAAGACATATAAAAGGTTTAAATATACTTGTTTCTACTACAATATAATGGTGGGTGGAAAAAGGTTATTTTTTTCTGTGTACATTTCCAAATCCAGTTTTGAATAAGGTTGATTACTACTGCTTATTTGCATCAGCTTTCTTAATTTCAAAAACCTACCTGCAGTTTGATATACCTCAAAGTGGTGAGGGTTCCTCTGAATGCCATCAAACACACTTTAAAAACCTATTCTTGGAGCCACAGGTCATGGTACCAATCATACCGGCTAAGGAACCAGACTTATCTGTAGAGAAAGTCACTTCTTGCCCCTGAACATCCTTATTTGCTGTTCAGCAACAAGAAGTGCTTTCTCCACACAGCAACCAAGCTTTTAGACTAGAACAGGGCTATCAAAACTTGTTAGGCCCACTAGGTCAGATCTGGACTGCAGGGCTCAAGGCCCAGATCAGACCCAGCTCCAGCAGTGGGGCGACTGGTGACAGCATTAGCCTCCAGAAGCATCTGAGCCTTTCTGCTGGCTCAGGGCATTACGAAAATTAGTGGTGCCACTCCAAAATGAGTCCCTCACTGGGTCCATGCCCTGGAATTTGGTGGTGGGGCAGTTGACAGCAATGTTAACACCATGTAGGAGTGTTGCCTCAAGGAGCAAAGGAAATTAATGCTGCCACTGCTCACCCCATGCCCAAATTTCCAAGGCCTCTACTAGTCACCCCATTCCTGAATTTCCAGGTGCAGATGACATGGCTTGTGGGCTACATTTGGTCTGTGAAGCCACATCTAACACTCCTGGATTAGAGTATTACTAGTCTTTTTATCCCAAAGAACTGAAGATCCAGAAGTTAACCCAGGGGAAGTCAAAACCATTGGGTAATCAAAATATACTCAAATAAGGACCTAATTCTACATTTAGAGAAGCTGCAGCTTCACATAGTTAAACTTTCTTCTTTCTTTTAAAAGGAGATTATTTACTAAACACTCGCAGATTGAGGAGATTATCTGTTTCAATCTACATCCTCATGATACGTTTCAGTACTAATACTTAGGAAAGGAGTGACCTTCAGGCACCATATATGCACCTTAACAGATCTAAATGTCTTGTGAAAGATTGTACAAGGGGTCCTAAACCCAATCCATCCCACCGCTATTTTACATAATTAGAACCCAAACAATATAATTGAAGAACCAGTTAAACTATATGGGAAAAACACTGTCTTCCTTTTATTATTGTAAGAGCTCCCCATTTTGGGATATCAGACCAAAAAACTTTTAAATGAGGAAGAGAACTAAGGATTGTTTCCCCTCTGTTTTCAGGTATTTTAAAATTATTACCATACTAAACATCATATTTAAGAACACCGAGTACTAGCTCTATCACAGCTAGATACACCAAAGAACTGTTGTGTAAACAGATGAACTGAACTCCAGGAAACAGATTTAAAGACTACTTACAGTACAGTGAAATATGTTCTAAAGACTTCATTTACTATTATACATGTTCAGTTTTGTATATCTTTATAAATGGATAGGACCTTAAAGATAAAAGCAAAGATAAGCCTTCTGTCAAATAACCTCCTGATGTCATATTCCATAAGACTTGCACATGCATTTAATTTCACTTGAGTAAAGGGCTCATTTTATTAATGAATATGCATTCTGGCTTCTCTTACCTCATGAGATCTAGGGAA
>NW_005842229.1:500961-507711 GCF_000455745.1 Alligator sinensis
AAATTATAGGAGCATCTTAGTCATATATGAGATAATTAGAGGATGCAGGACCACCTTTGTCCACTTGATCATCACAAGGGATACGGGTTTTCCTTTTCCCATGGAAAAATGGAGTAAACAGTGGATTTTACCTTTTACCGGAGGCAAACGCAGATTTCTCATTTTACCAGAGAAGCGCACAGATTTTGCAGTTTTGCAACGAGCCCTCTGCAAGCTGGCAGAGCTCTAGCCTGCAGGAAGCTGGGAGGGAGCGGGAGGAGGCTGGTCAGGCACGGGGTGTCATGTGATGTAGATGCACAAGGCCCGTCAGTCTGCAGAGCAGCAGGACTGTGCAAAATTTTGGCAGCTGTTTTGTTTAGGAGGTGTTTCAACCGAATCCAAATCACAATGGAAGGCTCCGAAACGAAACAAGTCATCTGAAACGTTTGGAGAAATTTCAGAGTTTTGGAGCCAGGCTTGCAGGAAAACAGCTGTACATGGCTGCCCTGCTGCGTGACTCGGCTCTGCAGGGAGCAGAGATCCATGCCAGGGGCCTCCTTGCCGCTGCTACCCGCCCCACGCTGCCCCGGCAACATGGGACTGCACAGGGCAGGCAGCAGCTATGAGGAGACCCCAGTGCAGATCTCTGCTCCCTGCAGAGCCAGGTCACGCGGCAGGGCAGCACTGGTCCATCATGCGACCTGGTTCCGCAGGGAGCAAGATCCAGGGCAGGCAGTGGCAACGAGGAGACCCCTGGCGTGGATCTCTGCTCCCTGCGGAGCCAGGTCGTACAACAGGGCAGTGCTGGTCCCTGCCGCACAACCGGGCTCTGCAGGAAGCAGAGATCCGGGGCAGCGCGGAGCAAGCAGCAGCAGTGAGGAGACCCCCAGCACAGATCTCTGCTCCCTGTGGAGCCGAGTCATGCAACAGGGACCAGCAGGCTTGCTTGCCACTCTGCGCTGCTTCCCTGCCCCACGACTTGGAGTGACAGGGATCAGAGATCTGCGCGGGGGTCTCCTCGCCTGCACGGAGGGCAGCAGCCCTCCACCTCCCCCCATTCACAGCCCCGCTCTGCTCTCCACTGGGGCCCCAAGCCCCGCCCAGCTGGGCAGTAGGGCTGGGCGAAGCTTACAGCCCGTTGGAAACAGATTCGGAGGAGATTCAGTGGAGATGAATCTCCGAAACAGATTTGGCAGAAACAAGACAGGACAGTGATCCGAAACAGACAAATCTGAAACCAAATTGAAACAAGCTGTTTTGTACATCCCTAGAGTGCAGCTTCCGCAAGTAAGTAGGTGGGGGGAGGAGGAAAATTGAGCTCCTGTGCGGGGTGGGTGCACGCTGCGGGCTCACCCTGCTGCCCTACCCCAGGCCCTCCGCAGCCCAGCAGGCGTGACCTGGCACAGCAGGGAATAGCCAGGCTGCACTGCTTGTTGCTGCAAGCTCCTTGTTGCCCTGGCAATGTGCCCCCTGGATGCACAGCACCTATGATCAGTACAACTCTGTGCCGCTGCCCTCACTGCAGCCATGTGCACAGGGGGCATGTTGCCAGCACAGCACAGAGCTCGCAGCAAGAAGCAGCTTCTTATTGCTGCCCCACTGTTCCCTGCCAGGCTGTGGAGGCCCCAGGGGGGTAGGGAGCCTGAGCCTTTAGCCTACACGCACCCCTGCCTTGCACACAGATCTGGGGGCATGGCTCCCCTCTTTTCCTCCGGAAGTGTGTGCAATCAGGAAGTGTGTGCACTGCTGGGAAGCCAGCTCTGCTGCCCCCCCTGCCCCATGCTCAGATTTGGGGAGGAGGCACAGGTTCCCCATACCCCATGGGGACTGCACAGCAGCAGGGAGCCAGTCTCCCCCACCCAAGCCCACAGCAGACAGCAGGGTGGAGCCAGGCTCCACTCTACTGCAGCAGCTGCAGCCTCTTGCCAGGTACAGGTGGCTGAGCAGCCACGTACATAGCAGCTTGTACTGCAGTTCCTCGAGTAGCCTGGGGCCCCCTCCAGCACAGTTGGGGGGACAGGGTCAACAGCAGGGTTGCGGGGGTTTTATTTTAATTATGGCTTTTTGGGATTTTAATCGAGAATTCATTATTTTATATATATCAGGGAAAACCAGGATCCCTGATCATCACATAAAGAGGATCAGTCTTCAGTCTAAATCAAAATATAAACCTGGCTACAGTTATAGCTACTTATATTGCAGGCTGTATAGATCAGTGGTGTTCAACCTTTTTGCTAGGTGGGTCAGGTGGGCAGTTCCAGTCCCTCCACAGGCCAGATCAGGCTGGTGGTCCTGATCCAGCAAATAAGGCAGGCTTGGCAGGGCCCTATCAGGCTGTGCAGAGGGGAGTAGGAGGCAGTTCAGACCCAAACCAGGCCCATGGGGGAAGGGGGCTTGGCCCTGCTTTAGCCATGGAGAAGAGGGGGCATTTCCCAGCCTTGTGGGAGGAAGGGGCATGACCCAGCCCCAACCCAGCTGCATGGGAGGGAAAGGGGTATGGCCTGGTCCCAAATAAGCTGCACAGAGGGAAGAATGTGGCCAGTCCCTGGAGCAAGAAGGGGGTGCGACCCCACCCTAACCCAGCTGCAGAGGGAGTGGGGTGCAGCTCAGCCCCGATGTGGCCATGAACAGGAGGGGACAGGGCCTAGATCCAACCTACTGCATAGCATGTAGGAGTGGCAATATTAACTGCCACTGCCCCCCTGCTGCCAAATTTCCTGACCTGTGGGGAGCGCTACGGGACAGAAGTCAAGGCTCTGGGACCCACATTTGGCCTATGGGCCAGAGGTTGTCCACCCCTGGTTAGATCAATGGTACAAGCAGTATACCCCTAAATATTCACATCAAGTAGATTTAACTTTTAAGGTACTGGCTCCTAATCATCTATAGGGATGTGGTGCCCTCCAGGCACATTTTAAACTGTAATTTGCTAATAACTGAATATCTGAACTTGCAGCAAATAGTATGCAAATATATCTACCAGAATGACTGATTATTCTGGGGTAATTCGGAGTACTTGCAACAGTCTGAAATATAAGAATTGTGGAAAGCACATAAAGCCAGTTCTTAACAGACACCAAAAGTCTTTTAAGACACAACTGTTAGTTGTGGAAGCTTTAAGTCCCTCCAGGATAACCTGGAAAACGTCAGTATTGGAACTCACTCATGTACACCAATTAGTGAACACTGTAAGGTATTCTTCACAGTAGCTCTTAACAAGTTCAGAGCCGAACTAAAGATTCCAAGGAGTCTAAATTACCACTGGTAAGATGAACTGTGGGACTTGCTACTGGAGCCTCCCCACCCAACAACTGCCCAAGACGCTTGTCTCGGTTACAACTGGTAGTAAGAGAAAAGGCTGGCCCCCTTCACACATTCTGGTATTTCTACTCTAGTGAAAAGCCAACAAGAAATTTGTCTATTGAAATAAATACCATGTCCTTACTAGAGCACTTAACCTTTTGAGGAACTGGCTGGCATATGTACACCCAAATGAAAGGCCTCATCATGAAGATGTACACAGTTTTGAGACAGATATGGATAGTAAGACTAAGCAAATGCAGGTTGGGAAAGAAACCTGAGGAAATAAACTGAGATGCAGCAATGGAGGAAAATTTGGAAGCGGGTTATTCATTATCTATACATATTTTATGGAAAGCAGCAAATAGTTATGAAGCATTCTACAGGTTTTTTAAAGGGTGATACACAACATGTTGCAGATGCTGTGGAGAAAGAGGCGCCCTTTTTCATATGTGGTAATTGTGCCCAGAGGTCCTAGTATTCCAGGGAGGAAGTGGGGCAGGGGTTGAAAAGAATAACAACTATTGGGCTGGGTGGGAATATCCCTTTGCATCTGCTATTTTGTCCACTGAATGCTTCTGCAAGATTACTTTGTGTGGAATGAAAAGCTGGCATCTATTGTGTTATCTGCTAAACTATGTATTGCTCAAATGGGGAAGGAACCCATCCCTGAAACAGTGATATACTAAAATATGGCAAATTCTGGTAATGGAGAAAATTGTCTCATCAGGTTAGATCAGTGATTCGCAACCAGAATATCATGGCACCCTGGGGTGCCTGGAGATCCTTTCACGGTTGCCATGGGGTGCCATGAAATGTTAACACACTTAAGTGTGCAAACATGATTCACAAGATAAACCCAGAGCTTTTAGATAGGAACCCAAAAATGTAAAGAGCATTCTAAATTGTTGTGGTCTTCCTGAATTTTTTGCAACAGAAAAAATGGCTCAGGTTTTTTTATGTTGTCAAAAAAATGAGTGAAAACTAAGAGCTGGCATTTTCTGAGAGGTACTTTGAGTCTAACAAGGTTGAGAAGCACTTAGTGGATTCCATTCCTGACTTATACCAGGAACAAAGGTTCACCAGTCAGTGTGCCGAGTCTTGAGCCAGATTCTTTGAATACTAATACTACTGAATGGTATTTTCATTTATATAAATGAAGCCCTCTTGTGCTGAGAGCTTTGTTTCTTTAGTTGCTTGAAGAAAAAGTTTAAGGAGAGGGAGAAAGAGAACACTTCAGACTTAATCTAGAGCAGCCTTCAGTTTCTCATTTGGAAACCAGAAATAGGCATGGACATCTTCTGCAAGGCAGACTGTATTCTCTAAAGAGGCAAGAACAGATTCTCCCCAGACCCTGTCAATAATCTGCACAAGCAATCTTTTATGAAACAGGTCAAAAATTTGGCAGCAAAAAAAAAGAAGTGAGATAAAGCAGGGTGCAAGATACCTGCTACTGAGGCATCACTATCACCTTCCTAACCTTCACTCGGCACCAAATGATCATAGGAAAGTAGGGCTAGCTGTAAGTGACCTTACAAGATCATAAAGTCCAGCCCCCTGCTCAAGAAAGGATCATTCCTAACTAAAATCATCCCAGTCAAGTGTCTGTCTAACCTGCTCTTGAAAATTTCCAGGGATGGAGATTCCACAACTGGTCTAGGTAGCTTATTCCAATGCTTGATAACCCTGACCAGAAATTCCATTCCAGTTTCACAGGACTATTTGTTCCATTCATCAAGAGCAGAGACCTTGGCAAGCTTGCCAAATCCACACGTATCAAAATTCAGTTCTCCTGTGCTGCTTCAAAGAAAAATTCTGACCCAATAAGTGAAGCTGTGTCGGACCTAAAGTGGGCCTCAGTTTTAAATTAAACCTTAAAACGTTGCTAATGCCCTCCACATTTGAGTCCACTAGAAAATTCAGTAACAAACTGATAATGCAACAGTCTACGTTGACCTGCACAAAATTAAAATCTAACATCAATATCTATACTAAATGAAAATGAGTAAGTCTGATGCAATCCATAGTGAAGTCTTAAGAAGAAATCAAGACTTCCAAATCAACCAATGCAATCAAAGGAACAGAGCAAGAGATACAGCAAGGACATGTTTCTCTGAATATCAAACCTGCAAAAAAGCATGACCCTACACTGCTTTGCAACTAAGTCCACCTGTATCCTGAATGAGAGAAACCTATACTAAATATACCATTACCTCTCTACCATTAGCAAAAAAGAATATACAAAGCAGCTTGTATTGCAGTTCTCTGAGAGGCTTCTATCATGTCATCTGAAGATACTAAATGACTAGAACCAAAATATAACAGCACTTGATTTTATGTTCTCAGTTACTGTGTTGACAAAACCCTGCACTGATTAACAATGTTTTGTTAACTCTGCAGTTACAGATGTATCTTAAAATTTTTCAAAATCCGAATTTAATACCATCTAATAATTCACTGATTTCAGAAATAGGAACAGTATAACTGGCAGCTGCTGTTACTATATCAGTATATAGTACTGGCAGGCAATTTAGACAGAAAAATAAATGTTTGAATGCATGAGAAACCAGATACTAAAGATACCATATAGCTAGTTTACTATTTACATTTGGTTAATATTAACCAAGTTTAAATATAAGCTTATATCTTTTAAAGTTCTCAATTCCTTGTACATACTTAAATGAGAAGCAATCCCAGGCCTACCCAAAGAAAAATTATTTTAGTGATAAGAATGTTCCTGCTTACACTGCTGGTTTCTTTAACGCAACATTTTAGGCAAGAGTATGAATTTCTGGTAGCTGCATTTCCTACAATACCCATAATTTATCTGAAGTGTCCATATATTAAGGCATATATTTGATAGCACAGACAATAAGTGCTCCAGGTATTACTGCCCTAAGCAATTAAGTTTACTGGAAGAAAATATTTCACCAACCTGTAAACATTTAAAATCTCAACCTCAACTTTTTGACACTAACAATAAGTCCAAAAAGAACAATTTTAAAGGCCAATAAGAGCTGGAATAGCCAAATTCCTTTGGTGTTTCAGGTTTTTTAAAAGGAAATGCCAACAATTAGTGTATTAAAACAGTACAATAATATTTTAAATTTATAATGATATAGGCCTCAATTTTGCAAATCAGTAAGGGCTATACACATGCAGCAAGGCTGCTCTGACATTGGAGCAGACTCGATTAATCTAGTCTGCTGCAACAACGGAGGAAAGGCAGCAAGAGGGCACAGCAGCCCCCCTGGCTCTCCAGGGACCTAGCAGACCTCCTGAGGCTAAAAAGAAAGGCCTACAAAGGGTGGAGGATGGGAGTCACCTCCAAGGAGGATTATTCTGCACTGGTCCGGTCTTGTAGGGAGCAGACAAGGAAAGCCAAGGCTGCAACTGAACTCCAGCTAGCTTTGAGCATCAAGGACAATAAGAAGTCCTTTTTCAGATATGTGGGGAGCCGGAGGAAAAGCA
>NW_005842229.1:507727-520580 GCF_000455745.1 Alligator sinensis
AAATAGGTACTTTGTGTCGGTCTTTCACCAGCCCCACGGGACGCCCACTTCCGCTACGGGACAGGGAAATCCGGGTGAGTTATAGGCTCGGCAGTGCTATGTTGGCTAGCACTAAGGAAGAAAGAGACTTGGGGGTCATCATTGACCACAAGATGAACATGAGCCTGCAGTGCGATGCTGTGGCTAGTAAAGTGACCAAAACGCTGGCTTGCATCCATAGATGCTTCTCAGGCAAATCCCGGGACGTCATTCTCCCCTTGTACTCGGCCTTAGTGAGGCCGCAGCTGGAGTACTGCGTCCAGTTTTGGGCTCCACAATTCAAAAAGGATGTGTGAGGGTGATCCCCTGCCCTCCATTGATGCTGACTTCATGAAGGAACATCTTGAGAAGCCGGATACCTTCAAGTCAGCCGGCCCTGACAATCTTCACCCCAGGGTACTCAAGGAGATGGCGAGCATCATAGCCCAGCCTCTAGTGCGGATCTTTGAAAACTCTTGGCGCTCTGGTGTAGTGCCCGAAGACTGGAAGAAGGCCAATGTGGTGCCTATCTTCAAGAAAGGGAGGAAAGTGGATCCGGCTAACTATAGGCCCATCAGCCTGACTTCTATCCCGGGGAAGATCTTAGAAAAGTTTATTAAAGAGGCCATCCTTAATGGACTGGCCGACGCCAACATCTTAAGGGATAGCCAGCACGGGTTTGTTGCGGGTAGGTCTTGCTTGACCAATCTCATTTCCTTCTACGACCAGGTGACCTATCACCTGGACAAGGGAGAAGAGATTGATGTCATATATCTTGACTTCAAAAAAGCCTTCGATCTGGTGTCCCATGATCGCCTCTTGGAGAAACTGGCCAATTGTCGCCTTGGGTCCTCCACGATCCACTGGCTGGAAAATTGGCTCCGGGGTCGGACCCAGAGGGTAGTAATCGATGGAAGTCACTCATCGTGGTGTCCTGTGACCAGTGGGGTCCCCCAAGGCTCTGTCCTTGGACCCATACTGTTCAACATCTTCATTAATGATGTGGACACTGGAGTCAGAAGCGATCAGAACTGGCCAAGTTCGCCGATGACACCAAACTTTGGGGCAAAGCATCCACACCAGAAGACAGGCAGGTTATCCAGGCTGACCTGGACAGGCTCAGCAAGTGGGCGGACGAGAATCTGATGGTGTTCAACGCCGATAAATGCAAGGTTCTCCACCTTGGGAAAAAAAACCCGCAGCATCCTTATAGGCTCGGCAGTGCTATGTTGGCTAGCACTATGGAAGAAAGAGACTTGGGGGTCATCATTGACCACAAGATGAACATGAGCCTGCAATGCGATGCGGCGGCTAGTAAAGCGACCAAAACGCTGGCTTGCATCCATAGATGCTTCTCAAGCAAATCCCGGGACGTCATTCTCCCCCTGTACTCGGCCTTAGTGAGGCCGCAGCTGGAGTACTGTGTCCAGTTTTGGGCTCCACAATTCAAAAAGGATGTGGAGAAGCTTGAGAGAGTCCAGAGAAGAGCCACGCGCATGATCAGAGGTCAGGGAAGCAGACCCTACGATGACAGGCTGAGAGCCCTGGGGCTCTTTAGCCTGAAAAAGCGCAGGCTCAGGGGTGATCTGATGGCCACCTACAAGTTTATCAGGGGTGACCACCAGCATCTGGGGGAACGTTTGTTCACCAGAGCGCCCCAAGGGATGACGAGGTCGAATGGTCACAAACTACTTCAAGACCGTTTCAGGCTGGACATAAGGAAGAACTTCTTTACTGTCCGAGCCCCCAAGGTCTGGAACAGCCTGCCACCGGAGGTGGTTCAAGCGCCTTCATTGAACACCTTCAAGATGAAACTGGATGCTTATCTTGCTGGGATCCTATGACCCCAGCTGACTTCCTGCCCTTTGGGCGGGGGGCTGGACTCGATGATCTTCCAAGGTCCCTTCCAGCCCTAATGTCTATGAAATCCACTTTACAGATGACTTGGGGGTCATCATTGACCACAAGATGAACATGAGCCTGCAATGCGATGCGGCGGCTAGTAAAGTGACCAAAACACTGGGTTGCACCCATAGATGCTTCTCAGGCAAATCCCGGGACGTCATTCTCCCCTTGTACTCGGCCTTAGTGAGGCCGCAGCTGGAGTACTGCGTCCAGTTTTGGGCTCCACAATTCAAAAAGGATGTGGAGAAGCTTGAGAGAGTCCAGAGAAGAGCCACGCGCATGATCAGAGGTCAGGGAAGCAGACCCTACGATGACCAGCTGAGAGCTCTGAGGCTCTTTAGCCTGGAAAAGCGCAGGCTCAGGGGTGATCTGATGGCCACCTATAAGTTTATCAGGGGTGACCACCAGTATCTGGGGGAACGTTTGTTCACCAGAGCGCCCCAAGGGATGACGACTAGGTTGAATGGTCATAAACTACTACAAGACTGTTTCAGGCTGGACATGAGGAAGAATTTCTTTACTGTCCAAGCCCCCAAGGTCTGGAACAGCCTGCCTCCAGAGGTGGTTCAAGCACCTACATTGAACACCTTCAAGAGCAAACTGGATGCTCATCTTGCTGGGATCCTATGAACCCAGCTGACTTCCTGCCCTTTGGGCAGGGGGCTGGACTCGATGATCTTCCGAGGTCCCTTCCAGCCCTAATGTCTATGAAATCTATGGAACATGGTAATTACAGCACTGCAGTGGACTCCAGCACCATGTGCATTAGCATCCCTGTAGTGAAAAATGGCAGTGGGCGAGCTTTAGTTGAAGTGCCCCACCACCATTTTTCAGCATGGGGACGCTAACACACATGATGCTCAGGCACTCTAATTAGAGTGAGCTCCCAGAGCACATACATAAATGTCCTAGGACTACAGAGGTGCTTAAAATGTAGCCACGTTTTTCAGCCACTTTATGTTCTTAATATTAAGAGAGAAAAGGAAATTCAGTGTTGAAACAAAAATAGTATGTCCTGCCTACTCTTAAAAAAGTGACAAGGTTTTGCTCACAGGAAGGCATCTCTATTAATAACTATTACAAAAACATCTCTTCTGCACAAGAAATCCTTTTAGGGCTTCACATTGTACATGACAGTTTGTTTCATCAAACTGCAATTTGTCCTATGGCTAAGATGCACTGAGATGGTTATAAACAGGACAAGTATCTTAATAGTTTAGTGCTGGGAGCTAAATACATTGTTGGTGGTTAAAAGATCTTGATATTTACTCTGAAACAGATATTACACTGTAAAACCATTAAGTTTGGTTGCATTGTTTCATAAATCAAACACAATACTAATAAATATTAGACGTACCTGGTAGCCTATTCATGTTCACACCTTGAGCAGAAAGCCCAATTCCCATGTAACTGTAAAAATAAAAAACAAAATAAGCTTATCTTCTTTTACAACATATCAACAACAACAAAAATATATGAAAGACATTTCCAAGAAACACTGCATTGGTGAATCTGTTGCCAATTAAGCTGATGAGAAGTTAACACAGGATACACACACAGGCATAGTGGCAGAGTTATCTAACAGGAAAGTAACTCCTAGTGAAATAAGTATGTCATGTTAAATGTTTGCTGCACGGGAAGGTGAGAGGCTGAAGAAGGAAATGATTACCAAATACATTTTGTTATCTATAGAAAGTAGGGCTAGAACCATCATATCAAGTACAGAATCTTTATTTTGTTCAGCTACTCATTTGCTATAAAAAACAGAGGTAGGTAAAAATGAGAGATTTTGCTGAAAAGGCTTAGAAGCGAGTGTGACCATATGTGTCAATTTAGCCGGGACAGTCCTGGATTTCAGAGGCTGGTCATGGCCGGCTTCTGAGAATTATAATGAGCATCCTGAAAACAGGAGCATGGGGCACAGTCTGGCTGGCAGTCAGAGTGCTGGGCAAGCAGGCATTGCTACCTGCTCAGCATACCACCTTGCCCCTGACTTTTTTTTTTTTTTTTTTTTGGGGGGGGGGTGGGGGGGGGGGAGGAGAAGAGAAAGTCCTGAAGGGGGCAGAGGGGTACTGTCCCAGATGAATGTCCCAGATTTCCTTATTGTCAGCCTACCTGAAGTAGCAGTTTTTAACCTTTATTTATTTATTTATTTTGCATGAAATACCCCATTTTCAGGCTCACAGCCCAAATTCCAGTGCAAGTCTGAAAGCAACAGTTTAATGTCTATTAGGCTCATTACCTCTGTCATTAGGTGGCATTTGGGGTCATAACCCCTTGTTTGGGAACCAGTGGCCTAGAGAAAGATGAATACCCACTCAGTTCACTGTCTTACCAACACTTTTTTACCAAAACACAGCTCCTTCCCAAGTTAGATACTTACAGATTACACATATTTTCAGAAACTGAGCATATTTTTGGGAGACATTTATGAAACTGTCATTCTAATAGTGAAGGACTAGTTTAATGTGATGTGGCAAGGTAGTCCTTCGAGATATACTGATAAGATGATCAAAGTACTCAAACCACTCTGCAGCAACCAAAAAGGGAAAATACTATATTGTCTGATGACTGCTGAAGTTTTTAAATTTAACATGTATTATGAGTTATTGCCAGGTCCAATATAACCCAAAATTTACTTCTATGAAAATAAATGTTAATAAATCCTTAGTTCAAAAGACTGTCTCTATGATTCATACAGAAAGCACAGAAAGACTGGGAAGCTTTATATTGAACTGTTTCTCTGCTTTTTCAATCCAAACATTGAAGCATTTTAAAACAATGCATGAGAACACAGTGAAATTAGCTTGAGCCTGCTTATAACAACACAAAAGGTAAATTGATGATGGCCCAAGATGAAAGAAATACGAGACCCACCCAACAAAAAGCTAGAATTTTGTATTTTCTATATCAATAACTATAAATGTGTTATAAATTTCCCTCCTTAAGCCTAGCAACTCCAATTTAAGCCATGTGTGTAACTTGTTTTGATAATACTTAGAATACTAGAAAATTCTACTATTTAGAATAGTTCAAATTAGTTAATATATAAAAAGCTTCCAACATGCAACAGCAGAAATGAACAAATATGAGACAAAAAAACCAACACAGTCTAAGTCAGGGCTGTCCAACTGGTGGCCCACAGGCCACATGAGGCCTCCAAGTGGTTAACTTGTGGCCCTCCATCCCAATTCCTGGTGCAGGGGCTACTCTTTCTTTCACTGCTCCAGCTGCCGCTGCCAGTGAAGTCTCCTGCTCTGCCCCTACAGGTGTGGCCAAGACAGCCTGCAGCCAGGTGGCTTGGGGGGGATTTGGGGAGATTGTACAGCACAGGGGGACCACTGTGGCACATGGGGCTGCTGGCACAGTACAGCAGGGGAAGCACCCACCACATGGTGTGAGGATTGGCACAGTGTGAAGCAGCGCATGGCCTGGCCTGCACTGCAGGCAGCCAATAGGGCATGCAACCCATAATGAGTGTGGCTGGGAAGCTCAGGGCTAGCCCTTGACCACTCAGAAGCTGGACAGTCCTAATCCAAGTCAAAGACCCTACTCTAAATATTTTCACTGTATAAATGATTTTCAAACAAACTTAAATTCTGAACTACAAGTTTAGTTGCTATTTTAACATCAGCTGTCTTTTATATGGCCTTAAAAGCAGCCAGCTTGTCACAGTTATGACATGCTTCACTGTGCAGGTCAGTAATTCCCTGCCATGTCTCCAATCATTACCAACAAGCTACCTGCTGCACTCTTGCTTCATACAGTTGCTACATGCAAAGCACTTCTCCAGTGATGCTTGATGCATCACGTGCAGTCCCTTGAAAGTGCTAACAATCCATAATGGAACCTCAGCACTTTAAACAGGCAGATCACAGCATACTAGATACAAAGAAGCTGAAGTGAAGGCCATCAAACAAAGGAATTAGTCTTTGTTGTACTGCTAATTATGTTTCTGAGGCAATGATCAAGATAAAGTGAACATAACCACCCCAAAAAGCTTCTGTGGAAAAAGCTAAATTTTATTTTGGCCAATGTGGAAAAGGAAGAATTACAAAGCTATCCTGTAATCCTGATATGCGAAGGACTCCAAAAGTAAAAGTTATATCTGAATCTAAAAAAACAGAACAAAAAGTTTCTATGAGCAAGTTTAAAAACACCAATTTCTTTCATCAGTATAATCTAGATAGTTTTTAGTTTGTTAACCAGAAAAAAGCTTCTAAAGTTCCAAGTCAGCCAAATTACATCAAAAACAATTTTTCTATCTAATTAGTAAAAATTAACTGTCAGCATTTTATAAGGGGCAATATTACACCGTGTCAAACTGCACGATGCTCAGTAGAGGCCAAGTACAACCAAACAAAGACAGACAACCTATTTGTTAAGTGTCACAGAAAGATATTCATTCCTGTGAAGATGATAAAGTCTATTCTGCCCCTTTCATTCAATATCCCCCTTTTAAGTACAAATCTATTGATACTAGTGTGAAGAGATGTATCCCAATTTAAGCACCGCTATGGACAGTTAAGTTTCAACTACTGAAGCTTAAATACAGTGACACCAATCCCAAATAAAAGGATTATTCCTGTAAAATATGTATGTTTTTGCAATTCCTTTTTGTTCTTTTAGCAGCGAGAAGGTACTTTAAACTATATAAACTACAGTGAAATTAGACAGTATTTCAGAATAATGTATATTTTTATTATAAGAATCTGAAGGAAGAAAGCTAACTACAATTTCTAGCTCAAAGTGAGTGAAATCAAATACAGATTACAGATTAGGGTTTCTGTTAGACTGCGGGGCAAAAAGAATCAACACTTCTGGACTCTCACCAGTTTCCTTAGTTACTGTAAATAACATCTTATGCTGATAGGCTGTTCTCATACTGTATTCAAAAAAGCTCATACAAATGCACTTAAGATGTTATTTTCCCATTTGTTTTTCAGCACCTACAGTTTCGGTCCCTTAACGTTTTTCAGTTTATAAAACTGATAGAGAACAAATTTTGACCCAAGCTATTTTCTTATACAAAGGACTTCCTTGGTGGAGGAATAATACTGTAAAATCCCAAACTTGTCTCTCAGGTTCATATATCAGGAGGTTTATTGTTTAGAAAGCAAGAGGAAAAATTAAAGGGTTCCAATACAAAATGAAGAAGGACTAGGCAGCAAACAGGCAATAACAGACCAGCATCAAGTTGAATAGGGTTGGACAAGGCTGCTTTCAGATCTTGTTTTATTTACTGGAACAGCTGATACATATACACATAGGTTCAGCTTGGGAGACAGTCAGGATGCAAGAGAGGAACAGCAAGTGACCGTTACTTCTCACCACTCAGGCCATATCAAGCATAATATTTATCACAGGGAAAAGGAGGTAAATACAGCAGAAAGTGACAGGACTCACTCCAACACAGTTTGTAGATCAAAATGACTTGAAGATGGTAGTAGATAGACTGAGCTGCACAAGATGATATAATATTAAAAGGGCTGCTGTTAGTTATTTGCCTCTCCCGGCCACATCCAACCCATCTAAAGGAAAACTAACTGATGTGGACAAACAGAAGAAAAAAGGTGCGTCAGGGACAATATCTTGAACTATGACCTTAATCTAAATCCCAGGAATCAAATCACAGTTCATGATATATAAAATCACTAGCAAGATGGAGTACAAACTGATGTCAA
Source organism: Alligator sinensis (assembly GCF_000455745.1). Classification (NCBI taxonomy): domain Eukaryota; kingdom Metazoa; phylum Chordata; order Crocodylia; family Alligatoridae; genus Alligator; species Alligator sinensis. The sequence goes on from NW_005842229.1 coordinate 515,335, forward strand.
GTTGCATTCGAGTAAGTAAGGCTAATGATGAATTATTCACAGTCATTTCAAATCAGTACATGGGGAAGCAGAAGGCATTTAAGGCTGAAGACTAAACTATAAAGAAGGTAAATATCCAAATGAGGATAATTTCTAACAATATTTAAAAGGCATTTATATTCCTTTTGTATTTTAAGCACATTATTTTCAGGCTAATAATGAAGTGGCACAAGAACAACTTGTCAATTTCAAATGTTAGGAGCAATTTCTATATTTTTACATGCAGAATAAAATGAACGTAAATTCTTCAGAATACTACAGAACTAAGATTCAACTGTTTACCAAAAGAAGAAAAGGAACTCAGTCTACCAGAAGGGTAGCCATTAACAGGACCCTGTATTTTTTCCACTACAGCACACGCAAGAGTCTAGAGGTCACTACAGTGAGAACAAAGGAAAGGAAACAACCTGATAGCAGCTACACATTTTCAAGAAGTCCTTTCTTTCAAAGAGCTGCATTCACATTCTTACTGGAGCTTGAGTTTCTACCTTGATGTAGAAATAAAATAGAGATTAGGGAGAAGAAATTAAAAAAAAAAAGAAAGAATCAGAAGTGAAAAGGAGAAGGGCGCTGTAGTAATTTCAGGAGGTACACAATTAGAAATTGGAAAAGCATTACGGATAACCATTTAATACAATTTAGGTATTTAGATATGCAATTATAGCTAATTGAAACTGTTCACCAAAATTTTGCACCATCATGTTGAATATTCACTTCAGCGTTGAAGGTAATACAATTAATTCTCAAAATTCAGACCAAGCAGTAATTGGTCTAATCCGATTCTCTCTCATTTCTAAAAGCACCATGAATTCAAATGCTGCACCTAATTATTGGTTAGCTGGAAAGCTTGTTAGGCATCAATGACTAATTTAGATGCTGTCATTAGAGATTTAAAACATCATTTACTTTGTTTAATTGCACTTTATTTATAAAAGGAAAATTAACCAAACAACAAAAGTTTTACTTAAAAAAAAGCCAAACGTTTCATGGAGAAGCTACAATCTGAAGAATCAAAGTCCCTGTCAAGTTGTTTTGCTCACTCTTTCTACTGTGTCAACAGGTGATTTTAAAAGATGGTATACCTGGGGGGAGTTGCTCCATCGTGCCTTGAAATCCAAGTTGTTTTGGTGATGATGAAAATAAATGACCAAGCTGGTATCTGGATCCTGTCCTCACCTATGTGCTATAGATTTAAAGAAAGCAACTTAACACCATACAGTGGTAAAATCCAAGTTACCAAAATATCTGTATGGGATCTAAGGCAACTGAGTTCAGGTACTATTGAGTTCAAGTACTATTCAAGTGAAGGTCCTTCTCATAATACTTAAATATATCAAAAAACTAATATAGAGTATGAAGCCAATAAATAGTGTACAGTATACCATGGGTGCAGGTAGCAAAGGATATTTTTTATTGGTCAAAGTAATATTCTACCTACTAGGAAAAGTACATGCAAGACCTACAATTCTAGGGGTAATGGAAAAATCAGGTTACTTAACAGTTTTTTTGGTGTTAATAACATTTTTTCTAGAAAGATTTTGATCTACTAAATTTGAACTTCAGAGTTCCCTCTGGCAGAAGGCTTTCTAAGATTCTGCAATTTTCCTCCAGTAGAGCTCTCTGCAAGTATGCAGGTATACCCAACTGCAGAATACAGATAAAAAAAAGACCATCCAGTATATGCAAATATGTCCCGACTACCCAGCAATAGCCAATTCTGTATTTGACTATATTAAGCAGTCAAATAATTTCATATGAATGGACCTTATAAAAAAGGAACAATTTAACTTCTCAAAAAAGAACATTCCAAAAATGGGGACCTAAAACCCAAGAATGCAATTCTCTTGGACTGCTTCTGGTTTCTTTTGTTTTGTTTTCTTTAAATTAATATTTTTCAATCCTTTACAAAACCTGAATTTCAAAGTAGGCTGTTTTATTCCAATTCTTCACATCCAAAGCCTATTACAGAGTTTTCAAGTAATCCCTTTTTCCAGTGAAACTCTACGTTCTCTTCCTCATCTCCAACGTTCCAGTGAAACATACTTATTTACAAAGTGGGTTAGATACATTCCAAAAGATAAAAGAATGTAGTACAATTTGCCACTTATACAGCACCATCTCACCTTGGATTTTAAGTTAGGATAGCAACAAAATAAGCCACAGTAACATAGAAAAACTACTTCAGACTTTTCATGCATTTGCTTTTGCTCTGAGTGTCACCGTATGCCTAAACGGTAAGTAAAGATTCAGTGCATCTGACTGTGTTAGGATGACAAAATGGCTACTTTCCAAAAGATTTTCCATTCAGTCGTATTGCATAAAATGTACCAAAAAACCCATGCCAAAAAATCAGATTTAAAACCACACAGTCCCACAGCTGGAACGTGGCAGTAAAAACAAAGAAATTTCAAACAAAAGTAAGAACTGGACATCCCTTGTGTTTTGTAAAATAAATGTACTCAAGAAAGAAAAAGTGAACAAGCAGATGTGTCCAATATTTAAGAAAAAGCTGGTTTGGGATCATAGAAGAAAGATCATAAAACTTGAGAAACTGAAGAACAGTTCACCCTGAAAGATTCCTGCATATGTGAGAAAGGCAGCAAGAGCTTGGGCTTTGTAATGAGTACATACCAGTTGAACAAACTACAATAGGCAATGGCTACAACTTGCATCAATGCACTGGAAAGCTCACATTTGCATTTTACAAGATTGCCTTGTTTTGGTGAGTAGTTACGGTGTCTAACACCATCCACTGGTCCTGTGACATCTACGTGGAACACATCACGGGCCACCACCAGTACTCCAACCCCACCAGACGAACCGCCGCCAGGCCGGACCGGACCGGACCCAGAGGGGACCGCCTGAACCCCACTCTGCACCAGATGGACTTCATTTCGAGAGAATTCTTCAGCAACAGATGACCCCACTCCACCTGAAGAGGACCCCCGCGATAAGACTCTATATGGACTGAGACACTGTCTCCAAATCACTTCTTCCATCATTGCAGACCACTGTAATGGGTTTGTGTGCATCTACTGTCTTTCTCTCTCAGCGTTGCGAACCCCTCCCACCCCTTCCCCCACACCCGGGCTTAGTTGGCTAACTGTATTTTCTGTAACCTAGTTGCATTTCCCTCCTCACCCCCATCCCTCTAATGTTAGTCCCTCACTTGGGCGATTTGTCTTTCCCTCTCACTCGGGCGCTATGTATTTCCCTACCGGCTTTGCCATCTTTTTCTGGATTCACAATCCTAAACATGTACTAATAAAAGTCAATCTCTTTTCTCACTTCTACACCCACTTTACCATGCACATGAAGTATAGTTCAGGACGCTACCACAACCAAAAACTACCACAACCACAAAGGACTGATTATATAGTCACCATTAAAAAGAGCCATGATCTCACAGCAATCTAAAAACATTTTTTAACACTTTCTCTTAGTGCAGCATGATATGCATCAGTGAAGCCTGGTTAAAACAAGGTAATGCTGCCTTAATATGATTCGCATCTACACAAGACACTATCAATGAAACTACACCAGCTGCTAATCTCAGTGCAGGTAAAGTCTCAAATTATTGTACTTCAGAAGTACTATGTAAAAAGAGAAAAATCTATCCATACTATACTTGTTTTTTTCTACGTACTTTTGCATGACTAACCACTTTTAAATTCTGTTTCATTCTTTCTGAAGGTCTTAAAGAGGCCTTACTCTGCTTATAATAATTCAGTAAATATAGTTTTAGCTCTGCTTGAAGGGTTGTGCATCCTCACACTATCATGGGATATCCAGAGGCTATTTTATTTATGTGTTATCATCTTGACAGCAATTGTATTCTTGGTTCAATGGACAAGAAATCTCTCTTCCAGTGACTAAAAACACTGTGAATAATTCATGCAAATCTCCAATACTAAAACAAACACAAGTAACAAGTCCTTTGATTTTTCAGCTTCTTGGGAAGGAAGCGCACACAATTTGTCAGGCCTGACTCAAGAGGTCTAGGATTACAAGAGATCTAAAACAATTTAAAATGATAGCCCCGACGTGGACGACAGAACCACAATACAAAAGCAGGCATGAGACTATGGCCTAAAAAGCCTCATGAAGACAGATGGCCAACCAATCAGTTGCTTATAAGTTACATTTTTCTGAAATACCCGAGTTGTAATTATAAGAGTATTTTTACTTGATGAGATCTGCCTAGATAGGGCTTAAGTGACATAGTCCCTGAAAGAATGGAACCATAAGTACTAAACTGAAGTCAGACCTGCTTAAGTTACCACAGATAATTGCCGCGGACTGTAGCCTAAAGGTATTGTCTGGAAGGAGCAAGTCACAGAATCTTGCCCTAAGAAAGTGACTGTTAGAGATCTAAAGAAGGACACTTTGTGCCTTGTCTAACATCTCACAGCTATCTATAAAAGGTATCACCAAAAAACCTTGTTTCTTGCATACGTACTTCCTGGACTTCATGGCTTCAACAACACACTGATCCTAATTATAAGAGACCTGGGACCTGAGTGGGGTTCCCTCAAGGAGAATAGCATAGTTAACCCAAATCCTGTGGCACCATTGTACAACATCACCACACATATGAAAGGATAGAATTAACCTCACATTCTGATTATTGATTAAACGGTGATTGTGGGAGCTGGTAAAGAAAATTATTAATATGAGGGATGCATTCCTTCTCCCCACAATGAAGAAGCCAATGAAAGTTTTATGCAACTAAAGCAGCAAGAATGGCCATTAATAGATACTAAGGTAATTTAAATCAATCTATAAAACTAGCGTTACAAAACTTGCATTAAAACTTGATACAAAAAGAAAGCTGTGAGAAGGAAGGGTTATTGGTTGTACCGTGTTGATATAAGGACATAGGCAGAAAAAGTTCTTTGCGTAGATGTGATATCTTTTATTAGACCAACTAAATAGTTGGAAAAATTGTTCTTTGCAAGCTTTCAGGCACAAACACCCTGCTTCAGGCACAAAGACAGTCTAGTCTGCTGGTGAACTGTGTACTCTACTGGGTAGAAAGAAGGAAGGTGAAGGAAGGAGCATTCAGAGACATCTGGCTAGGAGAGGCACAGGACCACAAAAGGAATTAAAGTAGCAACAGACAAGCAAAGTAACAGTAGTTATGTAAAACTAATGGTTTTAAATGTTGTTCCAGTGGAACCATGGGGTTCCAAGATAGGTCAGCAGGA
>NW_005842229.1:520611-524303 GCF_000455745.1 Alligator sinensis
ACAAAGAGTCTGGGGGTAATGGTCGAGTGGCCTGGGAGGCAGTGCACTACTGTGGGGTTGGGTCACCAGGCTTTAGGATAGGAGTAGGATTCCACAGCAGAAAAAGTGATATGAAAGGGTACTGTTACTTCAAGAAGTTTGAAACCCACTGATTTAGACCACAATGCAAAACTGCATGGTCACAAGTAGGAGAGGAATACTGCATTTACTCAAATCTAAAATGAAGCATCCTCACCACATTCAACATGGGGGGAAGCCCCCCATTTTAGATTTAAATACAAGTAGGAGGGGGCACCAGCTGTGGCTCTGATTACACCCCTAAGCCTGAGCCTGGGGCCAGAGCTGGAGCCATAGCCAATGCTCTCCCTCCCAGCCATCTACCTCCCTCCTCCACCTCCCTGCTCCCTCTGACCTTTGCTCCCTGCTGTACTCATCCTTCGTCTGGCACCTCTGGCTCCTGCTGGGGCCCCACTCCAATTGGGGGCAGGGAATACATGTTGCCTTCAGCCCCAGCTTGGCCATACAGCAGCAGCAACTCTAGTGCCAGCTCTTGGGCTTGGTGAGCTGCCAAGACAGCTGTTGCAAGGCTTGGGCTGGAGGCAGTATATACACTGTGCTCCATGCCCCTAGCCAGACCAGGGCCCCAGGTGAAACCACAAGGAGACGGTAAGTCGAAGTGGGCAGGGGGAGGAAGCAAAAAGGGCAGAAACTGAGGAGGCAGGTAGGGGAGCAGGAGTCAGGGGGGACAAGCAGTACAGGGGAAAGCATGAGGTATGCAGGCACTGGGCAGGGGAAAGACGCAAGGGGCAGGGGCCAGTCCACTTGACTGTTCTGTCTTTACCTCACCACCACCTACCCTTCCCCACTGCTGCCTGCCCCGGTGGAGTGGTGGGGGGGGATAAATTAAAGATAACCCTCCAAAAATTAAATTCTAGACATGGACATTCTTGGATTCAGGTAAATGCAATAAAACTAAAACAGGAAGTATAGGAAAATTAAACAAAAGATAACAAAAACAAAGCCATGGCTTTTTGAATCGTTGTATTTAAAGGAAGAAAAAGCCAATCGTACAGTGTGCCTATTTTTAATTCAATTGGCTTATCTGTACTACAGATATAGGTAAGAGCTCCAGTCATGAATCCTATCAGCCATTGTAAACACAGAAACAGATGATCCCCATCTCAAAGAGATTAGAACATAAATTTTTATTGCTGTTACCCTCATTCTCCCTTCCTCTTTCTTCTTACTGTGTTACAGTCATTTGCTGCACTATCAATGTTATATTTTTAACTCTGAAACAGGGTCTTTCTTGCTATGTATACATGCAGTGCCTAATCCACTGGGATGTTAATCAGGATAGGGGCCTCAAGGAGCTGCCCTCAGTACAAACAAGGAAACAAAACAAAACATTACTAAACTGATCCAAAAATGTACTCTTTTCATGACCCCACGCACAATTTCAAGTCCAACAAAATAATCAGGGGTGCACAAATAGAGATTTTTTGGGTCGATAACAGATGGCTGATTTTTAATCAGCCAATACCGATCCAACTGATGATATGCATTGATTCACAGACTGTAAGGCTGGAAGGGACCTCGGAAGATCATCGGGTCCAGCCCCATGCACCAATCAGGAAAGATAACCGGGGGTCAGGTGACCCTAGCAAGGTGACTATCTAGTCTCCTCTTGAAGATTTCCAGGGTAGGTGATTGCATCACCTCTGGAGGGAGCTTATTCCACAGTCCACCCTGACTGTGAAGAAGCTTTCCCTAATGTTGAGCCTGAATCGATCTTCCAGGAGTTTGTGGCCATTACTCCTGGTTTTCCCCTTGGTTGCCCAGGTGAACAGTTGTTCACCGAGCCCTTGATGTACTCTCCTAGTGTAGCAATAAGTTGTTACCAGGTCCCCTCTCAGACTTTTTTCCTCAGGCTGAAGAGTCCCAGATCCCTCAGCTTTTCCTCACATGGCTTGCCTTTTAAGACTCCGATCATACGGGTGGCTCTTCTTTGGATTCTCTCATAGATTTCATAGACATTAGAGCTGGAAGGGACCTCAGAAGATCATCTAGTCCAGCCCCCTGTCCAAAGGGCAGGAAGTCAGCAGGGGTCATAGGATCCCAGCAAGATAGACATCCAAATGTCCATCTCGAAGGCGTTCACAGTGGGTGCTTGAACCACCTCCGGCGGCAGTCTATTCCAAACCTTGGGGGCTTGGACAGTAAAGAAGTACTTCCTTATGTCCAACCTGAAACGGTCACGGAGGTGTTTGTGACCGTTTGATCTTGTCATCTCTTTCGGGCACTCTGGTGAACAGATGTTCCCTCAGATCCTGGTGAGCACCTCTGATAAACTTATAGGTGGCCACTAGATCACCCCTGAGCCTGCGCTTTTCAGGCTGAAGAGTCCCATAGCTCTCAGCCTGTCATCTAAGGCCTGTTTTCCTGACCTCTTATCATGCGTGTGGTTCTCCTCTGGACCCTCTCAAGCTTCTCCACATCCTTTTTGAATTGTGGAGTCCAGAACTGGACACAGTACTCCAGCTGCAGCCTCACCAAGGCCAAGTACAATGGGAGAATGACATCCTGGGATTTGCTTGAGAAGCATCTATGGATGCAAGCCAGCGTTTTGCTTGTTTTACTAGCTGCAGCACCACATTGAAGGCTCATGCTCATCTTGTGGTCAAACATGACCCCTAAGTCCCCTTTGTCCAAAGTGCTAGCCAGCGTAGCACTGCTGAGCCTATAAGCATGCTGCGGGTTTTTCCTCCCAAGGTAGAGAACGTTGCATTTTTCAGTGTTAAATGCCATGAGGTTCTCATCTGTCCATTTCTTGAGCCTGTCGAGGTCAGCCTGGATTGCCCTCCTGTCCTCATGTGTGAATCCTTTACCCCAAAGTTGGGGGTCGTTGGTGAACTTGGCCAGTCTGCTTCTGGCCAAGTTCTCTTCTCTCAAGCTTGTCCACACCCTGTTCAAGTGTGATGCCCAGAACTGGACACAGTACTCCAGCTGCGGTCTCACAGGTGGCGAGTAAAGTGGAAGAATCACCTCCTTGGTTTTACTTGAGATGCATCAATTGATGCATGCCAGAGTATTATTTGCCCTACTGGCTACAGCATTGCACTGCCAGCTCATATTCATACTGTGGTCTATTATTACCCCCAGGTCCCTTACATTCTTGGTGCTAGTCAGTTTGGTACAGCCCAGTCTGTAGGTGTGTTAGGGGTTGCCCATGCCGATGTGGAGCACTTTACATTTCTCAACGTTGAACTTCATCAGGTTTTGATCTGCACAACTTACCAGCCTGTCTAGGTCCGCCTATATCTGTAGCCTATCTTCAAGCGTGACCATGCTCCCCCAGCACTTGGTGTCGTCCACGAACTTGGCCAGTGAGCTCTTCACCCCCACATCTAAGCATTAATATGCAGCCAGGCAGCTTAGAGAACAGTTGAGGTGGTAAGTCTGTTGTGGGGGAAGGGCAGATCGAGGCCCCCACAGTGAGGGAGTGGGGGGCTGGGGCAGAGGCAGACGCTGCCTAGCTGGGGCAAGGCAGGGCATGGGATGGAACTGCGAGTGGCGTGTCCGGGGGAGCTGAGGGGGGACAGCTTCTCTGCTACGTGCACTCCAGGACAGCATGGGGACACGTGTCCCCGGATCTGTGTATGGGGAGAGGCCAGGCTGGGGCCAGGGCAGTG
>NW_005842229.1:524315-537382 GCF_000455745.1 Alligator sinensis
CTCAGGACAGGCAGCAGTGGAGATGCTAGAAGGGAGGCTACAGCAAATTTTGGGATGGCTGCAGCCTCCCCGCCCAGTAGCCTCCCTCCAAGCGCTACCACCATCTGCCCTAAGCACAGCTTGGCCCAACCCCCACACTGGGAAGAACTCAGTGCAGCCCCAACCCCAGTGGCAGCTGGCCCTTGCCCAGCGCACAGATCCAAAGGAACATGTTCCCATGCCCTCCCAGGGTGCGTGCAGACGCAAGAGCTCCCCACCATCCTCTGGACAAGCCACTTTCAGCTCTGTCTCATGCCCAACCCTACCCCAGCTGGGCAGTGCCTGCCTCAGTCCCACTCCCTCCCTCACCATAGAGCCTCAATCTGCCCCCACCCCATGTCTCTTCCCTCCCTCTGCCCCTTCCTCCACAACAGACTTACCAGCCCAACACTGCTCTCCACACTGCCAGCCTATGCTCCTGGTCACCTGCGTACTGCACTGCAGCTGCGCACATGCATGAGGCATTTATCAGTGACATTATCAGCCACATCAACCAAAAAGAGTCGATTGCCAATACCGTAAATTTTCCTTTTATCAGTGCCAATCCACCTCTAAAAATATTACCTATTAGAACATGGGTGCTCAACTTCTAGCCTCTGCAGGGCTCCCCATAGGTTTAGAATTTGGTGGTGGGGGAAATGGTAGTACCACTCCCCTGATGCCAAATCTCTAGACCAGAGCTTTCCAAACTGTGTGCCGCGACACATTAGTGTGTCGGCGGCAGTGTGTAGGTGTGTCGCGCGAAATGCAGAAAATTTTGCGGAAGGGCACCGTGGAGCTCCTTTACTCGCATCTGCTTCCCTTGGCCCCTCCCCTGGAACTGAATTACTGTGTCGCGAAATGATGCATGTCTAAAAAGTGTGTCACCAACATGAAAAGTTTGGAAAGCTCTGCTCTAGACCAATAGAGGGAACCTTTGACCCTATGGGCTGGACTGGGCCCCCAGGACCCAAGCCCGGCAGGCAGGCAGAGTGAGGGAGCATTGCCAGGCCTCAGGGCCCAATCCTGGTGTGTAGGATTCATTCTGACCCACGTTATGAGCCCTGCTTTAATCATCTGGCACACTGGGCCAGCACCACTGTCTTAGAAGGACTGAAGTCATAAGACATTGGATCAGTGTTGTGTATCCAACCTTGGACCCGAGGATATTCCTTTGGCTCCACCATATCTAATGCATCAAACACAAACTACTTCGCTTTTATGCCAATCCTCTCTGCATCCTCAGACCCTACTTTGAATCAATCCCCTACAACAGGGAATTTTCAAACTTCCAAAAGATTTCAAATTTTTTGGATCAGTGTACCTCCAGCGGCCGGACGCAGTGGGGGGTGTTGGTGCGTGGCCGAATACTTAGTACCAGGAACTGCCGCATGCGAGCTTCCCCTGGCCCCTGTGTCTGGCTGGATGTGTGTTGCCTGCGCAGCAGAGCGGGATGGTGCGTGGTGGTGCTTATTTTGCTGACAGTCTCCTTGTGCCTCCTGTTGGTCTGTATCTATCTACTCTCTCTCATTTTTAGACTATGAATTCTTTGTGGCAGGGATAGTTTTGTTCAGCCCTTTCGTAGCATTAAAAATGAAGCTCTGGCCCACGATGAGGGTTCTTAAGCCCTACAGTAACACGAATGATTTTCAGAACTCACCTTCTACCAGAGCTTAAGGGATTCTATGATTTAAGGCAGGTTATCCCAAACAGAAGTTTACCCAACTATAAGAACACTATCAGAACTGCCCTCATGGTATACAATTCACCCAATGGGAGCAACGTGGAAACTGCCAAACAGACTGTAATGGCAGCAGCCAATAAGGAAATCCTGACTGCAGTCTAAAAGGTGACACTGCAAATTAAAATACTGAGATCCAAGTGGGAACAGGGTAAGTAGGTGATATTAATTAAAAGAAATGTCCTCTCTCATATCTCCTTTTATCTAATATTTGTACAAACCTTGCAGCCCAAGCTGTGGAAATCCTACAGATAACCAATTTGTAATATGAGCCCTGAACACATTTTGCCATTTTAAAGGCAGCTTCTACTTTACAATCCCATCAGACCTTTGATAACTGCCTCCCTTTGGCCAGAATGTTTGAGTGGCATTGTCCTAAATGGACCAGTGAATCAGAAAAATCTAGGAAGTAATAGGAAGGCTCCAAAAGTGACATTTCTCAGGCTAAGGATGCAATTTTTTAAAAATAAGTCTCTATTTAATGGTAAATATCCCTTTTAAACATTCTGATCTCTGAATGTGTGCACACATTACTAAGTTCTAAACTCCATGAAAGAGACAAGAGCCTCACTACAGCTCAACAGAAGGTTCTACTCAGCAACAGCAGCAGTACTATAATGGTAACAGAAGGGAAGAGGCATAAGTAATGGAAAATACCAAAAATACTTTATTACATAAGTTGATGACAAAGTTTTCACCTAAAGAATGGTGACTGATTTTGCTTACTTTAAAATAGGGGGGAAAAGCAGGAATTCCAAGATTAAGTATAAAAGTAATTAGAGCCATGGTAAGATTTTTGTATAAAGAAAACATTTCCCTCAGAGATAGCTTCTGATAGTACGGTATTTTAATCAGAGCAGGACCAAGACATTGAGCAGCTGTATGCTCTGAGATAAATGGGTAAACCAGCTAGCAGCAGCAAGTGCAAATGATTATCTAGAGATTTTTTTTTCTTACTTCAGGGAAGTGACACTGACAGGTTCTTCCCTCAACATATCCTGAGACAATTTTTGACCAAAAGAAAAAAGAAAAAGTTAGTTATCACCTCTAGGAGGCAAGGAGGACTCTGGGACCTCCCGATCTGCCCAGCCAGGGGCATGGACCAAGGTGGTCAAGGGCCCTAAAGCCCGCCGCACCAAGGCCCCTGCCCCGCCAGAGCTGAGCAACAGGTACGCACCTCTTGCTGCTCCAGCAGAGCCTGCTGAGTTGCCGGCTCCCACAAGCAACATGGGCCCAACTGCAGCTACCGCCCCTGCTCTCCCCAAGACAAAACGTAAGGTGTTTGTTGTGGGAGACTCCCTCCTGAGGGGGACTGAGGGGGCAATCTGCCGCCCCGACCCCTTAGCCCGGGAAGTCTGCTGCTTCCCGGGGGCCCGCATCCGGGACATTGCGGAGAGGATCCCAAAGCTCCTTCAACCCATAGACCACTATCCCATGCTCCTTATTCATGTGGGTACTAATGACAGCTTGGAGCGCTCCCAGCCGGGTCATAAGACGCTACAGGGATTTGGGAGCGGGGCTAAAGGGTCTGGGGGGCACAGGTGGTGTTCTCGTCGATCCTCCCAGTCTCAGGCTATGGGCTGAGGGGGGAGAGGAGGATCCACGTGGTCAACCAAAGACTGCAGTGCTGGTGTCATCGGGAAGGCTTTGGCATTCATGACCACAGGCCGCTCTTTGGCGAGAGAGGCAGCAAGCTGCTGGGAAGAGATGGCCTCTACCTCTCTCCCCTAGGGAAGAGGCTCTTCGCAGCCAGACTGGCTGACCTGCTCCACCGGGCTTTAAACTAAGCCTGCTGGGGGACGGGGGGACTACCGCCACTGCTGGCTTTGTGTCACCGTAAAACATGTTATGGCAGCACAAATGAGACGTCAGGTGATTTCTGTCTGTTTCCACCTTCAGCATCCTCTACAGTAGACAAGGAGAGCAACTTTATCATGCTATAAAGTGTCTACTGATATTAACATCTATTATTTCCTTTAATTTATTTGACATGTAGCTCAATATCTTTTAGTTACATAAAATAAATTAGATTTGGTTGCAAGAGCACTCTATCTTGGTAGTTTCTTTGCAAGAGAGTATGATTATTTGCCCTATCTTCCTTTTTTTGACAGCTTTTTAATTTTTCTCCAGTTGGCAGTTTTTTCTTCTGTTATATAAGTTATGAAAACCCTGTTGCCCAATACCTGAGGACAAATTTCTGTTTGGAGTGTGATTTCACTCTTTAGGTAGAGGGCTTGCTTTTCTGATAGGCCTTCTATGTCACCTGTCATTGATTCTGATTGCAGAGGTAGCCACAAACAGACACTTTGTTTCTCATTGTAGAGCACTGGGTGCATCTATACAAGACGTTAACTGCACCGTAGCCGAATAATACTGTGCAGTGGCACATCACAGCACCAACAGTGTGAATGTTACTGTCCAGTATTAGACTACTGCACAGTAGTGTTAGTTAAAAGGCATTCACCAGGCTACTGTACAGTAACTCTGGTTATGGTGCATTTCTTTAGTACTCGTATAATCAAGTACTAAATAAATGCACCGTAACCAGAGTTACTGTATACGAGTATAATCAAGTACTAAATAAATGCACTGTAACCTCTGTGCAGTGGCATCTCATGTAGACGTGCCCACTATCTTCTATCCATATGAGATGTTCTAAATACTCTTAATTCTGTGAGCTGAGAGAGTCATGGTTTGGCTCAGTCAGTGGTGCATACATTGATGATGATACTGTAATCTAGAAAATCTTGTTTAGTTTATAGGTATTCTTCAGAGTAGGAAAAAAGTGAAATGTTAATATAAGTGAATTAGACTGAAATGGAGGAAATGTCACTTGCAAATCAAAGGAAATGATCCCTCTGCTTTATTTGGCACTAGTGAAATCTCATACAGAGTACTGTGCCCAGTTTTTTGCCCCACACTTGAAGAAGGATGCGGACCTGTTGCGAAGAGTTCAGTGAGAGTAAGAAAAATGATTAAGCCCTGGGAAGCATGATGTATGAAGACAGAATAAAAAAGGTAGGGTTATTTATTTTGGAGAACAGAAGACCCTGGGTGTGGGGCAAGAGTTGATATGAAGGGTTAAATACCTGAAGGGCAGTTCTGGAGAGGATGAATATAGATCAGGGGTGGGCAAAATGTGGCCCAGGGCCCAGATGTGGCCCACCAGGCTATTCTATCCGGCCCGCAGGGCCCCTAAAAAATTTAGAAAATTTAATATTAATCTGCCCTGGGCTGCCTGTCATGCAGCCCTCAATGGCTTGCCAAAACTCAGTAAGTGGCCCTCTGCCCAAAATAATTGCCTGTCCCTAATATAGATTATTCTCTGTGGTCAAAGGGCAAAGGGCTAGGAGCAATGACCTCAACCTGCAGCAAAAGGAATTTAGGTTGGAGATGGGGAGAGGAGCCTTCTACCTATGAAGGTGGTCAAACATTAGAATGGTCTACCTAGAGAAGTTGTGGAATCTCCATACCTGAAAACTTTCAAGACCAGGTTTGACAGAAGCTTGGCTGGGATGGTTTAGTTAGGGATGATCCTGCCTTGAGCATGGGGCTGCACTAGATGACCTTGCAGTGTACCTTCCAGCCCTACTTTCCACTGATCCTATGATTTTCTGCATTACAGAATGGTGAATGGCTTTGCCCTGACCTGTATTCAGGCTTACTTTTTATTTAGTAGATCTAAGATGATCTCTGTTTTTTACCACATGTAATCTAGGCTTTCATAGTTTAACATTTTTCATTGCAAACTGAAATCACCATCTTGTTCTGATCATTCTCCTTCCTGTTTTTGTGAAAATTGAATTATGAATTATTTAGTAGACAGAGAAGGCCTGTATCTGATTTCATGCTCCCATGTTTCATTTGACACTCAGTATATGCCTGAATTTGGCAATCAGTGTTGTCCAAACTTAAAAGAAAAAGCAAAGGAATGAAAAGAAAAAAATCTTTGGAGTTGTCAAAATGGTTCCCTGCCTTGAAGTGGGGGAAGAGAAATGAATCCTGTTCTCTTGCCTCAGAAGTGATTGCAATATAGAAGTTCTAATTATGACCACTAGGGCTGTGCAAAGCTTCAATTGCTGATTCAATTTGGAGGAGATTTGGCCTTATTCGGCAGCTGAATCTCTGAATCCAACTTGAATCGAGTCAGGAGACCCATTAATCTCTCCAAATTGAATTGGAAGCCTCCAAAAGCAGACCCTACTATGACAGGCTGAGAGCCCTGGGGCTCTTTAGCCTGGAAAAGTGCAGGCTCAGGGGTGATCTGATGGCCACCTATAAGTTTATCAGGGGTGACCACCAGTATCTGGGGGAACGTTTGTTCACCAGAGCGCCCCAAGGGATGACGACTAGGTCGAATGGTCATAAACTACTACAAGATCGTTTCAGGCTGGACATAAGGAAGAATTTCTTTACTGTCCGAGCCCCCAAGGTCTGGAACAGCCTGCCACCGGAGGTGGTTCAAGCGCCTACATTGAACACCTTCAAGAGCAAACTGGATGCTTATCTCACTGGGATCCTATGACCCCAGCTGACTTCCGGCCCTTTGGGCAGGGGGCTGGACTTGATGATCTTCCGAGGTCCCTTCCAGCCCCAATGTCTATGAAACCTATGAAAGATTTGTGAAACACTGAGAAAGAGGCTAAGCAAAAGCAAAGGGACAAAGAAGGACATTGTATTGGATATCTTAACCAAAAACAAATTGTGATGAAAACTTCTGGGCACCTTAGAGACTTCTAAATGTTTTGTGCAGTACTTATCACAAGAAAGCCGCACCTTGCCTAGGACCTCTAAGTCATTCAGTCACAATGCACATATTACAGATAATACAAGAATAGATATTTGCTTCTTTATCAGCTTAATCAAATGTTATAGCAGACTGTCTCTGGACCACAAATTCCCCTGCCTATTGAAAAAAAAATGAAGGACATATCCCTCATATGAGGAGACAGGTTTGCCAAATCCTCTCCTTTTTCTAGATGTTGTTACTAAAACTTCAGGATTTTTCTCAGATAAACCTTCACATCTCTTAATTTAGGAAAAACTGACCTCCAATTACCTTGAGGGCAACAAAGCCTAAAAGAAGTGATGCACAAGAGAGGCCCTTGACATTTATAAAGACTGGAAAACAGCAGCTGTACTTAACAAATGTTGAGAGAGCTCCTGGTGTTTCAAAAGGATGACTGCTGTCTACTCAAAACAGTTAAACATTTGAAATGTTTTCAACTACAGTTTGCTAGCCACTAGTTTTACAAATATTGTTTACTTTTCAGAATGAATAGAGTACTCATATAAGGTGCTGGATCAGTAGCTCTGGCAAGGAAAGCTTTTGTGTGTCACCACATAATAGACAGCGTTGGGCAGCAGATGTGTAAGTTTCCCAGCAGTTAAGTTGACAATATGCCTTTAGCTTATCATGGAAGTGCTACATCTATAAAAGGTAAAGTGCACACTCACTTTTTATAGCCATTCAATCCCCAGAACCTCACCCAAAAGCATGAACAAAGAAACTAATTATGGTTTATTCTTTAAATGATGTGAACAGTTATCTACTGGGAAGAGAACTAAGACCACTAGCTGACTTAACAGACTGTCAGATGTCAGAGGGTAATTTCTGGTCACTAATGAATCAAGTTAAATGTGAAGTGGCAAGATACAGAATCACCCTATGCATCATTGTTAATCACCTAATCCATTTAGTCCCTAGTTGCCATCAAGTGTTTCTTATATTAAATAACCCAAATGAAATTTAGTAAGATCATATGGATAAAAGATAGATGATGTGGAACTGACAGAAAAATATGTCAAACAGTATTATGAATAAATACATTTGGTGCTTACCCATCTCTTCCTTTACTGACAATTTTAACTTCAAAATAGTATATTCCACAGGCTGCAGGAATAGGATGTGTGGCGCGAACTGAGGCAGCATCTTTTGGGGTTTTTCCATGACCTGCAAAATAATCAGTCATATTAAAAACTTAAACTCCAGCTGAAATGAAAATGCACAAGGTAATTTGACAGTGCACAAACCAACACTCAGAATAAGTGACTCAGTTGCACGTACTTGAAAAGTCTGGTTAAATTGATTGATGGAACACAGCATGTGAAGCTATGTTCTTACGAAGGTGCTCTAGAATGTGCTTACCATTGTCACTTGTCTAAACATGCCAACAGATCATTCAGTGTATTCTACTTATAAGAGGTTTGCTATTATAAGGCAAATGATTAAAAGGCAAGATTCAATCTGTTTTAATATAATTTGTATATAAGATTGACAGAAGTCCACTTGAAAATACTGCCTGGCTCCAGTTGCACAGTGTTTACTTAGTTTTATCAACTGAACTATTAAAACTGTGCTGTATCATTTACTGCTCAGTATATTTCTATTTCTTTAGAAAATTTCAAGAGATTTTATTGCTGTCCTTTGACATATCTGTCAGTTGCTTTACAATATGCACAGTAAGCAACTTATTTCCATGTTCTGAATTTCTTTTATTACAACAATTCATTAACCACTAAAGCCTACAAAAATGAATGTAGGCATTACTCCTATTGTTGCAAGAACAGCAGACACTTATCAGTGCTGTTCCTAAAAGAAGTCCTAGTCTCAGTACGTTAGCCTCTTCAGGGCCTCGGCAACTGTGTTTATTTTCTAGCATCTTTTGCATTGCTTACTTCAGTATGCTTCATTAATAACCTCTTCATTTTCTCTAACGATGGCTTAATCATGAAACATTGATTTCTTAAGACTTTATATATTTAGCTTTTATTTCATCTGTTTCCTGTGGCCACAGATTAGACACAAACTGGTTCACAAAGTCTTAACAAAGGAAAAAGACGCATATTTGCTCCTGCCTGTACTCAAAACAAGACCATGGAGATTTACTGAATTTCTTACTCCTAGTAAGATTTTTCCCCAGATTTAATCCCTCAAAATAATAAGCAAACCTACAGCCTAAGAAATCCCAGAATAAGTTTGTTTTGTTTTCAAGTGCCAATGATTCATTATTAAACTGTTATGAATCAGGTTGCCTTTCTTAGTTATACAGAAGTCCCCGGACCATAAAGCAGCCATAACGTTCAAGGGGCCTCTTGAATCCTTGAACAGAACATTAATTCAGACATCCCTGTTTAGATATCACTTAATCCCTAAAATAAAAATAAATATTTCCTAACATTTAAAAATAAAAACCCAAGAGATAAATTAAAGGAAAATATTCCTGTACTTCTCTTTGCATATTTTATGGAAATTCCTGTAGTTTCACTGTTTTCACTAAACTATTGAATCAAATTTCCCAAAACAGGAGGAGGAGGAAAACATTTAAAAAAATAGGAAAATGTGGTTGCAAATCTATTACTATTATCCAATGATATCCAAAACTAAAATGGGTTTGGACAACTGACTAAATTTCAAGATGCTGTCCTTTTTAAAGATCTCTTTTCTAACCTATAAAGTAGCCTCTAATTTTAAAAATATGCTTATTCTAGATGGTCTGTAGTTACTACTTTGATAGTAAATTCAAAATGCAAGAAATGCAGTCAGTTGGATCTTAAACATTGCAAGGAGCACCCCATAAAGCCTCCCAACATTTTTCTCTACGTTACCTGAAGTAGAAGTTTTCAATAGTAAGACTTTTACAGAGTTTAAGATATAGTCTATAATAGGATGACAATTTTTAAAGTGTGTGAAAGATTAAAGACTAAAAGCCTTTTTTCATCATTAAAAAAGTGTTCTGCAAGAGTCTTACACAGCAATTTCCACTACCTTCCTGTAAATTTTAATTTTACTTCAAAGTCTTTATAAAAACCTGCAAACACTTTGATCAAAGAACTGAGACTAACTCACTTTATAAATAAAAAGTTATTTTAACAGCTGTTAGTGATATTAATTAACTTTTATTAAAAAAGATATCATAAGGTCTTTAGAAACAGAAGTTTCCCTCTGAAATTAAATTAGTATTAAAAATAAGCTAAATTTAAACACCATACACTTGAAATAGCCAGCTAAAACAGAGATAAGGTAGTGATAATCACAGAAATTATTTTAGTTTTTAAAACCTAATATTAAGGCCCAATGCTATAAACATATAAATGAGTAACTCCATAAACATTAACTAACCCTACTTAAGTCAAAGGGATCTCCTTGGCAAAATTACCGGGATGTATGATCCTATGTTATTAATTTGTAAATACATACTTTAGGTAAATATAGTTTAAAATGACTAATGTTATTGGGAAACTGCAGGTAGCTATAAATCGGCTAAAAAAATTGAACAGAAACTTAAGTGGATACAGGGGAAAGGTTTTACTCAGACTAAAAATATCAAGACCTGTAAGCAGTTACTCAGTGACTTCAATTTCTGTGATTGCTTTAACTGTACAAAATAGGCCTCTGTATTGCTGCCTTGGCTATATTTGGTACAGTAAAGTAGATCCATCTCGGTTTCTCCAAAATGTTACTGAATTAATTTAAAATGCTCTTGATAAGCTCATATAGGGTTATTTCCATCAGAACCCTATTTTGTCTACTAGACAAATGTGAAGAAGCACCTAGAAGTGGAGATAAAACTAGAAGATTTTTTAACCCAACACTGGAAGCCACTCAGAAATACCTGTATTTACTGGGGGGAGGGGGAATCCCAGCAAAGTCCATTTATTCAAAAATTGTATAAGACTTTTTTGTCTGACATGATGACAGAAGCAAGAGTTCTTTGGCAGTATCTTTACTGGAGAAACTATGCAATTGGGAGAGAGGCAAGACAAGATTTCAGGCACAAAGCACCCAAATAAAGCAGTAGATTGAAATTATTAAGCGATTGGAAAAAACAAAGAACAGGCTACAAACTGAGAAGCAGCTCTTTTGTACAGTAATGTTACAGAAGTATATTAGGATTTCAAGATATTGCATTTCCTTGATTGGGTGGGCAAAATACAGTCTGCAAACTGCATAGTGACATGCATACACATCCACGCATATACACACGTACGTGTGCATATGTATGTGTGCGCACATGCCTGTGTGCACATGTCTGTATGTCAGCATGCAGTTTGCAGACTGTACATACATTTTTTTTTGGATGGCTCACTCAAGTGGTTGCTACCTTTAACTCCAATATGACATACATTTTCCAGTCAGAAAGACAAACTTAGGACATTAAACTACAGTGGAAGTAAAAAGAAGAAAAAAGGTAGAATGGAAAGGGGAAACAAGCTAGGAAAAAAAAGCACTGATGTTACCAGAAATAGCACTTCCTGTCAGTCACAGATAGGGAGCAACTACCTCCAAAAAAAGCCATTTCTATTATCAGAATGTTACACGAGCAAAGGAAGCCTGAATAAACGCATCCAAGAATCAACAAGACTAATGGAATCATTGCTTTTAACATTATCCACTTCTTGACTGGATCTATTTTTCAAGGATGCTGGTGGAAGATCCCACAGATTTCCACCCAACAACCCACACATTTGTTTCAAAATCTTTATCAAAAGCAATGCCACTTCCGGTTCTTTTCCCACTGCCCAGATAGCCACAGATGTATTGCCAGTTCCAGCACTTTACAAAATCAGAGAGATTCTGAAAGTTTTCTTCCTGAAGCTGCAGCAGTACCTATCTCCATTAAGATTCAGGATAAAAGGGGAGAAAAGTTCAATTTTTAAGGAGCCATTCACTGCTTTAAACAACAGCATGTTTGCAGTTAGAAGAGAGGCTACCCTTCTAAGACCACCTTTTCTGATCCACATACCTATGTGTTAGTCTGGTAATCTCCAAGTCGACTTACTAAAGAACTAGCCAACATTCCCCCTACATTCTTATTAGGTGAGGCTCCCTTTAGTTGTCACTAATTACTTAAGTGTCCCAGCTTACATAATGTATTTCTATGGCCTCGATCTCTGTAGGCAGTGAACATGTCGGGTAATCAGCATAGCCAATGTTTAACATTCATTCATTATTTCTTCAAAGAAATTGCAACAAGATGCAGCAATATGGTTTTAACTTTTAGAGACTGGGGGGGAGATGACAGGTAAAGCAAGAAAAAAAAAACAAACATAAAAATGTACTTTTGTAGGCAGCCAACAGACCAGAACGATTCCTTATTTATTTGTTTTTAGCTCACCATTTTAGAAAATCACAGCAAAACAAGTGAGCAAACTTGGCAGAAAGCTACATGCACGTGATGAAAAACTTAACAGTCAAACAAGATCAACTATAATATACTTCTAAAAATGCCAAGGTCATAAATACCTGAAAAGAAGTCAGGAAATTCAAAGTTTAATATTACAAAACATATCTTTCCTTCTTAGGGTCCTCCAGAAGGCCATAATAAGTCATCAACTCTGAATTTACTAGCTTTGCAAGTCTGCAACTTAAATATTATTTGAATGAAGTATTTCGTACAATACACATTAGGCCCTGCCTCTTGTAGAATACCTTGCAAAGTACATCAAATCCTTTCACAGCGGCCAAATCCTACCATTTGTATGTTTGTGTTGCCATTTTCCTCCTCTTTGATTAAACAGTAACATGTTTATCAAGATTTCACTTCAATTTCACTACTGTAAACTTAGAGAAAGGGTAATCACAAGGGTTTTCCCCTTCTTCTACATTAGTTTGACTACACTGTGACCAAAGACCTCCCCCTGAAGCCAACTCAGAAGTTGTTTTGATCCGAAGCACTTGGGACTTGGGCCTAGAACACCAGATGTGAGTTTGCGTGCCTGCGCGCGCCCTTTTTTAATAGGTCAGGGTGAACTCATACCCTTATGGCTTCTATGACACGTTCACAACAACCAACACTTACAGCCTGCTCTATTGTTGCTGCTTGCTGACCTACATGAGTATAATATTTTATACCTTTGCTGCTGCCAATCTGGCAAGCAAATCATGGGAAACCACAGCATAAACTGTAATATTCTTTGCTTTACGTCTTAAATCCTAATCTTCCCGCTCAAGACCCCTCAGAGGCCTACCCCTGGCTGGATGCCCGGGGGGGGGGGGTCCTTGCTCTTCCTAGACAAAAAAAAAAAAAAGAACGTTTCTGCTTCTGAATTGCTCAGTCTCCTTTCTTCTCCCTCCAGAACCCTTTGCTTAACACAGGCCATTTCTGACTCTTTTACCTTCCCCCTTCTCCTCCCAGGATCTCATGCAGCAAGCGAGTGGGGAGGGGGGGGGGAATGAACTTGAATCACACCCCCCACCCCACTCACCCCCATGTAAACTCCTGAGGGGGTGGAATCCCAAGAAGAGCAGACAGGCCTGGCTTCCTGTTATTGTTTTAGTGCTGCTGCCTTCCATCCCTTCCCCCTA